>NW_028261386.1:35901208-36263708 GCF_051295495.1 Thamnophis sirtalis | reverse complement strand
AACCTAACGAAAAACCTAACGATAACCCTTAACCTAACGCTAAATGTAACGCTAACGCTCTAAACCTAACCCTAACCCTTAACCTAACCCTAACCTTAACCCTTAACCTAACCCTTACCTTTATGTGAATCGGCTTGCTGTAATTTAATTTTTATTTCAATTTTTCGATCTTTTTTGTCGCGTTGTGATGACGTCACATACGCGATTTCGTCGACCGCGCTTTTGTGGAACGCGGTTTTGACGGGTCACGGATAGGAAGAGGGAATCCAGTTGAAATGAAGAATTTGTGTGGCTTGTGCAAATATTCTAACTAGCAAATATATAAAAACAATACTACAAAGTAGTAATAAGAAGCCTGTATTTCATTTTTCTTATACATACAGAAGATATCAAACAGAATGGTGTATCTAATATTATCCAGTTATTTCCTAGGAGAAAGCTATGAGGATGCAGAAGAGAATGCCTCTTTGGATGCTGATGAAGCGATTCCTGAAAAGCCATGCCCAGTACAGATAGTTCTTGCTCATGAAGACGATCACAACTTTGAACTGGATGAATCAGCATTGGAGAGAATCTTGCTTCAGGAACATATAAGAGACCTCAACATAGTAGTAGTTTCTGTTGCTGGTGCATTTCGTAAAGGCAAATCATTTCTCTTGGATTTCATGCTTAGGTATATGTATAACAAGGTGGGTAACTGAACTGTTGAACATTTATACTTGAGAATAATTAACAAAAGTGTATTCCTCTTAAGATTTGTTTTATTGTGCTCCAAAATGTCTAAATATTTCATATTTCTAAACATTATTGAGGGAATTTGAGGTTTATATAATTAACATAGATAATTAATGTTTATATTAATTAACATTATAGTTGGTAACCATACATTAGAACTAAAAAGCAAAACAGTATACAGTATGCCATTTACACATGAACAACTTGTAACTAAGTAATACTTTATTGTAGTGGAAAATATTCATTTCAAAGTACTATATTTTTTCCAATTTCAGTTTCACAATCCATTGCAATGATCAGATCTTCTAAATTACTTATGAAAGATAAAATGGAATGGATTTAATAAATGAAATAATTTGTTCATAATAGAAATACAACCAATATTTTAGCTTAGAATGCAGTATAAGTAATTTTTAAAAGTGGTAAATGGGAGTTCAGTGATAAATTGAGATTGATGCTTCTTATGTTTTAATATGAGTATTCACTACTAGGAAATAAGAGCTGCAGTTGGAAAGAACGGTGTTTATATGGTACTGAGATATGGTTTCTTACTGCTGTAGACTCCTAGCATACTAGAAAAGAAAGTTGAAAAAAGTTCCTTAAGGGCCACTTGTTTTCCAGGGCGCTGCTCTGGAGATTCCAAGCAAGGGTTAAATACAGCAAATCTACCCAGAACTGAATTGAAACTTTAAGCCACGCCTCTGGTGCTGACTATCTTCAGTTTTTTTCAATTCAGTGGATGCGCTTTTGAGTTTCTCTCCAATTCTACAGATTGCTTGGACTCTCCTAGAGCTAAAGTAGGAAAAATTTTCCTTAATTGTGTTCATTAGGAGCAGGCTTGGTGAGGAAAAATTCCTTTCTTTTCAATTTGGCTATTTGCTCACCTTTTGGCCCTCCTGGTGTCCTGGGTTCGCTTGGGCGCCGTAGGGCTACAGGTAGCTGTCGTGGGAGGCGCATGGGTTGGAGTGCTGACGCCAGCGCTGTTGCAGCACCCCTGCTGCAGTGTGGACCCCCACTGAAGATCCCGTTGCTGCCATCTGCGCTTTGCAGAAGCCGGCGTTTGACGCAGTTCTTCAGGGCTCCTATCTAGTTCCGGTGGCCATTTTGGGTTGCATGACTGGTGCAGCAGCCATTTTGGGAAACAGGAAGTTCCGTCCACCATTTTGTTTTTGCCAGTTTTGCCTCTGAGCACATTGCCGCAGCTGCCTGGTCACCTGACTCGTTGCAGGTAGCCACGTGGAGGCTCTTTGTCTGGTTTGACTGGCGATTTGGCTCCTAAGCTAGTAGAACCATCAGATTGGTGCGGCAAAGGATCGTGGTTTACTTAGGTCGCCTCCTTACCTGACCTGCAAGGTGCTGGGAGCTGCTAACGCTCGCACTGCATTCCTGCTTGGCTGGAGAGACCTTCTGTGTGTCTCTTCTGAGCGCTTGGGTCCGCGGTCTGCAACTGTGAAGGTGGTGAGTGGAGATAGTCCATGCCTGTTTCAGTTAGACCCCAACCTTTCAGCCATGGCAGATCAGATCCCTGAGAATTCAGAGCAGCTTGGGCCCTCTTCCAGAGCTTTCTCTAGGCAAGCCGGCAGGGCTGCCTGGGAAGCCATCAGGGGCAGAAAACCCTATTCTGGGCCTGGACCCGAACATGGATCAGGCCCGGATAAGGATGTCATCTGTTGCGAGAAGGCCTTAGAGAAGCACTTTTCTAAAGCTCAGCAGCAGGCCCAAACCTCCCAATCGGTGTCCAGTGGAGCCCTCCATGGGGTTCAACCAGATCAGAGGCAGCCCATCTCCGATAGTAATGAAGAGGGCCAGAAGTTTTCTCCCACTGCTTCCCTTCCTATGGCAGCTTCCCCAGGTCCATCAATGGTTGACCAGGCCAATCTCTTCGCCTGTCGTTCAGACCTGGAGGAAGGGCCTGTTCCCATGGGCCCCTTGGGCCCCAGCAGCCAGCCCCTCGACCCATCCCAGGGGTTCGACCCATTGAGGACCAAGGCTCTAACCTTTCAGCAGAGATGCAGGAGATCATTAACAGGGCTATATCCCAGGGCATAGAGGCAGGCATGCTGCAGCGGGGCAAGCACCCGTGCAAGACCTGACATCTCCAGCCCCAGGATGCTCCTAGAGAAGCGTCCTTCACCCAGCTTCTCAGTCTCCACATTCCTCTCTGGCCAGCGAGGATTCTGACTGGGAGGAGGAGGACATCCTACCTAGGCAGGAACCTGAGTTTTCTGGGGACGAAGGGGTTGCATCCAAAAGGCCTGTCTTTTCGGGTTTATTCGAGCTTGTCAACTTCAAAACCATCCTGAATAAGGCAAAGGTCTCGACCCACTTGGGGTCTACCCCCCCAGATCAGGTGACTAACGATCCTGATGATCTATCTGGGACCTCTGTGAAGAGCCTGTGTCGGCCCAAGAGATAGTGCCAGTCCCCAAGCTCTTTCTGAATGTGGTTCAAAAGCAATGGGCACAACCACCAGCCACCCTTGCTACTCCCAGTAGCAATGATAAGAGGTTGTACATGGTAGACGCCAGTCTGGAAGACTTGCTTAAATTACCTCTCATTGATCTTCCTGTGGCAGCCCTTACCTCATCTTCTGTACCCCCCCCCCCCCGATTTACTGGAGGGACTCAAGGCAGAGGACAAGAAAACAGAGAACACCTTCCATAAAACGCACCAGGCAGTGGCTTGGGCGATTAAAATGTCCGCCTCTGCGTCCTTCCTTTCTAGGACTCCCCTTCTTTGGTTGAGACAGTTGCTCACCAAACTTCCAGCCGGAGATACCAAATTAAGGCAGGATGTCAATAAGATCATGGTGGCTACTGAGTACACCACCACCACCACCACCCTGAGCGCAGCCAAATTTGCCTCCCGGGCCTTAGCAATAGCAATAGCAGTTAGACTTATATATCGCTTCATAGGGCTTTCAGCCCTCTCTAAGCAGTTTACAGAGTCAGCATATCGCCCCCACAGTCTGGGTCTTCATTTCACCCACCTCAGAAGGATGGAAGGCTGAGTCAACCTTGAGCCGGTGAGATTAGAATCGCTGAATTGCAGATAACAGCTGAAGTGGCCTGCAGTACTGCACCCTAACCACTGCGCCACCTCGGCTCACCTTGGCGTCCAATGTCACCACTTGGTGTCTCTTGTGGCTCAGGCACTGGAACGTCGACATGCGTTCCAAGTGGAAGCTTGTCTCTGCCCCCTTTAAAGGGGACAAACTTTTCGGGGAGGTCTTGGACTCTGTCCTTGTAGAAAATAAGGACAAAAAGAAGGTGATGCCATCGGTCACCAAGAAATATGACCAGAAGGGCTCCAACTCCTACCGGAGGCAGCCCTTTTGGAACGCAGAGCCTTCCACCAGCTCCGCCTCTTTCTATCGGCCATACTTACAGCAGGCTGACCGGTCCCAGGACCGTCAGCCATTTCGTGACAGAGGTCGCCAGCAGAATTTCTCCAAGTGTCCCTTTCGAAGGGGGTTTGGTTCCTGGCCTTTCAAAAAGATATAAGTGACCACCACCGGTCAGCTCCCATAGGAGGACGTCTTCAGTTATTCCACGCCCAATGGGAGCAGATCACGTTGGACCAGTGGGTCCTACAGACAATCCGCTTGGATCTCACTTTAGAATTTCTCTGTCCTCTCCCCAGACACTTCATCCGCTGTCCCACTCCTTCGTGTCCTATCAAAAGGGCTCTCATGGAACAGGAGATCAGGCATCTCAGTGACATCAGAGCCATAGAACCGGTTCCACCGGTCAGGAAGGAACAGGATTTTACTCCATTCTGTTCCTGGTCCCCAAAAGCTCTGGGGGTGAAGGGAATCCTAGATCTAAAAAGATTAAATTATCACATAACTTACCGGAGATTCAAGATATAGTCCCTACAGTCCATCCTTAACAAGGGTCTAGCGCCCAACACTCTACGACGTCAGGTGGCCGCAATTTCCACGATACTTGCTCCCGATGAACACTCCTCCCTTGGGCGTCATCCTACTATCCGTAGCTTTCTGAAGGGGGGGGCAACCAATCTGAGGCCCCCAGTGGTCCACAGATATACCTCATGGGATCTCAACGTTGTTCTCCATGCCCTGATCGGTCCTCGGTTTGAACCACTTCAGTCGGCCAGCCTTAAGCATTTGACCTTTAAGACCGCCTTTTTGATAGCCATCACTTCTACGCGGCGTATCTCAGAGCTGTCATCCCTATCGTTTCGAGAGAACTTGTGTTTGATACAACAGGAGAGGGTGGTCCTTTGGCTGGACCCAACGTTCATCCCCAAGATCAACTCATGATTTCACCTGGCCCGGGAGGTCATTCTTCTGGATTTTTGCCCGCATCCCAGGAACCCGAGGGAGAAGCATTGGCACATGCTCGATGTCCGCAGGACACTTCACAGATATGTCAAGCGCAGGCTGTGTTTCGTTGTTTTGAATCGCTCTTCGTTTCTTTCCAACCGGCCTTCCAGGGCCGAAAGGTTTCTTCCTCTACTATCGGACAGTGGTTGAGGGCCTGCATTACCCTCGCTCACGTTCTGCAGTCCAAACCTGTGCCTAGCCACATCATGGCACATTCTACTAGGAGTGCCACCACCACGGCAGCCTGGGCGACGCAGGCGCCAATCGAGGAGATTTGCAGGGCAGCCACTTGGACTTTGTTATCTCCGTTTGTTCGGAATTACAAGTTGGACAAGTTTGCCTCGGTGGAAGGGGCTTTTGGGAGGCGAGTTCTTCAGGGCATTCATACCAGCGGAGAGACCCTGAATGCGACTGCTTCCCGCCCTAGTGACATTTAGCTTGGGTATGTCCCTTGCTTGGACTCTCCAGAGCAGCACCCTGGAAAATGACCATTGTCTTACCTGAAGGGTCGTTTTCAGGGCGCTGTGAAGGAGAGTCCAACCCTGTTCTGCTGTTTTCAGTGCAGTCTTCTGTAGTCCCAGTTGGATTTGTGCTTACGTTGGATATGGTTTTTTGGACTTATTGTTGAACATCTCAGCGTGCAACAGTTCCACGCCTTCATTGAAAAAAATCTGAAGACAGTCAGCACCAGAGGCGTGGCTTAAAGTTTCAATTCAGTTCTGGGCAGATTGGCTGTATTTAACCCTTGCTTGGACTCTCCTTTGCAGCGCCCTGAAAACGACCCTTCAGGTAAGACAATAGTCATTCAGTGATTATTTGAACTTACGATGGTGCTGAAGGATGGGCTTGAGTAGTGCTCATGTTTATGTCAATTGCAGCAACCTGTGGTCATGTGATCACCATTCACTTTTTTGTTGTTTTCCTATTAGCAAAGTCAATGCAGAAAGTGGCAGGATGTTGTAAATGCAAAGATGTAACTATGCAAATCCTTGCTTAATGATCTGTAATTTGCTTAACAGTGGCAACTGAGAATGTTGGAATTTCTGTTAAGGTGTAGGGCCATGTGACATTGTGCTTTACAGCCACATCACTTAAGGCAGAAACTCAAATCCCAATTACTTTTGTTAAGTGATGATTACCTGTAACCTAAACCGTTATTCCCATTCAGACACCTATTTATTTTCAAATAGACTACATTTCTTTTGACTTACCCATAGACTGTCTCTTCTGATAAGAGACAGACTCTGTGTCAGCAGGACTCTGAAGGATATGTTTTTCAGGTTCTGGGGTCAGTAATGCAGGAAATATAGGGAGAAGTATGAAGATGGAAAGATTAGCAAATATAGGAAAACCCATTAGTGAATTGCACGTGTTGCTGAATTTTTAGACTTTATGAGACATGAGTCCCTTGTATAATAGTATTAAAAAATGTTGTCATAAATTTTCCTTCTTAAACAGGACCAGAAATAGAACTAGAAGAATTTGTGAGTTAAGTGTGATAATTTTTAATCAAGTTATGACCACTTGTGATTGACCGTACTTAATGAACTGGACTTTAAATCAGTCTGTGAAGCTGCAACCACTGCAGTATCACCATAGTCATGTGATTGCAATCTGGGCACTCAGGTGCCCAACTCGCGATTATGACATAGCAGCAAGTCACAGATATGATTGCCATTTGCGACTTTCCCTGCCAGCTTCCCACAAGCAAAGTCAACAAGGAAGCTGGCAGGGAAGGTCACAATAACACCTATAAGTTGCTGTCACTATATTTTCTTCCAATGAGCCTAACTATGGAGGACGATCCCACAGAGTTCATTCATTTTAGCAACTTCCCATTGGCAGTATAAGACCTGCTGACACACCCATGCTTGGAAATGCTGTCCATGATATCCACTGGCCCATGGCCTCAGAAGTGGTCCCTGCTGGCCCTCCCACAGTCCATAGTGATGCTCATGATCCAGAGAAGCTGCCTGTGATACCTGCCTGCACTCCGTAATGCCAACCTGCATGCCCCCACTTAGTGACAGCACAGTCCTGCGTTTGTGGCACTGCCATTACTAAGTAATGCAATATGACATTATGCTTTAAATTAGTTAGCAACATAATTTTGATCCCCGTTGCCATTGTAACACAAGGACTACTTGTAATGACAGGTTTTTCATATTAGTCAAAATTAAGCAGACAATATTAACAGGATTGTCCTGAGCCTCTCACATTATTACATATATATGTATATGTGTGTGTTCTGTTATAGGAGTCATCTTCTTGGGTAGGTGGAAATAGTGAGCCTTTGACTGGCTTTACATGGAGAGGAGGGTGTGAGAGAGAAACAACTGGCATCCAGATTTGGAGTGAAGTATTTATAATTCCCAAACCTGATGGGACAAAGGTAAATCCATTAAGCATCTGACATAATGCTTATTGACTTACTGAACAGAGAAAGCAAAAAGTGAATGTGAAATATTTTGATCCGTCTTCCTAATATGAGTTGATGTGATGTTTTAGATACCTCTGAAATATATTGTCAGGATTCTCCAGGCATGGAATTTCATGGAGTCAGCATTGCCAGATTGCAGACAGAAATAAGTTTTCCATATATACAGTCTACCTCCTGCTGTTAGAACTCGATAGGCACTTGGCTGTTTTCTTCCTAGCTATGAACAACAACAATACTTTAAACATATTTACATAATGGCCTGAGAATCATTGACTCATCAGTTTCAGCCTTACTGTATAGTTTAGTATTGTAACTAATTATAATGTTCAGAATGTCTAATATTATATGTAGTATAATGCATAGATTTGAACTTTTGAAAATACCAAGTAATATTTACTCTGTCAGAGTAATTTTTTTTAACACACTTTTATTATTTTTATATATAACTCAAGGCAGCAGACATACCTAATCTCCTTCCTCCCCCTATTTTCCCTACAACAACCCTGTGGGATGGTTGGGCTGAGAAATTGTGACTGATTGACCCAAAGTCACCCAGCTGATTTTCATGCCTAAAGTGAGACTAGATCACAATCTTCTGGTTCTGGTTTGCTGCCTTAATCACTAGATGAAGCTATGTAGCCCATCTTCCCTTAAATGCCAGAGAAATATATACATACATTAAATTATGCTATACTTCTGTGTACAAGGTTTGACATTATTTTCATCTATCTATAGGGGCAATGTTCTCTCTTTTTATATAATGTATATCGTACATGGCATTTTCAGTTACACTGACCACTTAGACTAGAGGCAATCAAGCCACCTTTGATTGGTTTCCTAATGAGATGTTATTCTATGGGGCTCAGAGTCTCTACCAGGAACTATAATTCCTAATAATGATGAAAGTGGCCCAGTACTGCCTCCTGGTGGTTTATATAGCCAGTAATATTTACTAGCATTAACATGTTTCTTATACTTAGCCATACTGTGGCATTATGTACATTTTCACTTGTGAGGGTTTTTTTTGCTTCTTATTCAAAAGTGTGAATACTGAGCTATTTAGTCACTTTTTAGAGTTTTGACTGTTAATTAAAGTGGTCGTGGATATTGGTGAAGATAAGTGGAGATTTTCTGCTGACTGAACGGAGGGAAGTAAAATACAGTGAAACATTGCTGATATTACACCTTCATTGAATTCAAGCTTTCAAATTTAAAGTGAAATAATTGTTAATTCATTCTCTTTTCCTTTAAAAAAAAACCCTTTAGGTTGCTGTATTACTAATGGATACCCAAGGTGCCTTTGATAGTCAGTCAACCATCAAAGACTGTGCAACAGTATTTGCTTTAAGTACCATGACAAGTTCAGTCCAGGTAAGTTTGTAGTCATGTCAGATGATGGTAGACTTTAAATATTTTCCTTATTTCAAAATATGTATGTCACCAAAAACATAATAGTAAAACCATTTATTGTTTTCTTTTCTTAAAAATTGATGATTTTTTTAAATTAAAAAATAGGATTTTATTTTATTTTTATTTATTTTATTTATCTGTTTTATTTTGCAAGGATTTTCTGATTGCTACAGTTGAACAGAACATTTTGTTATCACAAGCATTCAGCTTTAATTAGGTCTTTTGAAATCTCTTCTCCAGTTTCTCCTCTCCACTCTGGGAGGGGACATGGGGACACAAGAGATTTCTGTAAGCAATCTCTCCTGTTTCCAGACCCTTCTCTCACAGAGAGATTGAAGAGGAAACACTTTGTTAGAAAAGCATTATTAACTTTCAACTCAAATTAGAGATTGAGAGAACTTCCCATCTAAAATGCTGTTTAATTTGATTTTTGCCACTGGGGGATGGTGTGGCTATTTATGGGCTCTTACATTGTGAAATTTTAATATTGTAAGATGCCCAGATTCAATATGTGTGAGTTAGGCAGCCATATAAATTTGTTTAATTAATAAATAAATTAATAAATTAAAAACTATTATATTTTATAGGTATACAATCTATCACAGAACATCCAAGAAGACGATCTTCAGCATTTGCAAGTAAATATGTCCTGATTCTATAGTAAATTCCATTACTAATATTTTAATAAGCTCTTTGCAATGGAAAGCGTCAAGGGTCAAAAACATACTTGACAACACTTGTGTCTTCATGGGCTCAATTTTGAAAGGTTCATGATTAAGGGGGCTCTTTAGAAAGTTTTTCCTCAATCATTATATATTTAGTATTAAAAATATATTAAGATTCGTAGTCCCTATTTGTTAAATTATTTTCTAATATATTCTTGGGCTACCTAATACGTTAATCATGCAGTTCTCGCTCAGGTTCTATCTTCTTGGAAGTATGAATACTTACTATGCCACTGAAACTTTTAACTATATTTGAGAGCCATTTGCTCTTTATTTTCACTTGGGTTGAACAAGCAACCTTTTAAAGCAAACTTTAAAAAATAAAGGCTTGAAATAAAACTTTTTTTTGGTAGACTAATGTATGAAATTATACAAATACAGAAATTTTGTATATTTACATTATCTGGTAGTAGATATTAAACAATCCATGATCACAGATCTTCATAACTTTATGACCACAATAACAACATCCTGCATAAGCATGATATTTGCAGCCTTGGAGTTCAAATATTCAGAAAATTTAAAAAAAGATTATTATCAATATTATTTTGCTGATAAGATTCATGAATTCAGAATGTAGGAAAGTATTTGGTTATTAATTGGTTAGATTAATAACCAATTAATAACCAAATCGGTTTATTTAGAGTTTTAAAATTGTTTTGTGCAGCTAACCTTTTAAGTATAGCCCACCACTTCTTCATGAGTAAATGTTTATTACTGTGTTTTATATATATAACTTTGTATTTTAGGCATACATTCTTAATTTTGTTTAATAGCTTTTTACAGAGTATGGAAGACTAGCAATGGAAGAAATTTACCAAAAGCCATTTCAGGTAATAATATGATTATGTTTGCTATTCCCATGTTTGTTTATCTCAGGGAAGATTCATATACTACAATAGTAATTGTAAAAATGTAATTGCCTAGCATCATCTGCCCCGCGTGTGACATATATACCTAATTTTTAACAACTACTAATTTTTAAAAAGTTCTGAAGGACAAAGAGAAAGAGATCTTTGCCAGTTTGCTACTTTGTAGAAATCATCTTTCCACCTCAGCAAATTGGTTTACACTTCTGTCTGAGGAGAAGGAGGTGACTTTCTTTTAATTATTATACTTACTGCTGGCTAATAATTTTTATGCAAGTTTTTTTTCATGCTTCAGCTTGCTACAAAATGCCTTTTGTGACTAGTAAAATAATATGTAAGTGTATTAGGAATGTAATGTGCGTGAAATGTCTGGTTTCAGGTAGCCTATATCTGAACTGAAACATGTTTTAAGTCTTAACATTTATGAAAGAGGTTGTTTTGGTTCAAGGTTGACTGATCAATAGAAAAAAACAAGGACATTAATAGTTAAGGAGAGGTAAAAAGATTGGAGAGGGAGGTAGCATAGTGGGATATATTAGGCTAGGACATCAGCAATGGTGATAGAGGGAAGCAAGGAGGGGGAAAAGTGCTAGGAAAATCAGGTGGTCTGGTAGAGTATGATGGGCAGCATCAGCATAAGGGAGAGAGGGAAAAAGGTTGGAAAGATTAGGGAGCTGGTGGGGTTATGCTTTACTTGCCTCATATGTTTTTCTGAAACCTAGAATAGCCAAAATATTCTAGAATTTGGTTCTGCCAAGATATATCTAATCAGAAATAGTTCATTATAACTTCTAAAATGTGATGGTTTTGTTCCAAGGTAACAATTTTATTCTACAGGATACATGCTTTCAGAAGAAGCTGAGGTAGCATTAGTTTAGAGCATTCCTTGCTGATTCTTCTTTTATATTAATAATATATAGGGGATAAAAAGATGCTTGCTGAATTATGACTAGTAAAGTTTTTCTAAAGTTTTCAGTAGTGTGGTGTTCTGTTTGCCAAAAAATAAGGTTAACTCGTATTTTTGCATTTCTACATAGACTCTTATGTTCTTAATTAGAGACTGGAGCTATCCATATGAACACCCATACGGTTTAAAAGGAGGAAAACAATTTCTAGAAAAGCGATTACAGGTAATTCATTATCAGTAATAGTTGATTTTTGTTTAAGGGGAGCTGAGCTAATTGGAACATGCAAATAATTATTTTGGTATTAGATTATTTCTAGCTGGCTGCTAAAGAATTTCATTTTTAAAAAATGTATGTTGCTTCTAGGTAAAATTACACCAGCACGAAGAGCTCCAGAATGTAAGGAAGCACATTCATTCATGTTTCAGTAACCTAGGCTGTTTCCTGTTGCCACATCCTGGTCTTAAAGTTGCAACTAACCCAAATTTTGATGGGAGACTAAATGGTAGGAAATTTTCTGTTTATATAGCTAGCTAGGAGGTATTAAAGACTCAAATGCACTTTGAATAGTTGCATTAAAAGTAGTAAAAAGAAATAGTAAAGTGTACCCAAGTCTGAAAGCCACTATAGTTGAAAATTGATGGGATAATTTAGATGGTTGTTGGAGGAATACCAGCAGCATATTAATTCTGTTTAAATTCTTCAGTTAAAAACTGTACAGTTTTCAGAAGAAATGCTATAACAACATGGAGGAATGAAATACCTCTTCAAACCTCTAAGGTGGCCATATCTTCTGCAAGACATATAATAGCCACTTTGGAAGTCTTCCTGGGCTGCCTCAGCAAGCTGCTTTGCTTTATTGGGAAGAAAGTGAAACATAATGGCTATGCATTTACAAGCAGGCAGAAATATCCAAGAGCAATAGGTGTACGAATACTGTACATTTGGTTCCTATAACAATGAAAAGATAAATTCTTTGGTTGGTTGGTACATATTGAAAAGTTCTTTCAATTGGCTTTGAACAGCCCTATTAGGAATACAAGTTATATAATAAAAATGCATACGATACAAATTAATATTGCCTTATCCACATGTTGGGCATGTCAGGAAAAACATAAACATTAAATGCAGCAGAAATAATATCCTTCAGAAATATAGGTGATAAAACTCAACAGTTCAAGGGTGAATGGCAAATGAATGAATAGGAGCTGAATACAAACCAAACATGGATGAAAATATTAAGTATAGATTATTGTAATATAGAAACTGTATGAGTATCCAATAGCAGAGCAACTGTATGAAAGAATGTTGAATGCATCAATAGAAAGAGGGAAATTGAGAGTAGGATTAGAATGATGAGATTCTGGTGAGATGAGATAGTCAGAAAGAAAGAGATGTAAAACATACATCATGCATACATACATACATACATACATACATACATACATACATACATACATACATATATATGCTGGTCTTGTTGTATTCGGGTCTTTTCCTGTGTAAAATTGAGATTTTCTTGGCAACATTTCGGCTAGGTCCCACTCACCATCGTCAGGCTAGTGTTTTCGGCTTTGTGCTTGTGCGAGTAAAGAGTGGTCGGAGCTGCCGTCTATCTATAAATCTTGGTGGAGGTGTGTGGAGTGCTAGCTTTGTTGCTGTAAGTGGGTTGATTGGCTGTGTAGTTGCATCCTGATTGGTAGATGGATTTGATGTTTGTAGATTGGTCGGCTGTTTCGTATCATCCTGTGTGGCTGAGGTGCTGGCTGTGTGTACGTTGTTCTTTTGTGTTGTAACAACCTGGGTGGTGTTTGGGGTCTCGTTTGTTGACTAGGGCTGGTTTCCAGATGTCTGGTAGGCGGGAGGTATCGTCCACGTTTATTCATGTTGTTGTCTTTCCTCAAGTTGGTTAGTGCTCCAGCAATCCACCCAGAAGCAACTTACAGAAAGAAGAAGAAAAACCACTAACCAACTTGATGAAAGACAACAACATAATCATTCTCCCAGCAGACAAAAGTAACGCCACAGTGATGATGAACATGTCTGACTACCAAGCCAAACTATCCAACCTACTCCAAGACCTCACTTACAAACCTCTAAACATAGACCCCACCACCTACCTGGAAAAAACCACCAAATCCAAAATCTCCCATGAGTGAAGAGATCCAGCAAAGAATCATCCCCAGAGAGAAATCATCCAGATGCCCCAAGCTCTATGGCCTCCCCAAGATACACAAAGAAGGAACACTACTCAGACCCATAGTCAGCTCCATAGGCTCACCGCTACAGAATCTTGCCAAATTCCTCACCAAACAACTTCAACCCTACACAGAATCCATCACCTCACTCGTACAAAACTCACTCCACTTCATAGAAACAGTAAAGAAACAAAACCTACAACCCAGGAACCCACTTGTGAGCTTCGATGTCATATCCCTCTTTGCCCAAGTGCCTATAAAAGAAGCCTTGACAGCTATCCAGAACAAATGCAACCCCCCTAAGCACATCCTGGAGCTGACCAACCACTGCCTAACCAACACATACTTCATCCGTAATGGACAAAGATACAAACAGATAGAAGGAGCACCCATGGGATCACCCCTCTCATCCGTCATCACAAACTTATACATGGAACATTTTGAAACTAACACCTTAGATAAATCTGAACATGGTATATGGTGTTAAAAGATCATAAGCTAAGGTAGGAAATTATGAAAAGATATCATGAATAGTGTTATAATGAGCTTATCTTGAGTTTATAGAATATATAGTGTATTTTGACTATTCGTTTTTTTAAATGAAGACTGTATTAATATTAATACTTTATGAAGAGTAAATGTTTCCTAAATTAGCAACATTTGACTAAGATTTTATTCTTTGGGGATGTTCTTAACAAAGTTGGGATAGCTCCATTAATATTACATTTCAGTGATTATGAAAAGAAAGGATTTTGCATTAATTGAATGAAATTTCTTACACCATTTTTATTTATTCCACCAGATATTGATGAAGAGTTTAAAAAAGAGTTGCGGAATCTGATTCCTTTGCTTCTTGCTCCTAAAAATCTGGTAGAAAAAGAAATCAGTGGCTCAAAAGTGACTTGTAGAGATCTAGTGCAATATTTTAAGGTACAATCATTGTTTCATGCTTTAAATAAATGTATTTTCTTGTAAATTTTAATTATAAAAGGGTTTGATATGCTGTAGTATTCCATTGTTCACATACTATGGTTAGCATATTCAAAGCCAAGCCTTTTTATTAGTTTTTACTTTAATAGAGTTTCATGGCCCTATTCTTGTTCTAATTGCTTTACAATAATTACATTATATTGAGATTTATATAGATTTTAATTAATTCCTTTTCTATATATTACATGAATTAATCCTTAGATACTGTGCATTCAGAAAGTATTCAGACCCCCTTCACTTTTGTCAATTTTGTTATAGTGCAGACTAATTCTACAGTTGTTGAAATTCACTTTTTTCTCATTAACCTATACTCAGTACCCATAATGACATTTAGAAATGACTATAAATTTATTTTTAAAAAACCCTGAAATATCACATTGGTATAAGTATTTAGATCCTTTGCAATCTCATTTGAAATTTGCCTCCCATTTCTCTTGATAGTTGCTGACATGCTTCTACATCTTGATTGGAATAGATCTGTGGTAAATTGAATTGATTGGACATGATTTGGAAAGGTGCACACCTCTCTATAGAATACATACTGTAGCAAAGCAAAAGCCATGAGATCAAAGAAACTACCTGCAGAGCTCAGAGACAGGATTATTGTGAGGCACAGATCTGGAGAGACTGTAGTAAAATTTCTGTTGCACTGAAGGTTCCTAAGAGCACAGTGGCCTCCATAATTCTCAAATGGAAGAAGTTTGGCACAAACAGGACTGTTCCAAGAGCTGGTCATCCAGTCAAACTGAGCAATCGGGGGAGAAGGGCTTAGTAAGAGAGGTGACCAAGAATTCAATGGTTATTCTGATTGAGCTCCAGAGATCCTGTGTGGAGATAGGACAGAGTTCCAGAAGGACAACCATCATTGCAGCCCTCCACCGATCTGGACTTTATGGCAGAGTAGCTAGACATCAGTCTCTCCTCAATGCAAAAAAAAAAAAGGAAAGCCACTTGAAGTTTGCAAAAAAGCACCTGAAGGACTCTCAAACTGTGATGAACAGGTTTCTCTGGTCTGATGAAACCAAGATTGAACTGTTTGGCTCAATTTTAAAGGTTATGTCTGGAGGAAACCAGGCACTGCTCATCACCTGCTCGATATTATCCCCAACAGTGAAGTATGGTGGTGGCAGCATCATGCTGTGGGACTGTTTTTCAGCAGCAGGGACTGAGAAACTGGTCAGGGAAAGCTGAATGAAGCAAAGTACAGGGATATCCCCAAAGAAAAACTGTTCAATAGCACTCAGGACCTCAGACTGGGCCAAAGATTTCTTTTCCAACATGACAACACTCCTAAGTACACTGCCAAGACAACACAGGAGTGGCTTAGGGACAACTCTGTGAATGTCCTAGAGTGGCACAGCCAGATCCTGACTTGAATCCTATTGAACATCTCTGGAGGGGCCTGAAAATGGCTGTCCACTCAAGTCTATCCAACCGGACTTGAACTTGAGAAGATTTGCAAGGAAGAATGACAAAAAATCCCTCAATCAGGTGTGCAAAGCTTGTCATGTCATACCCCAAAAGACTCAAGGCTATAATTGCTGCCAAAGATGCTTCAACAAACTACTGAGTGAAAGATCTGAATACTTATGCCAATGTGATATTTCACTTTCTTCTTTTTCATAATTTACAGACATTTCTAAAATTCTGTTTTCATTTTGTCTGAGAATCAGTCTGCAGTGTAACAAAATTGATAAAAAAGTGAAGGGGGTCTGGATGCTTTCTGAATGCACTGCATACTATTATTGGATAATTATAAACTAGCGGACTTGAAATATAATCATGATGTCTTTCTTTGCAGCCTTTTCCTCAAGATTAGGCAATAATAAAAAGTATCAATCAATTTTTATTACATTCACAGACCAACATTATTAATAACAATTATGTGCAGTCATCCAAAAGAGGCAGATTTGGGGTATTACTGCCTTGAGTATGTGTATGAGAGAAACTTTACTATTTAATAGAAACTCTTTCAAGCAGCATACTAAGTATAGTGACATTATAAGAAGAAACTTTAATAAATCACAATTTTCTTCTATTCCTGCTATATTGTATATGTTCAGTTTATGTTGATCATTATTAATAATACATCAATTCTTGATTTGTTTAAAACAACATTGGTGGAATACTTTATCCAGTCATTTTCATTTAACTACATTTGAATTTAAATATAAATTTAATAGACTTAGATTTTTGTTTTGTAAAAGTAGTTTTTAAGTCAAAATTAGATTGTAAATACTTATTTTATTTTCAGGCTTATATTAAAATATATCAAGGAGAGGAATTACCTCATCCCAAATCAATGCTTCAGGTAAAGTTTTATATATGCCTATCTATGGAAGCATGTAATGCCAAACAATCATATTTATAGTATATCAAAACAGACTAGAGACATTTGAAATATTATTCAAGAACAGAAGAACAGAAGCCTTAGTTTGATATTTCAAAAAATGTCCAAAACAGTAAGTACTTTTATGGACATTATCACTTAGCAGTGTACTCACTTTTGTTGCCAGCAGTTTAAACATTAATGGCTGTGTGTTGTGTTATTTTGAGGGGACAGCAGATTTATACTGTTATACAAACTGTATACTCACTACTTTACATTGTAGCCAAGTGTACAAAATGTGAATGGGTATACTCACTTCTGTGATATACTGTATATTTAGAAGCAAAATTTACAAAATTACTTATAAACTTAATAAGCAATTATTTATAACTCTAAGATTGCAAAGTAGCTACCAGAATTCACACTGTAAAACTAACATGCTTAAGTATGTTTGCATTTTGAAAGGATGTATGAAAATTATTACAGAAACTCATCCAAACTGTTTAAAAAGTATTTTTTAATATTATTACCAATATTACTACCTTTTGTATTACTACTACCACTACTTTTATTACAACTGCTACTATTACTATAGGCAACAGCAGAAGCCAACAATCTTGCTGCAGTAGCTGGTGCAAAAGATACTTACAATAAAGATATGGAACAGGTAAAGTATTTGTATGAATTTATTTGAAGTTGTAGACTTAGCCTAATCCAATCTTTCTCAGCTGGGGTTCCACAAAAACCCAGAGTTCTGAGAGATTGGTAGTTCAACAAAAAATTGTGATTACATTTTTTTTTACTTCATGTAAAAACTTCATGCAGTATTTGCCGTTGTAGTAAGAATTTTAACATGCTTCGACCCAGCTACTTGACTGCTGATTTACTGTTGTTGTAAATGTTGTAAAGTAGTTTTAGGTTAAAAATGAATTGTGTTGAGAAATTTTCACATTTTTTCCCCTATTTTTATGAAGGGGTTCCCTGAAGACTGAAAATCATTTCAAGGGTTCCTTCAGATTAAAAAGGTTGAGAAAGGTTGGTCTAATTTAGGAGATGGTACAGAAATAGGATTGTTTTTGAAAATATTATGATATTAGAACTAATAGATGGGTTATTAACTATTTTGTAAAGAATGCAGAGCAGTATAGATTGATTCACAAATTGATTTAAGCCATAAAATAATCTGTTTGGTTTTGGCTTAAATATTTTGTGTGTTACCAGTCATTCTCATTGAGGTCACAAGTGTATCTTTAGCATTTTAAATACGTGTCAGATCTAGATTTGTTTTGTTTTTATAAAGTGAGCATTAAAAATATTGAATTCGTTATAACCACCCATTCTGATAGACTCAGAATGACTTACGGAATTCAAAAACAATAAAAACAGTTAAAGACATATAATGTACATACCCAGACTTAAACAGCCATCATAATAACAGTGAATAAAACAGGCCCAGGCTTGAGACTTCAGGGCTTTTTGGAAATCCAGGAGAGAAGGGCTGTCTTTATCTCTGGGGAGAGGAAGACTGTCCCAGAAGGTGGGGCCATGACAGAGAATCACTGCAGCTGTTGTTAAATGAATCAGGCTTCCCTATTGACTTTGCTTGTCAGTAGATTGCAAAAGGTGATCACATGATCCCAGGACACTGCAACTGTCATAAATATGAATGAGTTGCCTAGCATCCAAATTTTGTTCATGTGACCTTGGAGATGCTGCGAAGGTAGTGTGAAAAACAGTTATAAGTCACTTTTTCCAGCGGATATAACATCAAACAGTCACTAAATAAATGGTTGTAAATCAAGGGATACCTGTAGTCACTTTCACAATCCAGATAAACTGCAGATGAAAAGCCAAGTGAGCCACTATGAGCTTCTTAATAGGATAGAAATACAATAAATAAAAATAATAAAGGAGTGAAGCTTTCCTTTATTGCCCTTACAGAATAATCACTAGAAAATTCAGAGAGCACTTAAAAAACAGCTGTGGGTGGCTAAGTCAATTGGATACAGTGTGAAATAAAGAAACGTTTTATTGCATAGATCTGTGTAATATCACCAAATAACCAATCCAGACCCATCAGAATTGCATGAATTGAGGAAGATATCTGAAGGATCGATACAGTTATACTCATGAAGCATGAATAAAACATAGGGTTGCACTTTTCTCTAATAGCACTGTAAGGAGGCAGTTTTCATTTTCTTTAACCCCAGCCATTTTTGGTTCATAATAAAATTTGTGGTTTAAAAACTGAATTTGATTGAACACCAGCAACAGCTCATATTTGAGTCTACACTGTAGTAATAAGGTTGGCAAAATATTGTTCCTCTGCCCTTATTGGGTCTGCTAATAGCAACCCAATGGCTGTGTTTAGAATGATGGGGAAGGTGCTGAGCTGCAAGATCATCTGCACACAATGAACAATAGTCATGTTATCTGCCAGATAAAGTCAATTAGATTCTGGACCAAGTTCAATTTGGACCCCTGAGGAAATGAATATGATCCTCCTGTCTGTTAGTTGGGGCACTTGTTTGTTAGATCTGGAGTCCTAGTGGCTTAAGGCATCCAGGAGCTGACCAAAAGCTGTACTGGTTGCCAGTTAATTCCTGGTGCCATTGAAAAGGCTATTCATTACCTTTAAAGCGCTTTCTGGTCATAAGATTTAGATATCTGAGACACCATCTATCTCCAATTACTCCTCCCTGGACAGTACATTCTGGCACAATGAATACAATCCAGATGCTTTCCATTTAATTTTGTCATATTATGGGATAAAGGAAGCTACCTTCACTTAACAATTATGGCAAAAAGGTGGTAAAATGGGGCAAAACTCAACAAATGTCTCACTTAGCAACAGAAATTTTGGCTTATTTGTGGTTGTATGTTGAGGAGTGCCTTGTACATTGATAACGATTGGTCCGTGAGTCTCTGCATGAATGGGGATTTGATCTTGGATCTCCACAGTCTTTGTCCAACATATTAATTTTAGTTTTTAATACTTTAGCAGTTCTGTAACTATAGAACTGTTAGGTTATGTAAGTTAACCAGTCAATTCATCCTAACAGGTTTGTGGTGGAGATAAGCCTTACCTAGCACCTGCCGACTTAGAACAAAAGCACCAAGAACTTAAAGGATTAGCAATCAAACATTTCCGTTCTGTGAAGAAGATGGGAGGTGAGGAGTTCTGTCGTCGTTACCAGGACCAGCTTGAAGAAGAGCTTGATGAAACCTATGCAAACTTTGTGAAGCACAATGAAGGCAAAAACCTCTTCTATGCTGCTCGTACACCAGCGACTCTATTTGCTGTCATGTTTGCTATGTATATAATCTCAGGACTGACTGGATTCCTTGGCATGAACTCCATAGCAACCCTGTGTAACCTCGTGATGGGCATAACACTTGTCTCCCTTTGTACATGGGCATATGTTAAATACTCTGGGGAATTCAGAGAAATTGGAACACTCATTGACCAGATGGCGGAAGTACTATGGGAACAGGTTGGTATCCATTTATCTACTCACTTGAAAAAAAAGTTTAATTGTTAGTATGCAAGCATTGGTGTAAAAGCCCATTCAATATGAATGTATGCCAAAGATAGAATAAAAACCAAGACAGTTCCAAGATAAAGGAACTATATAGAAATAGCAGTAGAAATCGATTTAGAATGTCATTCTTGGTGTCTAATCACGTACCAAGACTAAAAAACCTTAAGAAGAGAGATTCATGCATGTCAGTATAAAGAATGGAATTTCTGGAGGTGGACATTTGAAAGTCCATAATTGTGAATCCTTATCTAGTTATAGATCATGGTGTACAATGACCTACCTATCTGGTTGGCATACTAGATAGTGCGAATCTAAGATTAAAGAAAGTCATCAAAATGCTGCCCAGGACCTAGGTCTGAGGAGCCAGTGAGGACAGATCTGCTATCATAAAACAGATCATAAGGAAGGGGAAAAGAGATGTGGGCTTTAAACCTTGGAGCTGAGAGAGAAGGAAGTATGGTTAGATTCCTAGATTCTGCAATAGTTGGTTTTTGTCTTTATAAAAGCTTCTTTTGCATCTGCAGTAAAGAGCCCTTTCTTGAATTGTTATGCTAATGAATTCATGTTTGTTCTAGAGAAAGAGATTTATTGCTATGTCCAGCATGAAGCTTTGAAGTGAAATAGAAGGAAAAATAATGTAGATATAGAAGGGTCAGGCATCAGGGTAGAACCCGGAAGATTCAATTCCAGTCCAATTCTAACTTTAGAAATTTTGAAATTATTAACCTTTCTGCTTCTGTTCAAGAAATACTTACTATGTATTCATTATAGTCCATCCAAAAAGTGCGTATGTATTTGTATGACTGACGATTGTGGTCCAGATCAGCCCTGAATTATTTCATTAACTTTGCCTTATTTTTAGAACTTTGATAACCTGTTTAAGAACCAGCTGCGGAATTGCTGTCTTAATTCTAAATTAACTCTAAATCATCTTGTGTATTTTTCTTTCTTTCTTTTTTGCTTCAGAGGAGTCCCAAGAAGGTGAGAAAAATCAATGGAGGCTACTCACATGTATCTTTTCTGGTTTCTGCAATTGCCTTTCTAATAACCTGCTTCATATTTTAGGTGTGTTCCAAAGTCTTTGAAGTTGTTAGACGTCGAATGATTCGCCATGCTCTTGCCTCAGCACAACGGCAGCGACTCTCATCCAACAATAACAGGAAGAAAAATTAGCCAGTATTTTTACCTTTTTCTTTATCTAAAGCATTCACAATTCGTAAGCAGGACTGTGCTGGGGCAATTTACATAAATGCTATAAGCATACCAGGCTGATGCTGCATTATAGGGTATGAAACTACACCTGCTATTCTAGGAGCTATAAAGTTACATGGATTAAGTCAACTACCCAACGGAGGAAACCACTTATTGCTCTGTAAATTATTAACTGTAAACTGGTAGCAAAACTCATTTTTTCTCTTGCTTTGGTACTGTTGCACTTTGGATACATTTCATACTCCATGATTTTAATTTGTAGTTTTTTTTCCCATCTGAGATGCTTTTAGTTAATTTATTTTTACACATTTTTTATACTGCAGGTTATAAAACCTCTTGGGGAGAATTTGATTGAGGATACCATGAGACAATCGGTTACAAACTCTATCAAAGCAGGCCTGACTGAACAGATGTCTCAGCATGCCAGATTAAAGACAAACTGACAGCTCACCTCATCTCATCTGCCTGTCCATCCTAGATTTGCTTGTTGTACAACGAGAACTCAATAAACCAAAGTTTACATTTGACTATAAAGCAGTAGTTTAGTCTGCTTGGATTCCTAATTTACTGCCATCATATTGTGGGAAGATAACGGTAGGGATACAGGAGAAGAAACTGAACTGTTTTAAAGAGTTTATCTTGATTTGCTCCCACAATGTCATGGAAAGGGAAGATCTTAACCATGGTACTAGTGTCCTTTGTACCAGGGTCTGATTTATGGAATTGTATCCACTGTAAAGGGTTTTTCAGGGAAGTATCAAAACCATACAGAAATCTTTTAAGAGAATGTATAATCACACAAAATCCCATTTGACGTTTTAATTTTCAGCATTTATAACCTGAGTCCAGTTGACATATCAGCAGTAGCACTCAACTGAGAACTCATGTTTGAGCCACTTCATTTATCTGCTCTTGCATTACTGCCTTCTCTATCAGTATTACCCAAATGCATGTATATTGTTCTCCACAGCAGCTTCATTTAAAGATAACTATAACATTGTCCTGCTTTTTTTTCAGTTTAGAGACCATGTCTTTACAGGATATGCATATTATGGAAAGAGCTGCTTTTCTCTGCAGTTTTAGCCTACATGTATATACAATATACCATTATTACTTTGGGGGGGGGGGAGAATCCATCCAAAAATAACAAAATCCGTTTCCTACAACTACAAAGCAATGAGTTCAGATTGTCTGTACAGTGTGTCTAGTTATTTTTTTAATCACAGGGCATGTATAAAATATAAATATATAAATACAATTTTGTATCAAAAGTTTTGTAGTTTATGGCAAAACCTGGTTCTGTGATAAGCTAAGTGCAGTCCCTGTAAAGGAATGTTTGTGGCTCATGTAAATGTGTGAATGCATAAAAACAATTTAGTTTTTTTGATATATTTGTGATATTTACCTGCCTTGAACACTGCAATCTCATCCCATGGGAAATCAGTGGGAATGTTTGTTGTGATTGTCTTCAGTTACATTTTAAAGTTATTTCTTGTAATTTATTTTCTGGTACATTAAAATCAAATGTGTATATATGAAATTAAACTCATGATTTTATTTAAACATGTTAATGTAATTCACTGCATTACCTGCTGTTTAGAATGCTTAGCAAACTTATAATTTTCTTATATGTTCTTGTCATTAAGACAAGATGACATCCTGATAGTTACCAGCAAGAATTAAGTGAGGCTAGGTTGCACCTTCATTTCTTCTACATTTTGTTTTGCTTTCCATCCCCTAAGAAACTGATAGCTTGGGACAGTGGTTCTCAACCGTTTTTTCACCACAGACACATTTTAAATACCTTTTGTGGCCACGGACCATGGCCACAGACAACCAAGACTTAATTCAAGGTTTAAATCATATTTCTTCAAGCCTTTGTAGACCCCGTGACATCACGGCCCACTAGGGATCTGTGGACCACAGGTTGAGAATCACTGTCTGGGAGGTTAGTAAGTAGTCAGTCTAATTAGGTACTTTCTATCAGGTTCTGGGTGACGCACGCGCGCACGCACACACACACACACACACACTGCAGTTCTCCAAAAAGCCACAGTACCCATCTAGATAAAACTACCAATACAGATACAATGACTGAAGACACTCATGCCTGGAAGTTGAGTCTCGGCAACTGGACTTTTCTTTTTTGTTTGAAACATTTTGTTGCTTATCCAAGTAGCTTCTTCAGTCTGATCCAACTTCCAGACAAGTCTACCTGGATGACTGAGAATCTTCAATATGATGGCACACATGCACCCCATGTGGAGACTACAACATATGAAGAAAGATTGTAGGAATTGGATATGTCTAACTTAGTGAAAAGGAGTGGGGTGACATGATAGTAAGTGTTCCAACATCTGAGGGGTTGCCACAAAGAAGAGGCCAATCGGGTCCAAAGGATTAATTTGAAAAGTTCCATCAGAAATTTTGACAGTTTGGCAGCTATGGTTGTTATGTGCCTTCAAGCTGTTTTCTTTACTGATTCTTCTGGTCATATTTTTTTTGTTTTTGTCTCTTAACAATTTCTTCAAATTAAGACACTTTTGGGATCAAATATTCTTCTGAACCTTGACTGGCAAGATAGAAAGCCAACTTACCACGTAATAAGTAACAAACATTTGCTAAATAGTTGCCTATTAGTAATCTGCTTTAAGTTCATTTTCTATATTTAAATGAAAAATCTGAAAACTATTTTAAAATATTTACAGTAGTTTATTTTGTATTAAACCCATTTTCAAACTGCTGCTATAAATATTTTTGAAGCTATATTCTAATTCATATGGTAAAGAACGGATACATAAGTTCCCATTTCATTTTGACTGTTTAAGGATCTGACAAATTAACATTTTAAAAAATAAATCTTCACTTTGCTAATTAGAGACACAAAAGGAAGAAAAAGTGATTAGTTTTAACAAAATTTAGTGAATGGACAATTTATACGAAAACATAATTGTTTAATCAGGAAAAAAGCAGAAAACAGGATGACAATGAACTTATTTACAGAAATGCCTCTTTACAATTTTCATCAATTACAATTCCTAGGTTTCTGCAATTACACAAAGTAAATAAAAACCACAAAGCGCTTTGCACTGCTTCCAATATTACTTTTCACCAATTCTGATTTAGCAGATGCCTAACCATTTTGAAGTTACACTATTATGGTTTTCAAACAGCATCAGTAACAAGAAAAGTTCCAAGCAGTTCTTGGATGTGGTTATAATAATGTATCACGGCTAAAAGGACCTTCTCTCTTCTGTCAAGTTTCTTCAGATAAGATCAGCAACTAGATTAAAGAAAAACAGACAGTGGTTTGAAAATAATGAAAAGGTGACAAGTCTTATGCAAACCCTCACTACAATACAGACAAAGCTATTACAAATAATAATTGATCACAGGGCCGGCAACATTTGAGAAACAACTCACAAATCTTTCTTCTACAAATTCAAGGTTGTTCACTAGGCTAACTGAAAAGACCAAAGCTTGACTCATAAGCTCTGGACCTATTTAGTATGTTGGGTTCAGATTAAGCGAGCTCTGCCAACCAACACTAACACTGTTAACCTGCGTGGCTTAAAAGTGTAACATGCCTTGTGAACAAGCCAATTGCTGTTTTCTACGTTATTAAAGCATTACAGTACAATAGGTGCTCCCAGTCATAGTTTGGATGATACTTAAGTGAAATATAACTTTACAAAACCGTTAAAGAAACTGAGTGGCTATTCTTTTTGTGGATTTAAGTACATTCGGAGCCAAGAGTGTCTATGGAGATTCTCAGTCATCCAGGTTGTGGTTGCCCAAAAGGTGCTTTTTCAAGAAGCAACTGGACTTGCTTGTCTTTTCTTTGAAGACATTTTGCTTTTAAGTTTTTTTCAGCTCTGATTGGATGGTGGGGAATGGAAGGACTCCTTCCATTCCCCACCATCCAGTCAAGAGTTGAAGAAGCTTTTTGGATGAGAAGCAAAATGTCTTCTAACCACCCCCACCCTCCCATGAAAGTCCAGTTGCCTCTTGAAAAAGGATCTGGGTCAGAGCCAAGAGGAATAATTCCTTTCAGTAGAAGAAATTTGGCCTTGCTTTGTTCTCCTGAGCAGGTGGGAGAGTCAGTTGTTTTTAATTTATGTTGGGGGTGTGGGTGTGGGTGTGTTGTGTTTATTTCTAATTTGGTGCCTAACATTGCTGATGCACTAAAAGCATAGCTGCTGTGGTTCACAGGAACACCTAAAAAGCAAGTAAGAGAGCCAAGAAGGCAGCATTTAATCCCTTTAAATGTATCTTGTTCTGCATGTAACATTTTTTTTCTCATCAAACAACTGATCATTGTAATATCTATAAAATCTTGTGGTTTTAGACAATACTGAGGAAAAAGGTTTGATATGATTTTTGTGCTTTCTACATATTATAGTTTTGTTAATTTTTCCAATACTTTTGAAAAACAAATGAAAAATGGCAATGTGGGAAGCAAAAAAAAATCTTAATTTTTCTAATATCCTATGGTTAACCATCTTTTACAAGAAATTAAGACACTCACCGTTCATTGGCATTTCATCAATCTGGGTAGAATAGTATTGCTCAATGTCTCGCAGGATACGAATATCATCATTCTTTACAAAGTTGATTGCAACACCTTTGCGACCATAGCGGCCTGATCTACCAATCCTGTTGGGAGATTACGAACCAATTAACATATATGAAGCCAAAGCAGCTCACATTCAGTGCAATTCTTCTGTGACCTTTCCTGCCCCTGGCAGAACCAACTACAGCAAAGAACTTTTGTGTCGGAGCCTGGCCAACTGCTTACTATATATACTTAAAGGCAGAAGCATCTTTCATGTTAACTAACAGGATTGGCGAAAAAGTGGCATCCCCCCATCATTTTCATTTCATATAATTTTATTATTCAAAAATTTAACATTTTATGAATACATTTTAGAAAAACTATTTTTTTAAAAAACTAAGATTCCCCCCCCCCCCCCTGAAATATACAAGTTTGCCTACCTGTGTATATACAATTCTCTGTTGTTGGGCAAATCATAGTTAATGATCAGGGACACCTGAGGAACATCCAGACCTCTTGCCCAAACATCTGTAGAA
This sequence comes from Thamnophis sirtalis, assembly GCF_051295495.1. Taxonomy (NCBI): domain Eukaryota; kingdom Metazoa; phylum Chordata; class Lepidosauria; order Squamata; family Natricidae; genus Thamnophis; species Thamnophis sirtalis. The sequence continues at coordinate 36,236,914 of NW_028261386.1, read as the reverse complement.
ATTAGAACTCGGCTGTAAAAAGAAAAAGCAACAAATTTATCTACTCACAAAGGTGACACAATGGGTTGCACAATCTATTAATCTATTAATGCCATAGGAGGCACTTGCTGATTAAGTACCAAGATACCAGACTCATCTCAAACGCAAAAAACAACGAATACGATGAAAACTGACCCAGAAGATTAGCTGTCATTCTAAAATACTGATGCTCAAGCTAGAGAAATTCAAAAATAGATGTACACAACAATTTCATGTTACTCTAAGCAACCATCCAGAAAAAGCTAGAAGATGGTTTTGAATTGTATTTTGGGAGAATATCGGGAAACAAAAGTACTCTTACCTTGCTCCAGATCTGAACTCTTTCATGATTGACTCTCTTTCCTTCTGAGGCATGTCACCATGCATTGATGAAACAGTGAAGTTGGCTTCTCTCATTTTCTCAGTCAGCCAATCAACCTGACCCAGGGATTAGCCACAATTAGTTTTATATTGACATGGAATAACCTAGAAAAAGTTAACTTTCTCTATAATGCACCCTGCATCTAATTCTACCCACTTGTTAACTTGAACAGAAATTATGCAATGTTCTCTTGGAACTTATACTAATACTTGGCTGACATACCTTCCTCTTGGTATTACAGAAGATGACTGCTTGTGTAATAGTGAGTGTATCATACAAATCGCATAATGTGTCAAACTTCCATTCTTCTCTCTCTACTGCCACAAAGAACTGTTTGATTCCTTCAAGAGTCAATTCATCACTAAGAAAATGGAAAAATATATCCAAATTAATCTTGTTTATGTAAAGTATTTTTATTTTACTCTTCAGTCAAAATGACTTCTAGAACTGTTTACAAGAATGAATAACAAGATAAGAAATCACTGGGCTACTGGCTGAACCTAGTATCTCTTATTTCATTTCATTTTTTCTCTCTCTCATCTATAATTTTATATATTGGTTACCAGAATGTGATAGTTGTAAGGAATACCTTAATGGATCTATTAGACATTAAATTTAGGATACAAAAACTTTCACAACTGAGTAGATATTTTTACAATATTTTAAATCAGAGAGAAGAATTTGAGAAGGCAAGCAATGTAGTTTTAAGCATTGAACTGTTGCTCTGGGAATAAAAAAATTAAGAGCTCTGATACCCTATGGTAGCGATGGCGAACCTTTTTTGGCTCACGTGCCATAAGGGGAGGTCATGTGTGGGCATGCCGCACCCATAATGCAATGCACGATCTTCCTCCAGTGCGCATGCATGCATGAGAGGCGCTCCCCCCATTTTTTGCATGCTTTTTTTGCCCTCCACAGGCTCAAGAGGCTTTATAGGAGAGCGCGAAAATACCCCCCCCCCCCGAGGCTTCAGGGACCTTCAGGCGGCTTCCCCGAAGCCTGCAGAGGTTTTAAACCGACCTTACCAGCAAACAGGAAGTCCGTTCCCGAACTTCTAGTTTGCCCATAGGGCCGTTCTTTTCCGCTCCGGAGGCTTCAGGGAAGCTCCTGAAGCTTCTGGAGGGCCTCCGGGGGGAGGGGAGGCTCTTTTCACCCTCCCCAGGCTCCTATAAAGCCTCTGGAGCCTGGGGAGGGCGAAAAATGGCTTTAAAAAAGGCTGAACTCAGCTGGTCAGCAAGTGCATGCGCGCTGGCCACCTGTCAGGGAAACACCTCACATGCCCTAACAAATGGCTCTGTGTGCCACCTGTGGCATGCGTGCCATAGGTTCGCCATCCCAGCCCTATGGCAAAGATATACTACCAAACTTCTATTTTAGGCATAAGCTTATTGGTTACATGAAGACAAACTAAATACAGTTTGTGTGCTATTTCCTCTTCTCTTCAACATTTATAAGAAAACAGAAAGCTGCTATATCATGCATGTCCTTCAAACACCACAATGTTCAAAATTTGATCAATTTCAATGGGTCTTAACTAGATTTAATCAGTTGTGTAAGTTGACAACATAGAAAACACCGATTAGTTAAATACATTCTCCATATTGCTGGCACAGAAATGAAAGGAGGGGAGTGATAAACTTGGGGCAGAAATATCTGGTAATATTATATCTGGAATTTTCATTTAGGATGTATACCTGTAATACTGGGGCAACTTCTATGATTTTTAAATTTCCTTCCCCCAAAGGCAAAGATGGAACATAATTTTGGAATCAATATGTTTTTTCCAAGTTTGCCTTTATTATTACATTGCCAAGTTTACAAAATCCTGACCTCAAAAAGCTCCCAGATGGAGCTTGTTCAGGATTAAGCTACTTGATCTAAATTGGTAACCCAGATCTTTTCTATGTCCCTAACCTGGCTGTTACATTAAACAACTGGCAGATCTGACTTATTTCTTTCTTATTTGCAAAACAAAGAAAGAAGATCAATGTTAAAGAAGAACATTTACCTAAGTAGTAAGTCACGGATCATAAAAGAAACAGAGAAATGTGTTCAGACATTTGTTCTTTGTTCTAGTTCAGATCTGAAGTATTATCAAATTTGAAACTTGACATAGAAGGAATCCCCAATCAAAGCTGGAACATAATGTTAAAAATTACTAACCGTTTCACCAGAATACGAATAGGATCAGTCATAAATTTGTTAGTCATCTCCAAGATTTCATGTGGCAAAGTGGCACTGATGAGAACTACCTGTGTGGCTGGAGGAAGGTATCTATACACATCATAAATCTGTTCTTTAAAACCTGTATAAGCCAAATAACATAAATGATAGAATAAAATCTGGAAGCCTTTTTATATTTTGCTTTTATGAAAATATGCATTACAAAAATTGTTCTAAGTAGTCCATGCCTAAGAACTTGTAGCGTAACATAGGCTGGTACTCACTATAGGCACCTGACGTTCAATTATAATGTTAGCATTTGGCAATTGATAGGATGTTATTTACTTGTGATAAAAAGCTACTGAAACTGGGCTGCATGTTTAACATTGTCTACTACAAAGACTAAGCAACTAAGCTGTGTATCTTTTAAGGTTTTATTTTCATGTTTTATTTTTTGTAAGAGGGCTTGGAACATTTGGGATTTAAATATTTTTTACCTTTATTGAGCATCTCATCAGCTTCATCCAAAACCAACATTTTGATAGCACGAGTTCTTAAACTTCTGCGACGAATCATATCTGGAAGATTTCAAATTTCTATCAACTCACCGAAGGTATTAAAAACAATTCCTTGTCCCACAGATTGAATATTCATTAGTCCTCTGAACCAATCCAATCCAAAATGGTATTGTTTCGGAATATTTCCTGAAAAGCTTCTGGCATATTATCATGCAAATGACTATGTGTTTCTGAAGTAAAGTTGGAAGAATCAGCAGCACGAAGGCTAGCTGGGAGGAAAATTCAAAAGCAAGCAGCAACAAAGAAAAAGACGGTGCCTGCATCCTATGTGAACTGGGAGCTAAGGCCAGATATAGCCTTCAGGCTACTTACTAGCCACAACTGGTCTAAAATAACTACCAGTTATCTTTCCAAATTGTTTCCAAATATAAAGGTCAAGGGAATTAAGAAATAAAACAATTTTGATTCAAATCTAGGGTGTAAGGCAACTGAAAACTATCATGAATCCAAACAGAATTTTAGCTAAAGTATTAACTATGGACATGGTATTATACATAATTATATACTCACCAAATACACGACCAGGTGTGCCAGCAACAACATGTTGTCCATAATCCAGCTTCCTGATATCTTCACCAACATTGGTCCCACCAATACATGCATGACATTGGACATTCATGTAATCACCAAGAGCAAGCAGCCCCTGTAAAAATGAGTTCATACATTACTTAATAGGAGTTAAGAGTTCTAACATCTCCTGAAATGTAATTGAGGCAGTAGTCTTCATAAGAATAACATCCAGAACAGCATACAAACAGAATGAATAGGCAAACCCCTATATGTGAATCCATTCTCCCCAGTGCCGATATTAAACATATTGTGCAAGATAGAAGACATACACAAAACCAACCCCAGAGGGACATTCAGTTATGAGGATCACTGCTGTTCCCCTGTAGAAGTTTTGCATATAATTATGGGAATTGTGTGTATAGGTTTACTTATCTTCTGTTATGTTCTCATCATATTCTAAATAAATAATAATTCTCCCCTTCTAACCTAGTGTTTGATTCATGTCTATTATTACAATTGTGCCTGGGTTCCTTTTTAATATGATAAACTGCCATAATAAATTGCCATTATTGTATTTATATCTTGTGTTTCTTTCACCATGGAACTGAAGATAAATTCTGCTAAGCCATGCTGAGATCAAGCTACCCAGGTATCCTGAGAGTTACTCAATACCTTAGTAGAGGCAGTTCAAGGCTACAGGAATCCGGGCAAAGAATCGTGTTGATGGAATGTTAAGTGTTCATCTGGCTTTGTTAGATCCAGGACACAGTGCTGCTTACCACAATGCCAATCTGGCCACTGTATATCTGGGAATGACCTCAGAAACAGCATATTGAGCCTATAGACATTCAGAATTTATATTGCTAGAGCACACTATCACTGTGCTAAATATTTTTAAAGGCATTTGTATATTATATCACTTGTTGGAGTGACTGGGTCAACACAGACGCCACAACCTAACCACCTCAGCCAATCACAAACCCTTAAGACTTCAATCAAAAGCACACTGAAGATGTCTCCTTGAATGAGGACAAAATGTTTGCTATCAAATCACCAAGCTCAGAGCTCAAACCAAGAACATACCATATTTTTTGGACTATAAGACACACATTAGCTTTAGAGGAGGAAAACAAAACAAAACAAATCAAATCTGCCTGTCTGCTGCAGCCTGTTTGCCGCCGCTGGCTAATGGATGACGACAGCAAACCCTGCCATCTAGAACAGCTGATTGGCGCTGCACCAATCCCCCTCCCCTCCGCCACAATATTCACTCTATAAGACATACAAGACATTTCCACCCACTGGGGGGTGGTGGTGGTGCATCTTATAGGCCAAAAATATGATAATTACCAACCTGAGCTACTAATATTCAAAGACATTTCAAATACTTCCATCTTATAGTACACCCTGGTTCTAAATGGTCATTAGGCACTATTGAGTTGCAACTTGCAACAAAGAAAGAATTGGCCAGGGGCTTAACTGATGTAATATTATTTTGCAAATATTATAATCTAACATTCATTTACCTTCTGAATTTGTACTGCCAACTCTCTGGTAGGTGCCAAAATTAATGCCTGGGTTTCACGAACCTAATTGAAAGAATGAAATATAGTTATATGATATTCAATACTGCAATCATTTTCAAATATGCATTTTAAAACTCAACTGCTCTTATTCAAAAGCAATGTAGGTATGATCCATAAGATAATTTAATGTTTTCTACTCAAAATAATATATGCATCTTCATAAAACAAATATATTCCAAAAGTTACCTGGATATCCAGACATTGTAGTACAGAAATGGAAAATGTTGCTGTTTTTCCTGTTCCAGACTGTGATCTAGAAAGAAACGACTGAATAACTAAATTTGATTAAATAGACAAAAAATGGTCTATTTAGAGAGATTCATAACACCTTATATTTGTAGTGAAGCCATGCTTTCTAATGCTGATTAACAGTTAATGATAGGATGCACTGGTATTTGTAGATATTTGCAAATAAAATCTAATTGATCTAGTTTTACCCATTAATTAACAAGAAGTAAGCTTGCTATGACTTATTTTCTATATAAATGCATAACAAAAGTTTTCATGTCATAAATGGATACCAATGAAAACTAAAATTCTTTTGTCTATAACAACTGATATACATGCGCGCACACAGGTAAAAATTGTCCAGATCATTTAGATTCCATTATAAACATTTATAGATTCCTGATCACAATGAAATCACTGTAGCTCTTGAAATACAAGCCTAGTACTGAATCTAATCAACTTGATATCCAGCAAGATAAAAATAAACTTATTCTAATATAAGTTTAATAAATCAAAACACTTTACATAGAATGTTAATTATGTTAATTATCTGTCAGGTCTAACTCTCATGATAGTTACACAAACACACTTTCTAAGTGGTTTATGTTGGATGCATCTCTTTAAATTAATAGATATATGACACAGTCAAATTTACTGTATATTTCTATATAATTTAACTCCAGTATCGCATAGCACCATAAAACAGTATGTTCTTCCTATAAAATCACTTATGGAGTATATCTTGTAGACAATATTAGATGGAAAAAATAAATATATTAACACTATACTGAAATATATTTCTGAAGAAAAACAAACATGTAAAAACCTTTAATACAGTTCTATTCTGACAAGCGGCAAATACATTGAATGAATATTATTCATAACGAATGAAGGAAACTTAATGCTCAACACAACTAGCATTCTCATTTTAGCTCCCTTAACAAAACTGAGAAATTGTTGTCTACTTTTTAACTGGAGAAAAATATAATTAAAACAAAATGAAGATGATTTTATCTCTCTAAGGCAGTGGTTCTCAACTTTCCTAATGCCGCGACCTTTTAATACAGTTCCGATGGTCTTAGCGACCCCTGTGAAAAGGTTGTTCGACCCCCAAAGGGATGGCGACCCACCAGTTGAGAACTGCTGTTCTAAGGGATCACTGACTACTACTTAGAATTTTAAGTATAATAAAATGTACCAATGGATGTTGTATATTACCATTAAAAGAAAAAAATGCAAAAAAAAAATCTGACCGACTGTGAAATTGCAGTTCCATACTTCTGAAAAATAAAGTCCCATGAAATTTAGGACTATTTTTGATTAAATGTGCTTAGAATTATACCTTAAACTTATGTTAGATCTCTGCTTCCAAAGGACTTACCACTGGAATTACTATGAACAAGAACATCAAGAACAATTTATTTTTAACTATCAAAATAATATCACAAAGCATACTGTTCAAACTTTCTTATTAGAATATAATTCCACTTACTGAGCAATCACGTCTCTTCCTTTAATAATCTGTTTAATCGCTCTCTGCTGGATAGCTGAAGGTTTCTCAAAACCTATAAAAATATGTTTTTAAATTACAATTTAGATTTTCTCTCCACAAACTATACTGTCAAAACTGACTAAAATATAGTAAACAAACCACGAAGAAATGCAATGAAAACTAGAATGAACATACATTGTTTAAAATAAGCAAACAGGCTCTCTACCACTTGTTTTACATAATTTTTAGTAATGTTTTGGGCTGAATCTAATGGCTGGGCTACTTTACTTTAAGATATCATTAGGTAAATAAGGCCAGAATCAAGAGTAACACAGCTCTAAGGCTGCATTCATGTAATTTGTCTGAATAAATTTGTTACTACTCTTGAATAAACCACTTACTTATCTAGTGATCCTACAGGAATGACCAAAGGATCTGATCTACTCCACTTACAGCAGCAGGAACCATCTCTGTTGGTTTTCCCATCTTTCTGTAGCTGACATTTGTTACCCATGTTGTGTGAGAATTTTTTAAAAAAAATCAAAGTGTACTGAGTCATTCCTAAACAGCTGCTTTAGGCTCCAACTCTGTATTTCCAAGGCCTGGAGGAAGATAACCTTTTTGGGGGGGGGGGGGGTGTCATACATCAGTGCTTGACAAAGTAACAATTACCCTATGTGTTACAGACTTATTTGAGAAATAACACAGAAATTAACCGACGTAGATTGATGTAATATAGCAAAACTTCAACCCACTTAGGAATTTACCAAGAATTTGAATGTGTTCCCAAAAATTAACTACCAATCTCATTATGATCTCACTCACTTCAACAAATACAGTTCTTTAAAACCGAAGGACAGAATCTGAATCGGAAAACGGCAGTTCCAAATATCTGCAGATTGCTGGGAGATTATTTAGAAATGCCATTAACGGAGGCTTTCATCAAATTATCAACAAATACCAAAAGGAAGCATCTGATCCTTCCTTGCTCTTTTTCATAGAGACTATATTTAAGGCCCGTGGGAAAGATTGAGGGCAAAAGGAGGGGAAAACAGAGAATGAGGTGGCTGGATGGAGTCACCGAAGCAGACGGCGTGAGCTTAAATGGACTCCGGGGGATGGTAGAGGACAGAAAGGCCTGGAGGAACTTCCATGGGGTCGCGATTGGTAACTAACCGATTCGCAACTAACAACAACATATTTAAGGCCCAGCGATCCTGGAATGAGGGACGAGGAAGGGCTCCAGATGCGGCGGGGAAACGGAAAAGCAGCTGGACAGCAGTTCCCGCCCTTTGTCGCTCTTGACCTCCCATTAACCGCTTTCTGAGGTTGTGGGGCCACGCGACTAATCCCGTTTCTCCTCCTCTCAACTCCATCCCTCTAGCACCCCCCCTCCTCACCGTAGGCGTAGATGCCGCGCAGAAGGTCCTCCCGCAGGCCCATCGTGTCGAAAGTGGGGGTGACGTCCACCTCTTCGCTGGTCTCGAATTCCACCTTTGTCATGTCTTCTTCCTTCAGCAGCCGCTTCCGAGCGGAGCCCGTCCCACCTCCCGTAACCCCCGACATCGCTTCGAGCCGACTTCTAGGCCTTCTCCCACCACGCAAAACCGCCCCGACACCCGCCTCGACCAAGAAAGCTCAACGTGCCGAAAGGCCCGCCCTACGTAATTCCTGCGACACAACTATGAAGCGGCGCATGCGCTTCTACCTCGCTTCCGACGCGGCCCCCGTGACACACAGACTGACGCTGAGCGAAGCCTTACGCTCAGGGACGTACGCTCGTTCCCTTAGAGACAAGAATGCGAATAGATTAGAAGAACGAAGACGCTTTCTTCGACCAGGATGTTTAATAGTACATTCTGCTTTATTTCATCCCAGAGCGGAAGTGAAAGCCGTCTGCTCTACAGTATTGAAAGCAATTGAAAGTGCAACGTGGGTTTAGGGAGCGTATGGTTAAAGAGCAGCGGCTCCAATTACTAATTTTAAAGTGTGTGCCGTAATGAATTTGATATATTTTAACGTGCCACAAGAGTCTTCTTTCCTGCACAGTTTTTCTGTTTAAATGAAAGCCTTACTTTATGTCAGGTACTGAGAAAAGTGGCTGTAGAAACACACACACACACACACACACAGGTTTTATTCTACTTTTAGGAAGTTTCAGATCTCTCTCTCTCATTCTCTCTCTCTCAACCATATCTGAAACTTCTTAAAAGTAGAAGAAAATCAGTCTAAAAGGAATGAATGAAAAAGATACTTTAAAATCATACTTTTGAATCTATTAATCTAAGTATTGCATATTGAGAAACTATAGCTGAGAATATTGCAAATCAGAAATTGACTTTCCTTAAGAGTGAGATTCCCTCACACTTTTAACCTCTTCTTATATGACCACTTGTGCTTCATGTTTCTTTTTGTTAAGAGTTATTTTAAATGAATGAAAGCTAATTAATCCTTACTTCTGAATAAACATGCTAGCAATAGATCTATGCTGGCATCATTTTTTAAATTATTTAATTAAAATGCAAATAAAATTGAGAACCTATGGATATCAAAGATTTAAAATTAATTAAAACAATATTTGTAAAGCTATGAATTAAAAAGAATATAAAAATTAACATTGAAATATGTATGTATGTATGTATGTATGTATGTATGTATGTATGTATGTATATTTAGTGTCACAACCCCTGGTAAGCCCCAATTATGGGAGGAAGCTAACAGCTTCCATTATCTGTCAATCGGCTCGTCACAAGAATCCATCACGACAGAAACCCAATATTTTTACTGTTGCGCGCGCGCGCGCACACACACACACACACCACACACACACACACACACACACACACACATATATATATATATCACCCAACCAGCTTTCACGCCTAAAGCAGAACTAAAACTCAGTATCCTGGTTTCTCAATTCGTATCATGCACGGCATCAGAAACTGATCATTGATAGCAACTGAACCACAAACTAGACAACAACTTCTTAGCATAATCTATGTGCTAATCCAGTTACTCTCAGATCACAATTTCTCATCTACTACATGCTGTCCATGTAAATGTTTGGGGGCGGGGGTGGATGACAAAAGTAGCATTGGGTCTATGAAATGCAAGTTCCACCTTTTTAGACAAGTGTTATGAAATATGAAAGGAGCAGAGCTTATTGTTTGATTATGCTGTCCTCTATATACTATCAAATGTCTTTGTTCTGCCCTAGCCCAACATGGTATGTTTGAGATGTGTTGGACTTCAACTTCCATCATTTCACCTCAACCTGTGTCATGTTCTCAACAAATTCTCATCAAGAGCCAGTTTGGTTTAGTGGTTGGCCATGAAAATCTGCTGGAATACCTTGGACCAGTCATTCTCAGCTCAACCCATCTCATAGGATTGTTGTTGTGGGGAAAATAGGAGAAAGAAGTTGTGTTAGATATGTTTGCCATCTTGAGTTATTTGTAAAAATAATAAGGTCAGGAAAAAAATAAAATTGGAATGAAATTTTAGATGAAATACCATATGGATAGTTTTTGGCCCTGTATTACCAGATTTTTATTAATGATATGATTTGATATCATTTGCAGATGATATCAAAGCCTATGAATAGTTAATGCTGCAGAAGAAAGGAAAAAAGTACAAGTTTTTTTAGATAAATAGGCTGAAAACAAAGGTATATCCTAAGGTTTGAGAAATCAAATGCACTGGGGATCTCTAGCCTTGAATTGATACTAACAGAATAACAGAGTTGGAAGGGACCTTGGCGATCTTCTAGTTAGTGCAGTGGTAGTCAACCTGGCCCCTACCGCCCACTAGTGGGCGTTCCAGCTGAAGCAGGAAATACTTGTGACAAACATCTTGGAATAGTAGTTGACATATAAATACAAATATGAATTTAAATTAGCTATGGCATGTGGCTGTAAAACAAAGCAATCCAATTTTAACCTGTATCAACAGAAGCAGATAGAGGGTAAATGAAGGGGAATAAAGTTCCACTATATTCTGCATTGATCAGAGAGAGTCCTCTCATGTAGTGCATTCAGTTCTGGCACTATATCTTAAGAAGCTTTCAAAAAAAATTGGAACAAGTTCAGAAAAGGGCAGTGAGGATGAACATAGAATCTGCAATAGAATTTAGGAACTCCATGTATTGGCCTTGCAAAGAGGAAGCTGAGAAATGGCCATGTAACACTTTTCCCGTGCATAGGAGGTTACAAAGAAGGTAAACACCTATCATTCCAGTTGGCTTTAAGTTACAAGTATTTCCATTTTACATTAACCAGTTCATTTTACATTAACTCCTTTCCCATCTTGGTGCACACTAGAACACTAGCTGAGTAAAAACTGACTTGCCAGATCGAAAGAAGCTGTTAAGGCAACAGTCGCACAAATCCAATATGGAACAAGTCATATAGAATACGGAATATTTTCCTTCTGCGTAAACGGTATTTCGGATTTTCCTCCCGCCACACGAAAATATTAACAGCGAGTATGGTACCAGGCAGCACTCTCGTTTCTGCAGCCGAAGTCATCCCGGGGAATTTTCCTAGCCCGGCTGTGCTCAGTTCTCCGAAGCAGCAGAGACTTTTAAGACTCGTTTGGAGCCCAGTTCTCCCTCTCCCGGTAACGTGCAGCAGCTGTCAAGAGGTACCCGTTTAAGAGGAGGGCGAGAAAGCTGCATCTGGCTACAGGGGTCCCCAAACTTGGCACCTTTAAGACTTGTGGACTTCAACTCCCAGAATTCTCCAGCCAGCATATCTGGCTGGAGAATTCTGGGAGTTGCAGTCCACAAGTCTTAAAGTTGCCAAGTTTGAAGACCTCTGGGCTATGTGTTGCAAGGAGGCTAGGAAGCTGGGAGCGAGGCCGAAGCTCTGGCGAGCCCGTGTGGCCGCTTCCTTACCGCCGCTAGGGGAGGGGCGCCTGAGGAGAGAAACCGAGCGCACGCTGGTATTCAGACTCCCGGGAGACAAAGGCGCCGGGAGCTTTTCTTCAGAGGTGCCTGGCGCGCTGGGGATGCTGCTTGGCTAGTAAAGGATCCCGGAGAAAAGTACGTGCTGTTGCGCGGTGCCAGACTTTGGTGGATCCCAATATTCCTCCTTAACTCAAGACAGGAAAGTGAAGTGTGGAAAAACATTGGCCTCAGAGGAAAGGTTTTAATTCCCTCCTTGCGGGGCAGTTGGTTTGGGTGTGTGGGTCTGTGCCTCCGGCTTTCATCGAGATAGGAAAACATTGCTTTTGCTTTACTTATGGTTCCACGTCTTCAAACTTTTTATTTTTCAATACTCGATTAAAAAAACGGTGGTTTATCCATTGCTTTAAAACCAGACTTTCCAGACAGGATATGGAGGTTGTCTTCTTTTTCTTTAGTGCCTTGCTTTTAGCATGTTTTGACGTGAATTCTAACCCAGTCTGTTAGAATTACCCCCCTTTAATATAACGGGAGCTGCTTCCCTTTATCCTATACTTATCCCTTTATCAGATGGTTATGCTGCATAAAAACAAACAAACATTCAGCAGAGGCATTTGCTTTATGAAGACTCCTGAAATTTTTGGTTTCCCCTCAAGTCTTCAGGTAAGAGAATATGAATAGGCAGCTATCTTTCAGGGTATGAAATGCTCGTCTTAGACTTCCTTTTGTTTGGAGAAAGCAAATAAAAGGAAATCAAGGGTAATTGGTACTTCCAACATCAGATATAAGTAAAATAACCACCTCTGTCCCCATAGTAATGATTAAAGGAGAGGGAAGCTATTACCCACAAAACATTTGTGCTGAACTTGAGATTTAAACCAATTTAAAATTGTACAAACACAATTAGTGTTAATGCTCTTGGTAACGTAATTCCCAGAGAGTAAACATTAGTTTTGCAAAGAACTATTGTTAGCTATTTGCGCTGATAAGTGTTTAGTTTCCTATACTGTTTTCAACATGTTATGAATACACATGTACTTTGTTTTTCTTCTATGAGTTTTGAGATGAATTTTAACTGAAAGGTACTTTACTACCCTAGAATACAGCAGAATTTTCAGACAACTACTGCGATGGGAGCAGTTAGGATTTCCAATAATAGAAAAAAATTGGCAGGAAATGTATTATTTTTCTGATGTTACATTTTAGAAGTATGTTGAAATATTTTGGGAAAAGAAAGCAAAAGTCATGCTTCAGCCCAGAAGCTAATAAAACTATTTTAATTCTGACTTGAAAGGACAAGACAGCATTCTGTTGAAAAGCAAAGCCTAAATCCATTTGTCTCTCATGTTTAACTGGAGAAGACGATTAAGTGTTACTTTTGTGGAGACATTGCTGTTAGGCATGGAGTGTGAATGTATGTGCAGATACCTGTTCCTTTGCCAGTCCCAAACAGTTTTGTGAACTCATAAAATTTGCCTTGTCCGGTTTCTCCTTTAGTTCCATATTGCCATTTAATATATGGTTAGGTTTTTCTTTCCTTTTTTGTATAGTTTTATCTGTTGATTATTTTCCGTCGGTCTCTTCTTTAATATTGCAATTTTGGAATATTATATACTTCAACATTGACATTTAATGTTCTGTTAAGAGTTTATTATGTTTTCAATTGATCAGATTAATGGTCCACTTTCCTCAGCTTTATCACAACAGAAGCCAAGTCTGGATGCTTCAGATCTCTTTTTTAAGAAGTAGTAGATACAAGTCAGGGGTGGGTTTCTCACCCCGTTCCAACCGGTTCGGTTGGAACGGGGCCAGCAGCGTCCTCGTGCACATGCGCGGTGCACGCATGCGTACTAGCGTCTATGCAATGCTCCAGCTGCTCCTGGAGGATCGCGCAGGCGCTGTATGCATCCTGCGCATGCGTGGAAGTACAGAACTCGTCAAAAACGGGTAAGGAGCGCTGGCGGGCGGGTGGGCCCTTCGCCGTTCCCGGAAGTTACTTACTTCCGGGTTCGCCGACCAACCGGTTCGCAGGGACCGCTGTGAACCGGTTGAAACCCACCCCTGATACAAGTCCTCCTTGGCATATGACCATAATTGAGTCCAGAATTACAGTTGCAAATTGTGTTGGTTGTAAGTGGATCATCATGTGACTGCACCTGATTTTATGACCTTCACTGCAGTGTTGTTAAATTAATGTCAGTTCTTAAGTGAACATTGTTTGCAATAGGCTTTTTTTTTGCCAAAAACCTGAAGTAAATGTTAATTTCCCATTTAAAAATAATAATAAATTCTGGTCATGTGACTGCTGGACATTGCAAACAGCTGTAAATATGGACTGGTTGCTAAGCATCCAAAATGTGATCATATGACTATGGGGGCGGGGCCCCTCAGAACTCCAAATTGGGGTCATGAGGGAAGTCTATTGTAATTTTGAATGGTCACTAAGTGAAGAGTTATTGGTCAAGAACTATCTCTTGTCCCATCACCTAGAGGACACTAGATTAAGGGCAATTTGTAAAATTCTGTACATTTGAGCTACCTTGTGCGTTTCTACTCAGAGACTAATTTGTATATAGATAATCAGAAATAAAGCTCAACTTGAAGGAGACTATTTTAATTTTATCTAAATTTACACCTAAGAATCTAAACTTCAAAACTATGGAAACACATACCTTTTAGAACATGGGGTCTAATTTTTTGGCCTGCCTGGGATGAATTGAGTGAAGAGGAGTTGTCTTGGACCAAATATAAAATATATAATATCATTTGTTTATATATTGTACATGTATGTATGTATGGTTATTTAGCTATCTGTTTTTGCTAAAAATCATGTAATAATGTTACATGTGGGCCATGGTTTGGACATGCCTGTTTATAGAATGTGCCTTAGTTCTGCATGACCCTTACTTTGCTTTTCTTAGATTTTTAGGAGAAAAAAAGAAATAGCCAGCAGCTGGAAACTGGAATAAGAGATAAATGATAGTCTGTGGTTTGGCCCTAAAACATTGAAATAAGTGTGTGATAAGCATCTCTGTGGTAGAAATGCTTATTCAGGCATTCTTAATATGCCTTCTAGCATTAGCACGGCTGCTGTATGGCCAAGAATGCTTTTGAGTCAACCTTTTTTTTCCTATCAGATGGAAATCTGCTTGAATAAGCTTTGAGAATTTTGGGGGCTATGGACTGATGGGTTTTCTATTTTTTTACTCATGTTTTTCTTGGTTATATTTCTGGAAAGTAATAGTTATATTACAAATTAAAGGAAACTGATACTTCAATCCTAAAAAGCTTTGGAGTAGAAGACTCCTTTGTTTTTTTAAAAAAAGAATTGATCTGTTTAGGATCTCTTCTGTTACAACACAATTTATGCAGTGTTGTGAATTTGGACTGAGTTGCCCCAATCTAAAATAACAGAACATCCCAAAGATCAGCAAATTGACCACAAGTGGGAGTTTCTCATGACAGCATATAAGAGACCAGCTCCCATTATTTCAGTTAAAATAATAGTAAATTCTTTTGTATTAATTCCCCTATATTTGCCTCCCCATCCAATCTCTTATTTCCCTCTTGTTTGAGCTATGACACAGTTGGATTTGTAATTCACATTTGTTCAACCATTGATTTATTTACTGGGGACAGGACAGGCAGCCTTGCACATTTATACATTCCTCCATTCAGCACAATGTCTGACCAAAATCTCCTCAATAAAGGATTACTCAGAAGAGATGGCTTCTGTGAAGGGGCCACTGGATCAACATCCCTTCTTTGGGGGAGGGTTTCAACTTTAAGCAAAATCTTCTCTCTTCACTGAGGCTATTTTTGTTAGTGTTTAAGTTGAACATTGTGAATATGTTTTCTGCGTTTTATTTATATATACCATTATAATCTGAATTAATTCTCATCTGTGAACTGGTGAATATTTTTATCTGTTGTGTCACTTATATTCCATAGTTTACAATCTTTTATTTACAGCTTCAAAAGATTTTAAGATATAATGACAGAGAAAGTGAAGGGGGACCCCAGTGACTGAATTTGTACATTATCTTTCCCCCAAATTCACCTTTATAGATTAATATGCATTAGCCCATCCACCAGCTAAAAAGTATTACTGTAATTTATTTCTGTAACATGCAGCAGTGGAAGCCAATAAAGTTGTATTAATGCAGGAAGATTGCTAGAGGCTGACCAAGAGAAGGAAAAATAGCTGAGTGACAAAGTGCAATTTTGTATGCAAAAGCTTCCATGCTGGCACCTAGGACTCGTATGAAGCCATGATAAAGTTTTGTCAGTCCTTGTAGACACAATATTGAGTTAGATCAACCAATGATCTGACTTGGTGTAAGGCAATTCCTTATGTTTATATGAATTTCATTAGTGTTTGAGCACATTCATGCAGTTTAATTCAGGTCCAGATTCAATTTAGTTTACTTTATTTTATTGTCATTGCACCTCATACAATGAAATTAAATGCCATCTTCAGTGTACTTTATAATTATAAAAATGAAACACAAACTTCACATTCTATACAATTGAATTGAAAACTGATATTGCATTAATATTGCACTATACAGTAGAATTCAATATAGTTACTGCCTTGGGATAAAAACTGTTTTTCAGCCTATTTGTCCTTGTTTTCATTATCCTGTACTGTCTGCCAGATGTAATAGTTAAAAAAAAAGGGTGCCCAGGATGCGATGGGTCTTTAAGAATTTTTTGAACTTTCTTAAGGCAGCAGGACTATAAAGCTCTTCCAAAGAGCTTTATAGTCCTGCTGCCTTTATCTGCCACTGTGCAATTGGCAAACCATACACAGGTGCAGTAAGTTAAAATACTCTTTATGGTGCAGCGGTAGAAGGTCACCAGCAGTTTTTTCATTCAGTTGTTGTTTCCTGAGAAGTCTCAGGTAGTATAATCTCTGCTGGGCCCTTTTGACCAGTGCTGCAATGTGACCGCCCCAAGTCAGGTCCTCTTTTATGATAACACCCAGAAATTTAAAATTGGCCATTTGCTACATTTGGTCTCCATTGATAAGCAAGGGCTGGATGTCTGATCTATTCCTTCTATAGTCCACTATAAGCTCCTTGATCTTATTGGTGTTAAGGACCAAGTTATTGTCGCCACACCACGAAAGCAACCGGTCCACCTCATCTCGGTCCCACCACTGTTGTATCATCTGCAAATTTAATAATTATTATTATTGTGAGTGGGAATGCACTGCAATCATGCACATAAAGGGTATAGAGTAAAGGACTCAACACGCAACTCTGTGGTGTAATTAATTGCTGAAAATATTTGGTCTACTACTTAATTTATTTTTTAATTTGTCATTAGTTGAGAGATTGCAAGAGGTTGAGTAGTGAGTAGATATGAAAGATATGAAGTAGATATGAAACAGATATGAAGTAGATATGAATCTTGAGTAGATTCATGAGGCTGAATTCAGTTCTGAGAAAGTAATTTTCCAAGTTAAGGTTATAACAATTATGCAACACTTGTTTCTTATAGAGATTAATCTCTGACTTCAGGGGAATACTATTACCTGTAACTAAAGACAAACTCAGTGAAATGTGTAATTTCGCAATGGAAATGAAAAATAGAATTATGTTTAAGTTCTTGGTATTACTGGGAGGTTTTGACCCATCATATTTGTAGGTCATAAAGTTTGGAAGGTTGTTTTGAAGAGAAAAGAAAAATGTATGAGAAACCTTTAAAATCTTTAACTGGAGTTTCATAGTATTGCACAATGTACGTGTTGACTGAAGCTATTTGTACATTGTTACATTTCAATCATATTGCTTAAGAACATCAAGTAACCCACTCCTTAATAACCCACTCCTCCTAGATTGTGTGCTAAATACTATGGGATGGGTGAGGAAGAGAACAGATACACCTCTCAGCTCAAGGATGTGTATGACAGCTGTGATACCACGGGCACTGGGTATTTGGACAAGGAGCAGCTGACTGAGTTGTGCCACAAACTACATCTGAAAAGAGAGCTCCCCTTACTTCTGGAAACACTTTTGGGGAATAATCACTTTGCCAGAGTAAGTAACTGCAAGACTTTCAAGGAGCTGTAAATAATTGTCTTTTTTATGTCTGTCCTTTTCTAATTTGTGGCCTGGCAAGCTGTCCTCTTGAATTGACTGAGATGTTTAACCCCATACATTGGTGTCATCAAAAGACTGCTGCAAGCAGAAGTAAACTTAATATTTCCAATATGTCTATGGTGATCCCTTAAGTCATAGCTGGCGTAAGTAGTATAGTTAGCTATAAAACATAGAACATAGCTGGTGTAAGTAGTAAACATTGGTACTGCAACTCAAAAGGACTTTAATTATCAGAAGAGAAGAAAAATGCAAAGTATATTAAAATTACAGAATACTCTATAGTGTAAAGGTATAATCCAGGATTAGCCCAAATTAGTTTTGCCATAGATCCTCTTGTAAGACTGTGGTTTATATATTCGTTTTGAACAGGTCTACTGAAAATAAGATTGGGTTTATCGCTGCATTGTTTTGCTTCTTGTTAGCTTACTTTCTTCTCCCATGTGGTGTTACACATACTCCCAGGTTTGGCTTACAGTCACTCACTTAGAAACTTACAGCCTATTGAAGGACAGAGATTTGTAAGCCCTCTTTACATTCTACTCGGGTTCTCCAGATGGGTACACCTAGAGCAGACATGACTCTCTGGTCAACAATTGGGAAATAATTAAGGATACACACATATCATTTCCAACCAAAGACTTGAAGCTCTTTGGAATACATGAATTCACCCAGCAAATTTAAAGCACCTGCAAAACTTTACTGGTTACAATATACTCTCTCTCTCTCTCTCTCTCTCTCTCTCTCTCTCTCACACACACACACACACACACACACACACACACACACACACACACACAGAGAGAGAGGGAGGGAGGCAGGCAGGCAGGCAGGCAGGCAGGCAGGCAGGCAGGCTGCTAGTACTAACTAGATGAAGAGAAGCTTCCATGTCTGGGCAAAAAAAAATGACCTAAGTAGTAGGCAGCTTCAGGACCCCTTATATCCCCAAAGGGATTCCCCCCCCCCCAATATGCTCAGGCCCAGCTTCCTTTTTTTGCTTCAGTTGACATTTTTTCTTTTGTTTCCTTAACTTGTTTCTTTCTTATCTTGCCCCCTGAAGAGATCTTCTGGTGGGATTCCTGGTTTTTTTGACACTTCTGCTTAAGTGCCTGCTTCATCTTTAGATTATGGCAGCTTCATCCTAGTCTCACAGCAGTGAGGAAAAAAAAGAGTTTTCATTCTGCTCAAGACAATTGAACAATGTTTTTCTTCCTATCTCTTACTAGGTTAATTTTGAAGAGTTTAAGGAAGGTTTTGTGACCATATTATCTTCGACTATCAGTCTTGGCCTTTCAGATGATGAGACCAGCTATCTGGAGCCAGGTGAATGAATAATGAGATGCATGAAATTGTTTTGGATTGTGGGATCCTTGGTGCACTCTGAGTTTGGTGGTTTTCTTGCAGACTTGTCATTACCAAACTAGGTAATCACTGCTAGGTTACTTACCTACTTTAGTAATCAAACGTCTGCAAGAAAACTACCAAGCTCATAAAGCACCAAGGGCCTCACAATTTAATCCTGAGCTACAAATATTCCCTTTCTATCTTGTTTTAGATTTTCTGCTTTAAATTTGGCTGTGTTATAGATTAGCCACCAATCGATGTATCTTATTATGATTTGCTACCTGATGGATTACTAATGAAACATAGTTAGCAAAGATTACTTATTGAGTTTGTCTGTACTGATTGATTTCAGGAAATGATAAAAAGTAAGCTTTTGTGCATTTAAACCAGTTGTCTTTCTATAATGAAATTCCCAGAGATAAGAACATAATAGTTGTTGTTTTGTCAATATACATTTCTCAAGTTCATGAACAATAAGTTTAAATGGTTTCCTCTATGTTCTTTCATATACGTTAGCTAATACAAAGTTTATGTGTGTAAATGGGATATTATCAAGGGGACTGGTGGCATACCCTTCTAATTATTTGTATATTCTACCTTTTCTTTGAGATGTCAGGGCAACTTATCTGGGTCTCCCCTATTTTATCTCACAATAACTCCTGTCAGGTAGATCACACTGATAATGAAAGATTAGTACATAATGATCCACTGAGATCCATGGTTGAATAGAGATCTGAACCTGGGTCTCCGTAATCCTATTACAACAGTTACCAGTATATTTATTGATTTCAACATTTACTTATTTTCTATGTTTTCTACTATTTTAGCATAACAGATATAAGAAAGTAAACTTACAAGTTACACCTGAAAGAAAAAAGAAGTATAATTTGAGACATCAAAAGGGCACTGTTGAAAGATGTGAAACCCTTGAAACTGCAACTGTGAATGAGTTATGACAATAGTGGAAAAACTGAACAATTCTTGGGGCAATGGTGCTAAAATTGGCAAAAAAGAAAGAAAAGAAAAATGTTAGATCAGATCCAAATGCCTACCTACCTTAGTGAATTAGATGGCTTTGGGAAGTTTCCTGAGTGGATTAGCTTTAAGTTCTTAAATGTACCTTGTGACATCCTCTCAATTGTGCTCACCAGCTCTGGGCATAGTTCCATGGTGAATGTTTTGAGTGAAAACTTCGACTACTACCAGTATTAAATAGCATGTATAAGTAGTTTACAATCAACATAGTGGGCCTCAACAGCTCAAGTTTTTGAATTCATAATTTGTTGGTGATGTTTTTAAAATCTTTATTTGGGATCAAAAAGAAGGTTCACAGGAGGGGACATATATTACTGCTTGTATTAGAACTGAAAGTATTTCCAATTTAGTTATTCCAGGTGAGACTCAGCTCAAGTATATCACTGGGGCCAAAGGGTATAGTTGCCGGACAAGGCCAGAACTTGAAAATGCCATGTTGGAAACCCCCAAATATTTACAAGAGGAGCAGAACAATATAAATGTAAAAAGTCAGCTCAGACATTCAACTTCTTTGGAAAGTGTGGAGGTATTTAAAGACCAATCTTCAAACTATTTGAAATGGATGTGTTACATTTTACTATCACTCATGTTGTGTTGTAATGGTTCCTTTTGTTACATTTGTACCTTGGACTTGACGAAATAGCCATCTCAGTCTCTGGAATTCTTCTGTATCCTGATTTCTTCCAGATGCTCAGGAGTGCCCGAAACCTGGCTGGTATTCAGAAGCAAAGTCATGGCTCTTTAGAGTCAAATTTGATGTTTCCTAATATGACAGCCTCTATAAAACTGAGTTATATAGATAGTCCTTTCTTAATGATTGCTCTGTCAGTGACCATTGGATAGTATGATAGTTCTGCAAAATAAATTTACAACGAGTCCTTGCATTTAATGACCACCACAGCATTCAATCTTAAGGAGGGTCACTTCTCCAACACATTGTCAAATTGCCCTATAATTGTATCTTATGTTAGCCACTGGAAAAAGTCAGATGTCTGCGGGAAGCATAGTTAATTTGAAGTTGTATTGGCAGCTTTACACAATCTTCACCCTTGTTTTGTCTTTTCTTGTTTTTCTACCCTTCATTCTGGCTATTGGACTGAATCTATGGAACATTAAATTCGGTTCTCTTTTTTAGAGTCTCAAATCAGATGAAGAGGCTGAAAACTCAAAAGAAGAACAACAGCAGACCTTTGAAGGCCAAGGTGGGGTTCAGCAAGAGAATGTGTAGCAAACATTGAAACATGTTTTTTTATTGCTTCTTTTCTTGAATTTCCACTTTTGCCATCCAATTCAGTAGATGAGCTCAGGGTAAAGTTCTACTGGAAAGGCAGAGTATATTCCTTGCAGACAAAGCTTCTCTGATTCAAATTCTGCTCTTCAACCCCAGCCATAAGAATGGATAAGGTAAACTTATAGACTGAATCCATGGAAGGCAATCCAAGCTAGTTTCTTATCTTAGAGCCTTTCTGCACATCTGAACTCATATTCTTAGAGAAGAAAAAAATCTCAGAAAGAAATTACAGTAGCTCCTCTTCCTCAACCATTTTCTTAAGTACTGCCACAGGTGCTACAGCCTAGCTTTAAAATAGCTTCCCTTGTCAGTGGGGGCCATTTTAAAGTCTCACTGTGTATAAACTCCGAAATTGCACATCTACGGGGATGTTCTTTCACTCACTTTGGACACTGTTCCCACTCACTGTAGGCTAATCCTCAGGCTAAAATAGTTTCCCTATTGCCTAGCTTGATACTTATTAGTCCATTTTCCTCTGGACTCTGGGAAAAGATCATAGGATCTATATTTTACATGTAGTTTGGGAAGCTGGATTATTAAGGTAGTGATAGACAGATTAGCAAAAAATTGAATTGCATTTGCAGCGTTCTGAACTATGGGGTTTTCTAATGAATTAGTACAGAGTTCCCCAACCTCTTTGGCTTTGTGGACCGACAGGCGGAGGGGAAGAGGATGGTTCTGTGGGAGAGGTGGGTAAGCACGTGTGCACAAGTGGGGATGTGTGCGCGCATGCCTGCGCTCTCCCACCACTTCTGTGGCCAGTTCTGAAAGGCTCAAGGCCTGGTAGTGGGCCACGGCCTGGTGGTTGGGGACCTCTGAATTAGTATATAAAAAGGAAATCTACAATCATTATCCTCCACATTTTTCTCTAATATAATAGTTTTGAGTTTGGCTTCATTTAGTGGGCATAATTATTTCACATAAAATCCCAAAGAAACTCTATTCTTTCTTTGCATTTTTGATATTCTTTCGTAGCTCTTTTAATGTCCTTTGTTTCTCTGATGCAGTTTTATGTAATACAAAATATGTATGCTGAATTGCTCCAGAGACTTTAGGAAAGGCAAAATACTGGGCAGCCATCTTCTATTCACCTTCATCCACCTACATCTCTCCAAAGGTGGACAAAACCAACTCCTTAACAACCTTAACAGCATTCATTTTACATTTTTGAAAAAAGCATTAAGGAAATTTTTGTAATAAAGCCTTGATTCAGTGTAGATTCTGGTTTACTCTGTCTTGGTGGATTTCTCTTATATCCATATTTAGAATTAAATAGGAGCAGGAAGAGAGTGGAGATAAAAGAATCTGTTTCTGATTTTTTGAGTATTACTGAAAAAATAAAACTGAAAGATATATCTACTTAATAATGTATTTAAGTAATATCTGTGTTATATAATATAAAAATGTAAAATATTTTCCATGGATAATAGAAATGCCAAATTAAGGGTTTGGAGAAAAATTGAAAATAGAATATAAATTTAATTTGATTTCGGCTTGAGGATTTATATAACATGTGGTCTTTGATAAGGACAACAGAGTAATTAGTAGTACAGCTCTTGCTAATGTAAAGAGTAATCTTTTGTAGGTCAAATGTGCACCTGGGAGGATAACCTCATCGACAATCCTAGAGAAGGATTGTCTACCTCGTGTTTGAACACAACTGAAAATCAGATCAGGGTTACTTGGGAAGATCTTGGCATTGGAAATAATGGATACCTCAACAAACAAGAGCTGGATGCTGTTTGTAAGAACATTGGACTCAAAGAGATGGAAAAAGAGGTGAGTTAAACTTGACTTTTGGAAATTCTCATCTCAGAAAGTCTACTTGATGACTGAATGTGAACATGGTGGCTACATATGGAATATTCAGCATTTTGGCAAGGCCTCAGCTGTACAAAGTATTCTTTCTGCACTGTTTTAGCAATTGTAATTATTGCCTCCCAATAGTACATCAGTATTTTAAATAAACCTGAAGAAGCTTTATATATGCTATATTTATATCTTGCCGGTTTGCAAGCTGCTATTTTCCTCCTGTATTTTATTCTCACAGCTTCCTTCTACAGTGGAAAGGCTGGAAGGAAGAGCAATGATTTATGATCATCCAATCATTTTCATAGTCAAATCAGGATTGTAATCTAGGTTACATTGGGAGTGGGAAACTGTCTGGATTATCCCTATTTTAGCAAAAAGCTACTTTAAAGTCATGGAATGGTGCTTTGGAGAAGGATAGCCTTTCCCTCTGAAAGTCTTACATCTTAGTCTTTCTTTCATGTAGGAGAGAATACACTACTTCTTTTTTCAGTTGAGGGAAGACAATGTCTTTCTCTGTGAATGAAGAAAACAAGGATTTTTCTCTCTTTTATTCTATGCAGAGAAAGTTAAGAGTTTCCAACTAGTAGACCAATGCTGGATATCTTTGGTGGTAAAGCCCACTTTGAACTTTCATATGCTAAACCGCTGAGATGGTTAGGCGTGAGATGGTTAGGCGTTTAACCCATATTAGATTCTATCCAGGTTATGAGTACTAGACTCTGCTTGTTGCATTAACTAAACCTTGTTGAATATTGATTTATGTGCTGTTCAATTCCAAAATTAATTAAACTAAATGAATGCTTGCGGTACAATGCTTTAAAAACCTTACCTTTTCTATAGGAACTTGAAGAATTATTTAACAAATTGGATAGTGATGGAGATGGCAGAGTAAGCTTAAAGGAATTCCAGCATGGCTTATTCAGCCACATCTGCATTCCTTGTCCTTTTTCTTCCACGCCACTTAAATTCAAAAGGCAAAGATCACACTCTAATCAGGTAATTATTCTGAGCAATATTTTGTTTATGCAATTCTTGGTTCCAAAGGGAAAATATTTGAATGTTCAAAAGGCTTCCAGTTGTTGCATTTTCATACAGACTGGTTTTATGATTTTTATGACATAAGGGTTGAGATCTAGCAGAAAATTTGTGTTTTGAATTGGTTGGATTCAAACACAGTACTATGATAGTATTTTAAATCAAGGTCTGCGGAATAAGCTGTAATAGCCTGGTTCACCTGTAACAGTAGATTATAATGGGTGGGTTTGCATATCTTGCCAAGTTAAAATCAAGACAGATAATGATCTAGAACAGTCTTTCTCAATCTTGGCATATTTTTTCCATACTTTTTGAAGTGTTATGCCCAGAGGCGGGACAGAGCTTGAAATTTTATTGCTAATAGAAGCACATACAGAAATAGGAATCAACCTGGAGAAAGGGGAAGCGGTATAAATTATAGACCATGACGGAGTCAGAGAAGACTTTGTGTTGGGTGCAATCCCATGTGTGTGGCTTGGGTCCAGTAGCCTGCAGGGGAAGCTTTGGTCAATATAACAAAATTATTGGACTTTCTCTTAACTTATTTTATCTAATAGATGCAGAAGCTGCTCTGTATGTCATTAAATGTTTTATGGCTTATTTATTGATCTCCACTTCGGTGGCCTCATTAGCCCTTTGTCCAAGTGTGTGGTTGAATACTTCCTGCTGGTGCAGGAAATCACCAAACCAAACCAAACCAAACCAAACCAAACCAAACCAAACCAAACCAAACCAAACTTTCCAGATTATGTGTTCTGCTTAAGAAAAAGCAGGTTTCCAAAGATGATTTAAAAGGAAAAAACAAACACCAAACCAGCCCACACAGGATAACAGTGCTTACTGAGTCCAAGTGGGTTTCTACAAATTATTTTTTTTAAATAAAAACTCCTTCAAATTAGGCTTGACTCCTGGTGATATTTCTGCAACTTTTGTGGCAATTCTACAGAACTGCCATTAGTTTCCTTTAGTATGTTTTCCCCCCAAGTTCCTAATCTCTCCAATAAACCTGGAATTCACTGGTTATCTCTCATCAAGCACTTAACAGGCACAGCCTGCTGAGTTCCCCATTCTGGACAAAGTCAACCAGATGTTGTTGCTAAGTTTAACTAAGTTTAGGATTGTCTGATATAACTACATGTTGTTTTAAAATTCTTTCCTAAACGTTTGTTCCCCATTCATCTAAACTGACTCACTTACTTTTTCTCTCTCCACCGCTGTTTTATTCCTCCATCATGCAGATTTTGAAAGACAATGGACAACAAACTGCAACTCCATCTCTTTTATCCAACTCAGTGGCTTTGAATCTTTTCTCCAGCATTAATGATGGTAGTGGTTTTGCAAGTGTGGAGCAAGTTGTCTCCATCTGGGCCTGGGAAGGGGTTGAAAACTGCAAAGAGATTTTTAAGGTATCTGCAGCTCTTCATTAATGGTTTTCCTGGGAATTCTTAGCATGATGCTTTTCATAGTAAGGAATTTAATATATTGATAAGAAAAATGGATGGAAAGATGATTGGGACGGAGTGTATCTGCCATTGACTGGACATGGAAGGATAAGCCACTCAGTCTGATTGATGAACTTGCAAAGGTCCCTTGACTTTACTTGTAGGAAGCAGACAGGGAAGATCACAAACGATGATCTCATGACTGCAGAACATCTGAGCCAGTTGCCAGGTTTCCCAAATCACAGTCATATGACCACAGTGGTGCTAGGGGAGGCAGAACTTTTAGGACTGGTGTACCACTTGTTCAGCAATGTTGTAATTTGGATTGGTCAC
Organism: Thamnophis sirtalis; assembly: GCF_051295495.1. NCBI lineage: Eukaryota > Metazoa > Chordata > Lepidosauria > Squamata > Natricidae > Thamnophis > Thamnophis sirtalis. The sequence continues at coordinate 36,210,655 of NW_028261386.1, read as the reverse complement.
TGAACTAGTGGTAATTAACTGAGGACTACCTATATATCAGTGGTGAAATTCAATTTTTTTAAACTGCAGGTTCTGTGGGCGTGGCTTGGCGGGCGAGGCAGGGAAAGGATACTCAAAATCCCCATTTCCTCCCCACTCCTGGAGGAAGGATATTGCAGAACTACTCAAAATTTCCGCTACTGGTTCTCCAGAACCTGTCAGAACCTGCTGAATTTCACCCCTGCTATATATGAATTAAGACAGAACCTTATGCAAAGTAAACTAGTATGAAAATCATTTAATTTTAGTACCTCCAGAAATTCCGGGGAATAAAGGTAGTCCTCGACTTACGAACACAGTTGAGCCCAAAATTTCTGTTGCTAAGTCAGACAGTTATTAAGTGAATTTTGCCCCATGTTACCACTTTTCTTGCCACAGTTGCTAAATGAATCATTGTTAGTAACATGGTTGTTAAGTGAATCAGGCTTTCCCATTGACCTTGCTTGTCAGAAATTCGCAAAAGGGATCACATGACCTGGGAACTTTGCAACCGGTGTAAATACTGGTATGTGTCAGTTGTCAAGCACCTGAATTTTTATTGGTCATAAGTCATTTTTTGTAGTGCCATTTTAACTTCAAATGGTCACTAAACAAACTTGTAAATCAAGGACTATCTATAATCTTTTCTCTGCTCATGTTCATACAAGTTCATTTGTTTAACCCATTTGCCATCAATTCCTGTCATAATTATTACGATGTATTTAATAGTCTTATCTTTTATTTTGAATATACAAATCTACATTTTTCTGACATCACAGCTTTAACAGTTTGTCCTTCTTGCTAACCTTTAGTCTTGTTTAATATCTTTCCTGCTCCTAAATAATTCATCCATTCTGTGTTGAATCTTTAATCCAATCCCATAACTAAATAACCCAATGACTGTTACCCTTTAATATTTATTTAATGCCAACATTCTAATGCTATATTAATAATAGTTTAAGGGCCAGCTCTTAGGATTTAGTTTCTCTTGATGTTCAGACTTTGTCTTTTTATAGAGTCTAGATTATAATGTGGAGGAGCGAGTGAACCTTCTAGAGCTTTCTATGATCCTTGATGATGAATTAATTGCTTCCAAAAATGGACTTCAACAGGCAGCTGTTGCGTCTTATAAGCATGAACTTCATTATCTACAGTAAGTCGTTTTTGTTTTGGCTTTTAAGACCAATGGTCTTATAGTATGTGTGTAGAAATTTCAGTCATCATTGTAAACTGCCTATTCATCTAATTGTTGTTTGCATCAAGATGCATAGTGCTATTACATGGGATTATTGTTTAGCTAAATAGTTTCATGTGTAACCAGTTGCAGAGAGATATTATATATATTAGATTTATACTTATATATTGTCTGAAGAGCTGTGATACCTTAACAGGATCAACACAGGGGTTGTAAGTAACACATATTCTTTCTGTTTAGAGCACAGTTGGAACGGATTTCCATTGAGAGAAACAAAACAAGAACTGAGCTGGAAAAGGTTAAAAAGAGGAATTGCCAGCTTTTTAAGGAAGTAGATGATAACCATAGTATTCTGGAGCATCACAATGAGAGTAAACTCAGGTGATTATTGTCATTGGGAAAAATGATTATTACACAATATAAACTTATACCAAATAAAAATACTAAGTTCTTATTATAGACCGCCACAATAAAAATGATGATGGTATGATTTTCCAATTGGTTTGGTGGTACTTCTGTCAAGACAGTCTTTCTTCCATATCTATCCCCTTTCTAAATAGTATTTGTAGTTTCTTAATTCTTTTTTTAAATTATAATATTCATTGTCATTGTTATTTAATTTGAATTACATTATATTTTATCCCTGTTTAAACTATTTCATAAATACTTAATTATTTATACAATATGACAATGTATCAATATAAATGGATGAATATTTTGTAAGATGTCTAATTCATTAAAACTTATGGGGGAAATCACATAGTGACAAATGGCAAAATAAATCAATTATATTAACATAATTTGATCTAATCATCCCAAAATGTGAGTTCTTGTTTCAATAATTAAAAAAAAGTATTGTCATTTTAAAAAAACTGATCTGATTTCTATAGACATTTCTTCACTTGAAACTGTTTCTAACCTATGGTGGCAAATGGAGGTAGACTATGACTGATGAATAAAAGTACTAAAAATAATTTGTCTTATTTCAAAGTGTGATAGGGTTTTTTTTCCAAAATGTATTTCAATTTAATGTTTAAATGAGATAATAAATGGGCTTGCAAATTTCAGCTGTGATGTTCCTTCTTTATAGAGCTCTTGAGCAAGATTTCAAAGGGAAGCTACTGGCAATAAAGTCCGAAGTCAAGATGGAACAGGAATTGCTCATGCAACAAATGCACCATCAGAGAACCAAGTTAGAATCAGATTTCAGGGATCTTCAAGAGGAGGACTCTAGTCTAAGGAAAAAGCTGACGTTGATGATCAAGGTAAGAGCTTGAAGGGATTGAAGATTCTTGACCACGTGTAAAATATCATATCCAAGGAGGTTGAATTCCAAGTCTTAGAAATTAAACTATTTGAGTCTTTGTCCATTTTCTTTCAAGGTGTACAATTAGCCCCACTGTTAATGGCAAGGAAAAATGAGTTAGATAAAACTAAACTATAGTTCTTTCCCTATACGATGCAAATCTTACCAGCTTAAATTTGTCACTTCTGAAATTTCACTAGCCAGTTGTATGTAGGTTCACAGCCATGAGATAAAATGTTGATCTGTTTTTTTAATTGACTAAAAGCTGGGCTTGTTCAGGAATGGTATTCTGCATCCATTAAGGCTGCAGAATTGCACCATATGCAAAGTCTTAGGACTGTGCCAGTTCTTAGTGTAGACTTGATGGGTTGGGGAACGAATCATTTACTCAGTTTTTCATTGTAAAGGCTCTCTAATTGTGTAAAAGTATAGATAGTCCACACTTAACCGTTCAAAGTTACAATAGACTAAAAAAAAGTTACTTATGATATGTCCTCAAAGTTACAGCTGCCACCCTCAGGTCACCTGATTGCATTTTGGGTGTCTGGCAATTGTCTCACATTTATGATCGGTTAATGTCCATGGCCATAGGACTATGATTTCTAGTTGAAAACATTAAAAAACATCAATTTAATATGCTGGATTTGCTTAACAACCTCGTGGTTCAACAACAAAGCAGTGACCTGTTTTATAATGTAATATGGTCATAAAATCAAGTCAGCTCAACCACAACAACATAATGATTCTGGGCCAAATTGTGATTATTAAGCAAGGATTACCTGTAGCAGGTCAAATATGGAGATGTTGGTCTTGCTTTTCCTTGGTTCCAGTTCAGATATGGTAGGTCATTGTTACACAGAAGAGCATTCAAACATACAATACTTTTTCTGGTTTGTGAACCAACATGGTAAGTAGCCGCACAGCACTAATCAAATTGCAGTTTTGACAATATTGGTTTTGAACACAGATTTTTCTATATTACTATATTTAGTGTGCTGCTGCTTTCTTGCTGAAGAGTTGCAAAATTTAGATTTTATCTTTCATTTTCTTCCATGTGAATGTATTTTTAAAGGAAAATAGTCGCTTACAGAATGAAGTTGCTGAAGTGGTTCAAAAACTGAGTGAATCCGAAAATCAGGTTTTGAAACTTCAAGGAGATCTTAATTTTATTTTGAAAGACAAGGTAATTCCAGATTGGTAAAAAATGATTTTTCTTTCTTTCTCTAATCTAAGTCCATTTGACTAGTGTGAAAATCAAATGAGTAAAAGTCCTGGATGTATAGCCTTGTGGCTATAGTATCTCCTACATAAATATTCAGTCTTTTTGTTAGTAATGATGAAGAATTGCATTTTTTTTCTCAGTCCTTTTGGCTGAAAAAGTCTGCATTAAAAAAGGTCTAGACCCTCTTAAAATGTTTTTTAATAATTTCTTTTAAATAGTTATTCTGAATATAGTCACATATTTACAGAAAACAGTCGCTTACTTTTCATGTAAGCATTGGTAAAATGTCTGCAAGCACAATAAAAAGACAAAAATATTTAAAAAGCTCCTCTGGCATAACTATTTCTGTACAAGTTTGATCTGCTCATGATGACAACTCAACAGAAGCTCTGCTGTACCTCTGGTACTTTCGATTTGATTTTACTCCACACTGCCCAGAGTTGTTTTGTAGATTTGGACAGTGTTATAAATGAAATAAATTAAAAATAAAATGTAACTCAATTTGTTTAGAGCTAACTTCAAAGGCTTTCTTTCCAATTTTGAAACAATATACTATTTTTTTTAAAAAACAACAACAATCTTATTTGCTTCAGCTGGGATTCCTGGATCCATACAGTACGGAACTATTTGATCAAGAAGCACGCTTTGCTGAAATCATTCAGGAGTATGAGCTGCAATGTCGGGTAGGTGGTTTATTTTTACCCTTATAAATATGCACAATAGAAAGCCAGAAACAAGGTGAGCAGGAAGAAAATTGTCCATATTTCACAAATTTGTCCCTCTTCCTTTTACTAGCTACTGTATGGAAACTTTTTACTAATCATTTACTATTGAATTAATAAATCTCACGTACAATAATAAAAAACATAATGGTCCTGCCTATTGACACAGTCCACCTGAATCATGAGAAGCAGATGCGTAGTTGCTTGATATATATCTGGGAACATTTTATTACTGCTATTTTCATTCCTCTGCTTTTTGTTGGAAAATCATAATGATCCATTGGTAGGTGGCAGGCTAATGGAGACTTCTAAAAAAAGATCCCTCTTGTGTATTATTTTATGCATTCCACCATCCACTCAATTCCCTTCCCTTTTTTTGTTTCCACATACATTCAATTCGGTGCTGCCTATTTAATCACAGAGGGTGAAGGTGAGCGTTGCATTTCCAAGTGTGCTCATTTCCTATATCCGTAATGATTATTTCTTCTAATCTGCCTGTGTTATGATAACCGTGAAAACTTTGCTATTTTTATTTCAGTCGTTCAGTATAACATAAGTACCTCGTGATATACACAGCTATTGAATACTCTTTGCATTGAATCTAGTCAGCTTAACATTCAGAAACTCCAGTTATGTGTTCCTTGCTATCTAAGGAAATAACCAGTTACTTTTGTCAGCATTTCTAGCAAGCTCAGAGTCTTCTGAGAATTGATTGGGTTTGATGTTTGAATATGTGTTTCAGTTCAACAGCTGTACTATTAATGTTAGTGCTTGCCAAAATGGAAACAAATGTTTATTTTGCAAAAAAGGGGAAAAAAAGAAATCTAGAGATATTGTGCATGGAATTCTCGGTTTCTTAAGAATGTCTTTTGTAAAAGGAATTGCTATATCTGATTTTGCATGTTTGATCTGTCCAACACATCTATCGTTAGTAATGTTCACATATTACTTCTAAACAAATACAATTATCTAGGATTGTTGTACAATTGGGATAATACAACATTCCATAAGATTGCATGTTAAATAAAAAGGAATCCCAGGGTTGTTCTTGCATGGATGTGCAAACCTTTAGTAGAATTATGGCATAAAATAGGCTTTTGAATTTAGAAGAAAATTCTTTGGGCTCAATTCAATATTTTCATTGCACAAGGAATCTTTGTTCTTCATTTAGGGAATGCTTTTCTACATACAGAATAGAATCTTTTAAAATTAGCAAATGTGCTTTGAACTGTAGCTATTGGTAGAATCCAAAGTTTGTGTGCTTTGATATCAGGCCCAAAGATCAAGAAACCCATGCAGGGTTATTTTTAAGCAGTTCCCATTATTGTTCCTCACCTATAGTCAGAAATCTTTCCAAACTAAAGCAAACTATATACTCTATATACTCTATATACTCTGAGAACCTCTAGGGAGGAGCTAACTTTACCCTCTTCCTCTCAACCAAACTATCTGGGAATTTGGATTATATTCCACCATATCTGGTCAGCATATTAGTTCTCAAGAGAGATGCTTCTTTATGAGAAATGGGACTCTTGGATTCTGGCCTCTGTATGTATGTTAAAGGTTAGGATGATCAGAAGTTTGCTTGTGTTCCTGCCCCATATTCATATACATAGTCATATACACAGTAAACGTACAACGTTTTATAAGTAGAAATAATATTTATGAACAAAGTTACATTAAAAAAGAACCACTGGAAAGTGATAGGCTTTTTTTAGGCTGCTTTGAGATGCTTTACATTTTTGTTAGCCCTGTTGGAGCTTATTCCTCAAGAGACTGAGCAAAGATTGGTGTTTGTAGCACAGAATGACTGACCATCAGCAAATCTCCAATTTAGGCTTTCAACCTCTGTCTTATGTCTTGCAGGTCTTCTTCAGGATTGTTCCCCGATTCATTTTAAAATACATTTTAAATTTGGCTCAATAAACCAGGCTTCTCCAAGATTAGATTAAAAGATAAGTGGGGATGCAGATTGCAGAACTATAGCCTAAAACACAGATTCTGACTAAATTGACTTAATATGTAATAGTAAATACCGTATTTCCCTGAAAATACAACAATATTTTTTTGACCCATGAAATATGGCCTTGGGTTTATTAAAGGGGAGGGCTTATTGTTTTTGGGTTGCCGGGCAGCTGCTCCCTTGTGACTGGGCTCCCGAAGAGCCGGGCACAGCCTCAGGGTCGAATGGCTGTGTTGCGCTGTTGCAGCAGCAGCACAGGAGCCATGAGGTGGCCACACTCACGAGTAGCCGCCCGGCAACCCCCCTTTCCAGCCGGGCACAGTGCCACTGACCGATCTAGCGGTACCTGGAAGGCACCAAGCAACGTGAGCGCCTGTTCACCACCCTCCGCCTCCCACGGCTTGGCGCCTTCAGAATGCCCCTAGGTGAGTGAATGGGGCTCTGCATGGCTGGAGAGGGGGGGTTGCGTGAGCGGCTTTTCCTCTCCCCGCTCGTGCAACTCGCAGGCTCACGATGCCCTTGGCTAACTCTGCAGAGCCAGGGCATCTCCGCTGCTGGCGCCGCCCGCTGCTTGTTTTTTTTTTCCAGCTTTCAAAGCACAGAGAACGGATGCCACTCTGGTAGTACGCTCTATGGTTGTGGGCTGCAGAGCATACAACCACAGAGCGTACTCCCAGAGTGGCATCCTTCCTCCGTTGCGGCTTCCAAAGCACGGAGGTACGATACCGCTCTGGGAGTACACTCTATGGTTGTACGCTACCATAGAGCGTACTTCCAGGGCGGCATCCATCCTTCGTGCTTTGGTAAAAGCATGTTCAAATAATTGTAGTCAAATGAGAATTGTGGTACACTGTTAGTAAGATATACAAAGATTTTTGACTTAAAGTGTATAATCTAATATGAATTATAAGTAATGACTGTGGAAGAAATGCACGAAAGTTATCTGTAACCAATTGACACGCTTTCTACAAGATGTAATGAAGAATGATTCTTTTTTTGTGTGTGTTTTTGTTCAATTAAAATAAAAAAATTAAAAAGGGGGGGAATGATTTATAAGCAATTATGGATAAGTCCTGACGTTCATCTCACCACGTACATCTAAGATCAGCTGCTCTGTGTGTATCACTGTAGTTTTCTGGCTGCTTATAGGAACTGTATGACAAGAATGATGAGCTACAAATGGAGGTGGAAAAACTGAGATCCCTGCTACATGCACACAAGTCTAACCTAGCACGCTGCAAAATGAAGACCAACAACACTGGAGAAAGGCCCTTCCGTGGAAATGAAAAAGCTAGCATTATAGGTGGGTAATGCAAGTCAGGCATGGTTCTTCAGAACAGCTTTCTGCATCCTCTTGAAATCTGGATTTATTGCATGCCTGTTGCCAGAATTGTCCGCATAGAGGATGTTTGAGCACATCTGGACTTTACCAGGATGGGAAAGACTCTTCATGCAAGAAGATATTCAGGGTCTTTCCGCATAGTGAAAGGGGCTTTAAATGTTTTATATTCTATGACAGTTTTCCCCACTTCAAGTTAAGCAAAGCAGCTGAGCGCAGACACTGCTGTTACTTAATTCTGGGCATCCGGCTGCTACAATTCAGTGCTAAAGCGAAAGATGCATTTATTTTACTATTTAACTACATTAAATCATTGAATATTTTCTTTTAAGACAACATTGAAAGGAAGATCACTTTCTTGGATATCAGTCCTTACCAACCACAGGCCAAAATGTAAAGGGATGATTAAGCATATACCGCATATTGTCTAAAACCTCCCAAACACCACAGCATCCTAGAATTTAAATAATCCTAATCTAATCCAATCCATTTCTTTATAAGTAAGATACCAGAATCAAAAGTATAATTTACAATTTTTTCTTGATTCTTCCAATCTGGGACACTATGGTATTTCCAAACAACTTTTTTTAGGGCTGCGGTTATTTTTCTCCTAAATGTTTTGTTTTGTAATATAACCTCCATGATTTAACCCACTACTTTTGTAGCTAGGGTTTAATCAGTAATAGTTTTCTTGTCTCCATGCTTTTCTAATAATAAATTTACTTACAGATACCACTTTCATAACATCTGATCCCAATTCAGTAAGTATAGAAACAGAACTTCTGTTGGAAGACTTAAAAGAACAGAATCAAACTATAAAAACACAGCTAGAAACTAAGGTAAGTAGGAAGACTCAATAAATATCCAAACTACAAGTACAGAACCTATAATCAGCAGAACTGAATTTTTCTGCATGTAATAACTCCACAGTGTAGTTTCAATAGAGGGACTGTTGCGTTGTCTACAGTCTCCTAAGTTTTGGTAGAATGGCAATCATCATTTCTCCAATGTAAGAAAATATTTTTATTTACACCCCCCTCACACACACACGCTAATTATTCACTTTAGCATTTTGAAAACACTCTAATATATACAGTATTATAGAAGCCATGCTATAAAAGGACTTTCTGATTTTTTATAAAAATTACTCTTCTAGGTCAATTACTATGAACGGGAAATAGAACTAATAAAAAATAATTCTGAGAAAGAAAGGAAGGCTATTGAGCAAAGTTTCAAGATCAAGATTAGTGAATTGGAAGAACAAAAGAATGCCCTGGAAGAACTGAATGTGAAATGCCAGGAAGTGATTGATGGTTTGAAAAGTCAGGATCAGAAGCTAGATCCTATCCAAGAAATGAAGAGATTTGAGGAGGAGAGGGCAGAAATGGAGCAGTGCTATGCTAAAGAAATGTCCAACTTAGGTCAGAGGCTGGCCCAGGAAAGGAAAATATTGGAAGATGACTTGAAGATGAAACATGAAATGGAGATACATTTTATGAGGTTTGGAAGCCTTATATTCTTAGGATTATAAATATAAGTTCTTGGCAGTAACAATAATAATTATTTATGCATAAGTAGGAAAAATTCTGCTATGTTAATAGATGAAGTTGAATCTTTAAAAGGAAAGTAAAAGGTAAAAACTGCTTCAACTCAAGGATAATTTCTGGTGTCTTTGAGGACCCATTGATGCAGTTTTCTTGGCAATAATAAAGAAGTACTTTGTTACTGGTTTCTTTTAGAATGTTTTTCAGTTTCCCAGTCTAGCCTATAGCCTTGACATTCCTTGACATCCTCCTTGGTTGCATAACCAGACATAACCCTGCTTGGCTTCAAAGTGTAGCCAAGATCAAACAGGTGCTACCATTTGCTGATACAGCGTAGGAAGAGAGCAATAAAAACCCATAGCTACATCTTTCTTTCTTTAGGCATAAGACAACTTTGTATACTAGGTAAAGACACTCTTCTTTTCATCGCATATCAAAATGATGGGGCTATTTTTGTGAAATGTGATCATCTGAACAAGGAAGTTGTTAGTTGGTATTTCTTTGAGTTATTCTTTATATGCAACCTTGAATATAATCAAAACTAACAAAAATTAGTTCACAGTAACTATCTTTTATTTGTTTATGTGCATTTGTGTGCTGCCTTTTTTAGGTGACTCCAGATGTTGCTTAAATGATTACCTTAACTCTATAAAGCACTTAGTTTTTTTAAGCCCGCCAATTGAAGTATCCCTTTCTCATTGGGAACTACCTTAGTATCTGCCAGAACTATTCAGTCAGGTTGGCTGAGAATTCTGGGAATTATCATGTTACCTGATCTGCACCCTATCAGCTAAGGGAGGTTCAAACAAGTCTGTATGGGAACTTTGGCCTTCCTCATTTCACATGACTAAATTTGTTGTTTTCAGTTTCTAGGACTTTGGAAACATGGATATATGTGTCAGGTCCTGATGCTTTTGACAAACCAAGTAGGAGTGAACTGAGGTGTCAATAATCATTAAGACAAAACTGAGATGGTTAAAGATTGCACAATTCCCTGAGATTGGATAGTTTCTACAAATAGTCTTGGAGAAGCGATATTCTTTTGAAGTCTAAAGGAGATACACAATTTATTGCTTTTTATATTATTGCTTAAAAGAATAGTGAATATTATTATTAGTAGCTCAGGGTTAGATCTTTGGTGTTTTAGAAGCATGGATGTTATCAGATGATATTAGTGCATGAGAAAGTGAGTTTGTTGGTAGTGAATTCCAGAATTTAATTACACATTGTGGTGGTGGTGGGGGAATCCTTTTGTCCAACAATCAGGAAGAAATAATACCCTTCTTAAGGAACCACTAAGGGAAAAAAAACACAGCCCAAACAAGATTCGCAAAGCAAGTTACTTATGTAAAGAATAAGCAAACTTCACTTTCTCTTGCACTGGTGATATCACTTAGCCTGATAAAGAAACTTCTACAGAAAAAGTCCAGCTCAGAAAAATACCAAGATCCCAGTAATTTTTCTTTATTTGGATGAATTGAAATATATCTAGACTTGCCATGTTAGAGAAAGCTACTTTGGGGATACTTAGCAAGGACAAGAGATTTTGGTGGACATCAGCATTAGTAACGTAGTGCTGTGTCACCTTGCCATACAGATATTGATACTGTTTTAACAGAGTGCTTGTTAATGCTTGTGGGATTTTTTAGCATTTAACCTTTAGGACACAAAATCTGTACATAACATCGCATTATCATAATTGGTTTGGGAATGAACTATATTGCAAAAGATGTAGCTAAAAGTAGTGTTATCCAAAAATATCTTATTTAAAACAATTGCGATTTAGTAAAATTACTCTTACCCATAATTTCAAGCAAGAGATTATAACTTTCCTTCTGGTAGATTTTTAGCTACTTGAAAATTATTTTTTTCTATTTGCATGATCTATTTATTTTTAGTCCATTTTCCAACAAAAATGGTGCTTAACTCACCACAAGAATTTATTATACCTCCTGAACTAATTCGACTTGATTTTTTTCTTTTTGTTATGCAGATTGGAACTGCACAGGGTTTCAGAAGACAATATCCTCTTTAAAAATAAACTTGGAAAATGTCAGCGAGAAATAGAGGGGATGGGTGACACAAACCAAAAGCACAGGTAATTATTTTTCTTTTCATTTGTATATTAAAGTTTTCACATGAAATGCCTTAACTTAAGAGGAGAAACATGCAAAGGGAAGAGAGAAATTAAAATTTGATAAATGCTATGGTCGCAAAGAGCTTAGTTACACAGCTTAGCTACTGAACCATAACACAAAGAAATGTCATTTGGCTATGCTAGCCCTTCCTAATCTGGTGCAGTTCTTAGGTTTTAGATTTGAACTCCAGGAAACAAGCTCAGAAAATACTTTATTTCTTACTGTGATAATGCTGTGAAATATACTTTATGTACAATATTCTTTTGCAAATAGGGGATGCTCAATTAATACTGGAAAAATAGAAATCTGAATTGTGTAGCAATTGTTAGCCTAGGTTTTATGAAAGCATGAGCTTTCAACAGACAACTTGAAAATTGACTCAAGAGATGGGTGGTTAGAGCAGATGTGCTTATCTTTAATCTCCTTTTCCATGAATATTCATCTTATAGAAGCGTCCATTCTTAGATAGAAATCTTAACCAAAAAGGTACTGGAGGATACTGCCAGCACGCTCAAAATTAAGCATGGATCAGTTATACCTGTCTTGAGCCAGTTCACTGTTATAAACAAGAATTATAGTGCTACAGTAGATCCGTGAAAGACCACTATACTTTCTAGAGTAATTCCAAATCTCATTATATTGATGCACAAAGTATGCTTCAGTTAATTTTTTTTCCAGAAAGCACATTGATGAATTGAAAATGGAAAAAGAGAAGATGATATATGAAATAAAAGAATTAAATGACTTGGTAAGTGGTTAGAGAATCACTTGATCTGCCTTCTCACAGAGCTTGAATTTGAAACAGTGCAGTACTAGAAAAGTCAAAACAGAGCCAAGAAGTTCTACGTTTCAATCAAAAACAGATGGAGTGGGCGGGGGGACATTTTAGAAGGACAAAATCATTATATGTTTTGCATGATTTATCTATGGCACCTTTTTTTGAAAAGGATTCAGTAGCAGATGATGAGAAAGATCTGTACCTGAAATCGTGAAGAAATCATCAGTTATTGAAATATGGAAATTGGCTAATGTCCTCAAATGAGAGTCTTACTAATTGTCCAGGAATTTAAACAACAGCTTTTCCCGGTCATATCTGGACATTATCAGGGATTGAACCTACAATATATATGGGTCTTCCCAGGCGCTTTTTGAAAAAAATAACTTGTTATCTAGGAACTTGTTGAGTTCCTAGATAAATTTCAGCAGTTATTTTTCCTGCATCTTAAGTCAGGTGATAATTATCCAGACACAAACAAATCTTAAAAGAATTGGGCAACTTTAGAAAGTGGTTGGATAATCTGAGTATCAGTACTTCTAATCTCATCCGTGTAACCAACACTACCAAGGTTCAATTGAGAAACATTGGCTGGATTTGCACATTGTATTAAGCCACAAGCTGTTTGAGGTTGACTTGGCAGTTTAGTTTATTGAATAACCTATGATTAAACAATCAGTGATTATATATGAATACAGTCAACTTGTTGCCCAGTAAAGCTATCTCATGAACTCTTGAATTTCTAGTGCTAAACTGATCACTGTGTACTTTCAAAAGGTAATTGTTAAAAATAATCACATCTACAAAAGCTTTTCAGAATTCAGAACTATAAATTTTTCTTTAATACTTTGTATATAGGTTTACTCGGGACACGGTGGCTCAGTGACTGACGCTGAGCTTGTCAATCAGAAAGGTCGGCAGTTCAGTGGTTCGAATCCCTAGTGCCACATAATGGAGTGAGCTCCCATTACTTGTCCCAACTTCTGCCAACCTAGCAGTTCGAAAGCATGTAAAAATGCAAGTTGAAATATAGGGACCACTTTGGTGGGACGGTAACAGTGTTCCGTGCACCTTCGGCATTTAGTCATGCCAGCCACATGACCATAGAGGCATCTTTGGACAGTGCTGGCTCTTCGGCTTTGAAACGAGATGAACACTGCCCCCTAGAGTCAACAAGAACAACTAGCACATATGTGCAAGGGGAACCTTTACCTTTACTTTTTACCTTATATAGGTTTACATTATTTGCCCTACTACCAAAAATTCAGTTAACGGTAAACAATATAACACATTTGTTTTAAGACAGCCCTTATTTATCTAGCATGTGACTTTGGAAATCCCTACCTGATCCTTTGGATAATTTATAATTTTGTTTTGTGCGTGCACAAATGTAATTATGAGGAATGTCACAACACTGAATGCCTGAAATCTTGCTTCAGAACAAATGCTACAAAGAGGAAATCTTACAGCTGAACACCAGGACTGCTCAGCTAAGCCATGAATACATTGAATTAAGCAGCAAGAATAAAGCCAGTCAGAAAACAATCAAGATACTGAATCAGAGGTTTCTTGAATTGGAGAGCCAAAAAGAACAAGAGTCTATGGTAGCCAAGCAACTTCGGGAGGCCTCTGCTGAGATGAAAAAGGAGCTTTTTCAGCAGCAGTTGACATGGCAGGGCGAAAAGGACTTGCTGGATATAGAGCTGAAATCGCTGAAGGAAAAGGTAAGGCTGATCCAGGAGAGAGGTCACTGCATTGTAAGTATGTGTGACGCTTCATAATGTTGTACTTCAGTGATGGACAATCTGTGGCCTCACGGCTGTAGGCAAACATTCAGTCCTCCTTTTGCAGCTGTTTATCTGGTGATGATTTCTAAAAGCTGATTGCACAGATACTATTTTGTGGTGTAGGGCAGATGAAAACTAGTATAAGCTCTAAAACAGCCACATTACAATTGAGAAACACAGTTAAGTTCCCAAATTCCCATCCCTGTGTAATATGGTCCTACCTACTTTGCTCCAAGTGTTAAATGTAGTCTGTGGCATCAAACAACTGCTCTCCTCTGCTGCAGTGTTTCATGTAGAAAAACATGTGTCATGGTGACCAAGCCAAGGCAGCATTTAGATAACATATCTGTTATGGGGATCATGAATTAAGACTCCTTTGCCTAACTATTTTGACTTTTAACCTTGCTTTTTAACATGGGGTAGGATTATGATATATTAGTTGATTGAGGGACAACATTTGCTGCCAAAGCTAAAATAAATAATAATACAGGCAGTCTCAACTTACAACCATTCATTCAGCAAAGTTACAACAGCAACAAATGAATGATCACAACCGGTCCTTGGATTCTGATTACAAGGCCCCTTGTAGTCATATGATTGTAATATAGGTGTTTGGGAAACCTGTTCACATGTATGACCGATTGCCAAGTGCCCCACAATCAAATGATAACCATTCCTAGAAGGTCACTGAGAAAATTGGCAGGGAAGATGGGAGATCACTGGTGGGGAGATCCCCACTGACACACACTACCCAGCCCCTCTGCATTCAGACTGCACTGGCCATTCATGCAACTTCATGCACCCTCCTTGACCTGTGCAGTACATCTCATGCACCTTCCTCAATCCATACAGCACCTCTTGTGCACCCCCACATACCATCCCTGATCTATGTGGCCGCTCTTGCGTATACCCTTGAATTCCTATGCACTCATCCTGACCTGTGCAGTGCCTCTCATGGATACCAACACACACACCTTGATCTATGTGAAGCCTCTGGCATATCCTCACTAACATGTGCACATCATACCCTCCTTGACCTGAGTAGCAGCCTTGCACACACTTTGTGCCCAATGCAGAGGTTCTCTCACCTGCACAGCTACCTCCAACCATCATGGCTCCCACACATCATCTTTGACCTTCCCCCAAACACACACCGATCCCTTTGCCCTCCCCCAACAGCAGCCAGTTGCCTGCCTTGGTCCTTCCAACTTCCTCCTGGCTTTTCCACTTATCACCTGGCATAACAACTGTGGGATTCAGTTAACAATAGCAACTGGGATTGATAGGATTGCTGTTGCTAAGTAATGCCGTTGTACTTTACAACGGCATTACTTAGTGTTAAAAATTCCATTACCAATGCTCATTCTAAGTTGAGGACTATCTGTGCAATAAAAGAATACTGTAAATAACATTAGGCAATATGCCTGATTAAAATACAAATCTTAGAATCCAAATTTGGGTGTAGCAATATTCCATGTATTGAACTGTAAACTAGAAATTGTTTCCAAATAAGAATAAATTATACATCAAATTTAATTTTTAAATTTTAGATAGAAAGTTAATTTTAAAAATTAGCATTTATTTTACATATTGAGTGGAATTTACTGTTAGAAAGAATTTTGGCATGCAAGTATCTTGACTGATTGGTAGGTTTTTCTTCTGCAGTGTTAATGTTAATGTCTCTAATGTTAGTGTACTAGTCTATCTTTTTCTCTTGCAATGTAGCTGTTAGAAGCTGACACCAGATTAAGCCAAGCTGAGTCTCAGCACGCACAGGAGCTGCAACAATTGAAGACCCAGATGGACAATACAGTACCTAAGGACCATCTTGTTGAGCTTCAAGCCAGATTGGCAGAGGAACAGAAAACCGTCAGAAAGTTGCAAGGCGATCTAAACTTACAAGCAGAACAAATGAAATGGCAACAGGCTATTTATCAGGTAAGAAGAACGTTTATTTTAGCCATCCTTTAGGTTCCTACCAAGAATGCAGTTGCTGGTATGATGAATAAAAATAAGCTGCCTGACTTGTTTTACCATAGTTTGTTGAATAAGTCATAGTGGGCCTTTAAACACATCTCTGAGGCTTAAACCAAAAGTTACAACTACAGTGGCTACATTCATACAACACACTAAGCTAAAATTAAATCAGAAGCAATGTGTCCTAAAGGTACTTTTTTCAAGAGGGAACTGGACATTCTTGTTTTTCTTTTAAGACGTTTCACTTCTCACATAGATCAATATTTACATTTTGATTCTCACCACCCACTGAAGCACAAAATGGGAGTTATCTACACCAGTGTTTTTCAACCACTGTGCCGCGGCACACTAGTGTGCCGTGACATAGTGTAAGGTGTGCCGTGGGAAAAACACCCGCCTATAGTTAATATAGGCACAGAGTTAATTTTTTTTAACATTTTCTAATGGTGGTGTACCTCGTGATTTTTTTCATGAAAAAAGTGTGCCTTTGCACAAAAAAGGTTGAAAAACACTGATCTACACCACTGAGCTGAAGGCCTGCCTACTAGCAAAGATGGAAAAGAAAAAGAACAAAAACACATCAAGGAAGCCCTCACTATTCCAAGTGAACCTTCAACTCCCCAAAAAGACCCAGCAGTAGCTCCTCCATAACAGGCAAAGAAGAGAGCAATAAACGAAGCAATATTGTTATTTCATACGTTGCAGGAATATTTGAAAAGCTCAGGAGGACCTTCAGCCAACACAACATATGTGTACACTTTAAACCCAAGCATACACTAAGGCAGAGGATTGTCCACCCCAAGGATAAAACACCCAGACACAAACTGAGCAATGTGATATATGCAGTACAGTACAGTGAGATATGTGCAGATCTGTACATTGGGGAGACAAAACCACTTCATAATCGCATGGCATAATATAGGAGAACAAACCCATCGGAACATGATTCAGTAGTCTATCTTCATTTAAAAGATGCAGGGCACTCTTTTGAAGACAGCAAAGTCCACATTTTGGACAGAGAGGGCTGCTGGTTTGAAAGAGGGGTCAAAGAGGCCATCTTTGTCAAAATTGAATAGCCTCAAACAAGTGGGAGGGATACAGCATCATCTGTCTCCCCAGGCCTTTCAGCAGTTCCAAGAAGGTTCCACACCCATTTACACTACTCAGGTGAACTTGAGGACACAGATAAACCTCCTAGTGGCCTCAATGACTCTCTAAAAATAATGCAAATGACCTGCTGTCTGCAAGGAATATAAATCCATCCATTCCCCACCCATCCAGTCAGAAATGTTTGGATGTTTTCAAAGAAAAACCAAGAAGTCCAGTTGCTCCTTGAAAAAAGCCCGTTTGGGACAACAGTGACTGGATGACTGAAAATCTCCATAGACACAGAAGCAATGTGGTTTCTCTCATCCTAAGAGAAGCCTCAGACTGGTATATTCTCCTTTCCCTCCCCTCAGGAAAAAATATCTATAAATCAATCTCAGTAGCTGCTTTTATACTATGATTTTAAATTGTGGTTTAATGTACTAGGCCGGGGTGTCAAACTCGATTTCACTGAGGGCTGCATCAGGGTTGTTTGACCTGGGGGGGGGGGTAGGTCAGGGATTGACATGGCCAGGGTCGGTGTAGCTAGCTCAACGTCACTCGTGTCAGGGGTGCCTGTGGTGGCCCAAGTGCTCTGCCAGTGAAAACTGGGTCCCAAGATCTGTTTTTGGCTGTGAAAGCCTCCTTCAACCCTCTGCCAGTGAAAATGGCTGTGGTCTTCCCGAGCTCCGTTTTCACTGGGATAGGCAGTGTACATTTCCAGGGCAGCCCCGTGAGCCAGATCTAAGCACCCCATGGGCTGGATTTGGCCCCCAGACCTTGTGTTTGACACTCCTGTGCTAGGCAATTGCTTAATAGTAGAGCAAAAAAGCCTGTAATGAAAACAGATTGTAGGTAACTAAAGCTTGGTTATACAAGGAAACTCAGAGAGTAACATGTGCTTAATGTTCCCTATCAAAAACAACTCATAAATATTTATAGTGCAATATAGTGCAGAGGTTTGTGACTACCTTCACTACTAAATTTACAAGCATGTTGAATAGTTTAGGCTATTTTTTCTGAAATACATAAAAGAATCTTGTAGCAATGTTGTAATCAACAATTGCTCTTGGGCCATTCCTTTAACTTTAACTTATGGTTAAATTGTGTTGGGATATACAATAAACGCTGCTCAGAATTTATGCTCCTCTTTCTGCAGGAAGAATATGAAAACACACATAGATTAATGGAGGAGAAGTTGGTGGAAGTAGAGATGAATTTGAAGAGTACACAAATGTTGCTTGAGAAAAAAATGTCCCAAATTAAGGAACAAGTGAGTGGCAAGGGTGAATTTGTTGCTTTCTGTGAATGGAGCAGAAATAGAAATGGAAAATTCATTGTCTACTGCTTGCAGTTTTAAAACAGACTACACAAACAAAAGTATTCTGGAATGCATTACAATATATACATTAAATTACCCTAAAGTATTTGTCTTCCCTCAATCAACAGAACACATTTGAATATTGTGCAAGCAGATTTCTAACCATTCACTCTACATACTCATGTGTACAAGTTCCAAATTAAGGAACAGAGGGTGAAGAATTTATTTCATTATGTGTCCAAACGTTAGTACTTCCTTTTAATATATTTCAGCTTTTTGTTTGTAGTGCCTGTCATTTTCTGAGCAATACAGGTAGTTTTTGAGTTACAACCACAACTCAGCCCAAGATTTATGTTGCTGAAACATTTGTTGTGTTTGCCCCATTTTGACTTTTCTTGCCACAGTTAAGTGAATAATTGCATTTGTGAAGTTAACCACATGGTTGTTAAGTAAATCTGGATTCCCCATTGACTTTGACAGGTTGCAAAAGGGGATCACATGACCTCAGGATGCTGCAAATGCAGTGGTTAAATTATTGTTTTTTTAAATTATTTTTTTACTTCCGGTTCTGTGGGTGTGGCTTGGTGGGCATGGCAGGGGAAGGATACTGCAAAATCTCCATTCCCACCGCACTCCAGGGGAAGAATACAAATCTCCGTTCCCTTCCCACTCCTGGGGGAAGGCTATTGCAAAATCTCCATTCCCACTCCATTCTGGGGCGAGCCAGAGGTGGTATTTGCCAGTTCTCCAAACTATTCAAAATTTTCACTACCGATTCTCCAGAATCTGTCAGAACCTGCTGAATTTCACCCCTGTGCAAAGGTCATAAATATGAACCGGTTACCAAGTGTCTGAATTTTGACCATGGGGATGTTACAACAGTTGTAAGTGTGAAAAATGATCATAAGTTCCTTTTTCTCAGTGCCATTGTAACTTTGAACGACCACTAACTGAACTGTTGTAAGTCAAAGGACTACCTTTGTATTTTTCAGAAGTTGTCATTGCCTTTTTCCTAGGCTTAGGAGAGTGATTGGCCCAAATTCAACCAGCTGGCTTTGGGCCTAAAGTAGTAATGTCTCTTTTTGAGAATTGGTAGGGCATAGTGTAACTTCTCTTCAGAATGAATTATTTTGCCAATGAAGTTAAAGAGGTCTTTTTAATTCTTTAGATAAATATTAAATCCATTGTAATCGGATGTTTTGTTATGGGTGTGTCTGAATAGTACTTAATGGAATGTTCCTTTCCTTTTCAGTTTGAAAAAAATGCCAAGTCTAATCTATTGCTGAAGGACCTGTATGTGAAGAATGCACATCTGATGAAAATGTTGCAAGTTACAGAGCAGATGCAGAAGAATACGGAAAATAGGAACTTAATTCTGGAAGAAAAAATTTCATCCCTTAATAAGCTAGTTGGAGAAATCACATTTGCATCTCAATGAATTATTCATTTAATTCAGCTATCTTAAGTGGCGATCAGTAGTAAAGATATTAATAGGTCAAGTTTGTTCTACCTATTTCTGACTGAATACAAAAACTCTTATTCTCACAAACAGAATTCTATATGAGATAGCCACCACTTCAGAGTGGGGAAAATACAAATGCTATCTAAAATAGGAGAATAATAAGCAAATATATTCTGAAGATGGGGGAACACAGGGTCGACTCTACAGCAATAAAACTCCATTTTTTTTCCAATGGAAAAGTTTAATCATTTAGTATCTTCTGGATAAATTTCACAGAAACAGGATGTTCTACACTGTTATCATTTGGGGACTGGACATTTATTGTTATTTCAATTTTTTGTCCTCCTGTCTGTCTATACACTGGCTAAAGAGTGTGTGTGTGTGCATGCACGTGTGCATAAACAGAGTTTTATGCAAGTGTAAAATATTACTCATTGAATTATGTGCTATATTATTTAAGCAGAACTGTAAACAAGAACCCAATGAACTCCCCCCCCTTTATTTTTTTTGCTTTAGGTATCTGGCACATTTTAATTAAATACTATCTCTACAGTTCTCAGTTGGTTTTTAATTGTATAAATGGCTTTGCTAAGCAGACATATGTTCTTTTTGCTAGATGGCAAAAAATACTCAAATTCTTCCTCTGACTTTAATGGCCATAGCAGATACTGCATGTTGTGCCGTCAAAGCACTCTTCATATCTTTAAAAGACTTTTGCTACATTCCTGCTATTAGCACGAAAACATATTTTCACTTGAAAAACCAGTGAGTCTCCCCTTTTCCATCAAAGTTAAAGTGCTATATTTTCATTAGGAACATTAGACATGTGCTGTCACTATAGGTAAAACATAGAAATAAATTATGAGCTCAAAAGGGGATCACTGTGTGTGTTACTCAGGGGCTGGGAGAAAAGGGCTGTAGCTGACACCCATCCCCAGCTTGAGTTGATATAGGACCCAAACCTGGATGAATAGATTTCAGAGAAAGCAATATTGCTACTTTTGCCAGCCAGGTCTCAGTAATGCATCTCGAAATCACCTCCTTGTCCACCACCAAATCATAAATTGATGCCATCTAATTGCACACAGAGCTTGCATTTTCTGGTAGCACGTTAGGACCAGTCCTCAGACTATGGATACATAGTTAGAAGATAAAATCACACTAAATTGGACATCAACTTGTCTGGAATGGCCTAACCTCTCATCTGCATTAAATACTTTTGAAATGCAAACTCAAAGACCATAATACTATGCCTAGTAACTGAAATCATCCACAAGACGTGCAATGTTTCCAAGGCAAAGGCAAAGATAGATAATAATGCAGGCTGCCATTTCTGCATTCTTAGTAATATCTTGCAACCAATTTCATTGTAGACATGATATACAATGACAATAAAGGCTATTATTATTAGTTGAGGAAATCAAATACCCCATGTGGGAAAGCTGATAATCTAAATGCAGTCTAGGAAGCACAAAAAGGCAGTGAGGTTGTCTATTCCCTTAGCACTTTTTAAAAAAGTGTTCTACACATAAAGTACTCTTTTTCTTGGCTCCTTGACTAAAATGGAAACATTCAGTTCAACCTGGGAATGTAGAATTTACGCCTTATCTCAGCCTTATCTCAAATCACGCTTCCAAGAAGAGAAAAACATCCCACCAATTTATATTTTATGTACTCTTCAAAGAAGAGTTGTCAATCTGTGCATCTACACTTGATTTAGAGTTTGCAGGGCATAACAAAGAACACTAAGGGGGATGCCAAGACAATAACAAATCTTGAGAAATGCTTATTACAAAATTGCCCACAGGTGCAGCATCAGGAGGATACAAACGCAAACAACTGGGTGAGCCCTAACAGCAGGAAAGGTTTATGTTTCAGAACTTGGCTGCAAAGAAGCTGGGAAAAAGATAAATCTTACAGCTTATCTCCCCCCCATTTCCCTGCCCTTTGGAATCTCCATTTCAGTTCTGGGATTTGCACTAATTGGAGAGGAAGAGATTACAATACAGTAAGCAAGCACATAATGGGGAATACATATTGAAAAGAATGCTTTTGTGCTTTCTTAGCTCCTGCCTAGAGGAAAAAGAAAACCTTTCATCTGAAACTGATTAGGATTGTGCAAATTTCAGATAGTAGTGGAAGCTGGCCCATGGTGCTAGTAACTGATCAGGGTCACTGAGCTTGTTAACAGGAAGGGCGATGCTGTGCTGCAAAGAAAAGCAGTTTAGGAGGAGACAAGTTGTTAAAGCAATCTCTTCCCTCTGCAATGGAGGAAATTCTATGAAAAGAAGGAAAAAATACAGAAAATAGGAGTTAGGCAAGCAGGCACAAGACAGGAGTATATTACTAGTTGGAATACAAATCCAAATATATTTTGATCATTAAATTAATTTGCTCATTTCAATCCAGCATTTGGCAGAGTTAGATGGACAGAATTCATTTTGATTGCAATAATAAATACTTTGGGAACTGTACATCCAAGTTTGTTTTCCAAGAACTACATCTTTACTATTTTCTGGACTGCTTGATTGGAATAAGAATTGAAGACATTGTTTTATATAGTACATTCAAAAGATGAAACATTTTAATTATTTTTAAAAATCTATACCACACTGTTTCAAAGATGCCTTAACGCATTTCCTTTGTTTTCCTATTGCATTTCATTTGTGCTTGAAATTATTGAAGTCGTGAATTTTAAACTTTCATTATATTGATGAGTATACACTAATAATGGACATACTTCCTCCATCTAAAATAAAATAAGCTGCTCAAATAATATAGTTACAATGTCACTAAAACTAGTAGGAAATAGAATATCTTGACTGGTTAAAAAAGTACTATGGAAAATTTTATTATATAACTTTGTAATTTGGGTGGATTCTGCCAGAAATCCGTGGGTACTTTTAAGGCTAGCATGGTAACAGAAAACATCACAAAAGTGATTGTAGTCGTAACACATCTACTATAGAAATCACATGCAACATAACATCGTATAAAAATATTTAAATATTTAAATATTTACAAAGGATTACAACATGATTTCAAATAGCACAAAGCAATATACAGTAATTGCAAATGAATGAGCTAGGGCATTTGGTCCATTATTATTATTTTTATACAAAAAGGCCAGAGAGGACCAAAACAAAAGTAACTTTAATCTCAAAAGATATCCAAATATAGAGGTAACAATTGAGGCAATGAATAAAAACTTGTTTTCTACTTGTTTTTGGAGAAAGGTCTTGTACATATCACATTTTTCCTCTTCACAAAATATTATTTGTGTAATAATAATTTTAAACTTATTTTTAAATGTTAGTTATTTTTAAAAAAAGATTATTAAACTATAAAAAAATGCATTTTGACCCTATTTTGAAATCTCCAAAAATATTTGTGTGCATTTTAGCAGTCTTGTAAATGCAGCTTATGATAGGATGTGCTCCAAAATTCCTTGCCTGATTAATTGTTCACATTTCCAGCGTGGTAAGAAATGCTAAAGAAAAAAAAAAGAACCCATTATCAAATCTAAGGAAATATTTATGTTTATCTTTTTATGCACCACCCAAACTTGTCAAGGCAATTTGACAAGTAACATGAAATTATGTAGGAGTTGTCTGTACCTGTACCTCTAGATAAGCTTAGCCAATAATTTTTAAGGGAAAATCCTCAAGGACAGGAATGAGATTTTGTGTATTTAACTCTTCTGCATTGAAAAATGTTTTCCCTCAATCATCTTCCAATGAGAAAATATTTATTTCATAAAGAGAATTATATAATTTTAGTTTAATATCCATTCATTCAAAATGAATTTTGCTGGATATAACTTCCTTCTAATTAGGTATACTTGGAATTAATTAAATGCTCAAGGTGTATTACAATGAAGTGGCACGAGGTAAGAAAGAATGGTTTCATAGATGCACTGTGTCCCAGACTGACCAAATGTTATCTTCTGCATATTTTTTTCCCCTTATTTATGGGAAATGGAAAGAATACTTTCTGATGCTGCTTGGAAAATTTGTTTACTAATAGGGCAATAATAATAATAATAATAATAATAATAATAATAATAATAATAATAATAATAATACATCGCAATACCAGGTGATAGCAAGGTCGCCGAGAAGGAACATGAAAAAATCGCAAAATACCAGGACTTAAAAATCGAAATTCAATGACTATGGCACAAACCAGCAGTGGTAATTCCAGTGGTAATTGGCACACTGGGTGCTATTCCAAAAGCACTGGAATTACATTTAAAACAGTTAAAAATTGACAAAATCACCATCAGTCAAATGCAAAAAAGCCGCACTGCTTGGATCTGCACACATATTACGAAAATACGTTACCACGTCCTAGGCCCCTGGGTGGGGCCCGACTAGTAACCAATGCCAAATCCGGCGAAACAACTGGCCGCTGTGATACAATTGTATAATAATAATAATATAATAATATATCCTGTCTATTTAATAAATACCTGGCTATTCTTCTTCAACAGAATTGTTGTGCCGTCATCAATTTCAAATTCTCCATAATCTTTCAAACACCGAACCTAAAGGAAAAATAATGAGTAGTACACACATCATTATTGGTAAATTAAGCATAGGCCTGTATTAAGAAGTTCTCCTGTTACATAAATTATGCTCTCTTCTGAGCATCATAATGAATTAAATTTAGATTGCAGTGATTATATTAAATAATTTTGTATATTTTGAAGTTTGATAATGAACCAAGATTTTCTTCTTTAAAAAAAGTTTTACTTACTTCAATGTATAAGTTTTTGGGAGGTTTAATATCTTGTGTAAGATCAAGGCCATTTCCTCCTCCTATTGATCTCATATAGGTAGCCAATGACTTTTTATATTGATTAAACCAAAGCACCTAGATATAAAAAGTTTAATTAATCATGAAATTAAGTACCACTTATACACTGCTATGTTAGATATCCTTCCAAACTATTAAAAGACAGTACAAATAACAGAGTAAAGTCTGAAATCTCAAAAATTCTACTTAATAACTCAATGATTTCTAGTTTCTATAGGTCATGTATTGAAAAAAACCCTACCTAATTGCCACTCATCTGAGAGTCAATTTGTAAACAATTGTGTATTCTTAGTATACCTGAGAATTAAAGGTGATTCCACCTGCCTAACTAAATAAATTCAGAATATTTTGGAACGTAAGTGTTACAATAGGTTTACACAGTTCACAATGTTAGGGTTTCTTGAACTCTATTTTACTGAATAAACCATAACCAGCTATAGTTACATATGAGGCTAAGCCATAAATTTTGGTTTATAAAAACAGTACCAATTATTCCTAAAACTTCCATCTTTAGTGCAGTGTTTTTCAACCTTTTTTGTGCAAAGGCACACTTTTTTCATGAAAAAAAATCACGAGGCACACCACCATTAGAAAATGTTAAAATTTTTTAACTCTGTGCCTATATTGACTATATATAAAGTAATTTTCCCACGGCACACCTTACACTATGTCACGGCACACTAGTGTGCCGCGGCACAGTGGTTGAAAAACACTGCTTTAGTGAACCATTTCCTCACTGACCTAAAATAACTGCTAAGCAGATTTTGTGAAACTTTTATAGTATGTTTAAAGAGATTTGGTTATTTTTAAATTAATATTTGTAAATATACTCTTCTTATATTCCCATATTTTCGGATTGTTCCCAATCTTCTGAAGCTACACAAACACACAGACACACACACACTTAGCTTACTTCATCCGCTGACATGTGAAATCGGACAGCATTTGGCAAGACACTACCATATTCCCACCTAAGTGCCCGGAGGCGAAGTAAGCGGTCATACCTAAATATAGTAACAGTGGAAACATTTAATTCATTATTGTACACTGTTTCTAATAAGGCTGTACATCACTTTGGATTTGTAAAAAAAAGAAGTGATTTGAATTGGGTAGAGTGGAAAATGTAACTTATATCTGCAGTTCCTTAAATTAAATGCATTTTTCTCATGGGATTCAAAGGAGCTGCAATGAGTAGCTGCACAATCTTAAGGCGGGGGACATTTCTGCTTTAAGAAGTTGCAAACGGGTTTGATATATTCTCATTCTGTTGCACTCCAAAACAATCTTTTCTTTCAAATCCAAAGTCACTGCCCTATTTTTCATGAAAAGTATTGAAATTTAAAAACTACACAAATTTACTGCATTACACAAAGACAAATTTTGTTCTAGTGTTATAAAAATATACAGCTCATTTACTATGCAACAAACTACAAGTAAAGTTGCAGCTCTTTGGAATACCTGCAAAAGTCTTTACCCAGAACATATAATCAATTAATAGTGAATGAGTGCCTTAAAATTTTGTGTGCCCAATTACTTCAATCATTAAATCTAGCTAAATATATCTCCTACATATTTTCTTTATTTAAAGGTATTTACAGAGTATTTACAGATAGTTCTTGACTTATGATCATAATGGAGCTCAAAATTTCTATTGGTAAGCAACACTTTTGTTAAGTGAGTTTTGCCTCATTTTACGACCTTTCTTGCCACATTTGCTAAATGTTAGTAGCATGGTTGTTAAATAAATCTGGTTTCCACACTGACTTTGCTTATCAGGGCACAAAGGAGGATCACATGACCCCCAGGACGCTGCAACTGTCATAAATTCGAGTCAGTTGCTAAGCATCTGAATTTTGATCATATGACAATGGGGAAGTTGCAAGTGTCAGTGTCAAAGTGTAAGTGTGAAAAATTGTCATAAGTCACTTTTTTCAATGCCAAATGGCTTTTTTCAATGCCATTCAACTTCAAACAGTTACTAAATGAACTGCTGTAAATCAAGGACTACCTGAACAGCCAGATTATCAATACAGTTAAGAATCTGAAGTCTTGTACAATTCCATTAAAAATCTCAAAAGTGAAACAATCTGATCTTGGAAGAATTGAGAATTATTTCACAGAGGACCACTAGACACTTACAAGTATGCAACAACACATCTTCGGTTTCTCAGCAGAGAGCAATGACGAAATTTGATTGTTGTAATCAACTCACTGTGACCTGACTTGGCTTCATTTCTGGTAATAATAAGTAGAACTATATTAGCTAAATATATTTTGAACTCAAAACACTCAAACATGTGATTGGCTCATGCTATTAGTTTATATTTATTATATACAGTAAGCTTCAAGTTCCATCTCAATTTGCCTATGAATTGCAAAGTCTTGCAATTGTGAATAAAAATAGGAGGTATTTTCAATATTAAGAAAAATCAATTTTAAAAAATCAACAAATCAGTATAACCCCAAACTGACAGGAGGGAAGTTCAAAAGTAACATTAGAAGTATCACTTCAGATTAAGAAAGGAGGTCTAGAAACTTTGTTATTAAATATAATTTTTTTTATTTAGAAAGTGTCATAAAGATGTAATGTTGCTGGATGATATTGAGAATAGATAACAGAATGCCATCATGTGGTTTTGCTTTAAACTTTGGAATATTTTATACAAAGGGACGTAAAAACAATCATAGTCATATGAAGATTGAGATATGATGATAGTAATATATATAAATATATTTGATTTAAAACATATAACGATATGAATTGTAGATGACGATTGTGGAAGGGATGCACGGAAGCTCTTTGTAACCAATTGACACACTCTTTATAATTTGTAATGGAAGATATTTTTGTGGTTGTTGTGTTTTGTCTGTTTGTGTTTATTCAAAAATAAAAAAAATATTAAAAAAAGGAAGTATCACTTCAGAGAAAAAGTAGTGGAAGCTTGGAACCACCTTTAGTTGAGATAAGTAAATGTCCATCATCTGACAAAAATAAAAATAAAATGCAATAAAAAACTCTCAAAGGGCAGACTTGATGGACCACTAGACCCTTTTCTCCTGTTTCTGTTTCTAATTTAGGAAAGGATATTTTTGTACTGAAAAAAAATCTATAGAAAATTGTTCCCACATTGCTCCTCTAACATGCAATTACTATATACTCTTTTAGGCTCTGCATTCATAAAAGCTAAACCAAAAGTATATTTTGCCTTCTTTTGTGACGCACATATCTTGGAGGGGAAAAATCATTTATTTTGCAAAGATAGAGGGACTTTACAAGCAGCCCAAAGCTATCTCACTACTTTTACTCTTCACTAAAATTCAATGCAAAGGAAGTACCGTATATTTCTGTATAGTGAGATGGCATCTAGCCCAAATTGTACATTTGCTAGATAAAGTGACATTGGATATATACAGGTACTCCTTGACTTACAACCACAATTGAGCCCAACTTTTCTGTTGTTAAGTGAGACATTTAAGTGATTTTTGTCCCATTTTATGACCTTTCTTACCACAGTTGTTAAATAAATCAGTGCAGTTGTTAATATGGTTGTTAAGAGAATTTGGGTTCCCCATTGACTTTGCTTACCAGAAAGTCACAAAAGATGATCACATGACCCCAGGATACTACAACTGCCAACTATTTTGGCAGTTGAAATATGAATCAACTGCTAAGCATCCAAATTTTGATCTCATGATCATGGGGATGCTACAATGGTTGTATGTATGAAAAATGATGATAGGTCATTTTCTTCAGTGCCACTGTAACTTTGAACGGTCACTAAAAGGACTATTGTAAGTCGAGGACTTTCTGTATTACTATCTTTCTCCAAAACGTTACATCTGCATCAGAAGATGTAATGTAGTTATTCATAATAATGAGTCAACAAATTTGTCATTATTAAACTAAGGCAGTTATTGATTGATTTGACAATGCTTTCTTTTGGGAGTTTTGTTGTTTTTAATTTCCAATCTAGTTTATGTGCCTAACGTTTCATAGGGGTTCAGTCTAACCAGGCTCAATGCTGCTAACTTCTGAGCTCAAACAAGCTGCTGCCTGTTTGGATTCTGGTAGCTATATTTAACGACATTTTTTTCATGCAAAATGTGAGTGAGTCTTCATTTAATTTTTTTAAAAAAAACTGTTTTATGTAGACAAATTATTTTTTTATTGATGAGACGACTTACACATCAATTTGGTTCTGCTCATACAATGCTTTCATCTCTTCAAGTACTTGTCTGATTCCATCTTCCTGGGAAAGGAAAATACCAAATACAATGGTTATTTAATTACTAACCTAATTAATTCAAGTAAAATGTTTCAGCAAATAAAAATATAACTTTTAAAATATAATTTTTATTTAAAGATTTTACATATGCCTAAAAACTACAGAAACATAAAAGGGAAATAGAAAACTAAAATATGAAAGGATAAAAGCAAAAGTGAAAGAACAAAAAAAGAGAAAGATATTTAAAGAAATCACTTTTGATCTTCTTTGTAGTAGTTAAAAGCATAATGATTACAATCTTCCCCTTTCCAAATTATGTACCAAGGTTCTGTATTTTTCCATCTTTGTGTGTGTAATGACCTTGCTGCAGTTTCCATATATAAAAACAATTGTTCATGAAAACTTTCTACTTGTCTAGCCATAAATTCTAGTATGAAATATTCTGGTTTCATATGTTATCAAATTCTCTGCATTATCATATGTATTTGTGTCCAAGATCTATTTTACAAGCCCATCAAACATGATAAAATGTCCTTTCATATTTCTCACATTTCTAACAGTGATTGACTGAGATATCTTATTGAAAAAATATAGACAGGATTGGACGCACTAGCAGATTGCTGCCTTTGGACCTAGAGGAAATGTGCCCATCCTGTTTATTTTAGATAATAATAGCTATCATAGCCTTCTGGACTGCTTGTGAGACTTGGGGATTGGGGCACCATTTTGCGATGGTTTTTCTTTATTGTGCAGCTTCAGCTGATGGGCAGGGAGGACAGGTAGGAGATTGGCTGGATAGCTATGGTACTCCCTTGTCGGATGTTACAAGGGTTGGTTCTTTCCCATGCTAATTCACCATTTACATGAAGCCATTGTAAGAGTTAATCTGATGGTCTGGAATTCAGTATCATCAATATGCTGATGATACTCAGTTTTAAAGTGCTAGGTCAAACTAGTAATGCTATTGAAATCCTATTCTAGCTTCTGGAGGTCTTAGAGTTTGGATTGGATAGAAAAATTTTAAATTGAATCCAACACTTACAGTAGTTACCACCTGTCCATTGAGGTTATTTGTTTACCCAGCATGTATCTTGTTGGAATGATATAAACTTAAAGTAAACCTAAGTCATCAAATCAGCTCCTGCTAGACTAGTACTGGTAGATGGAAGCCATGGTCAGGCAGGAGGATAGAGGCTTTTTTCAGATTTAGCTGGTGTGCCAGTTATAGCTCTATCAAGTTAGTTATTTTATTTTATTTTATTGATTAGCTCATGGGCCATATCAAAGTAGTTTCAAATATAAATTATTACTAAAATCTGATAAAAATAATTTAAAATGGAAGTGGAATAAAATACAATTTAAAATGAAATTTGAATAAAATAAAATAATTTAATATATGGATAAATAAAATATGATAAATTATATTTCAGTGTCACCCCTACAATCTACCCCAATCGGTCCCATGTAGGCCAATCTCAACCAAACCATTTTGCTCAAGTACTGTGCTGTGTTAAATGTTGTTTTCAAATTCTGGCCGCACATAAGGTATGTTGTTTTGATACGGGGTTCCCAATGGATCATTTAGTACCTATCTAGAGCAGGAGAATCTTGCTGCTGCAGGACTCATATTCTTATTGCCATCCACTTAAATTAATTCAACATATTTTGTTATGTGACAGATTTGGGAAATCTTTAAGAAACTGCCTTTTGGTTAGGCTGCAGTGGCCCATGTGCTGACCAATGTTTGTCAGTAAGCTGTACTCCTTATACAACTACCATGGGCTGCAATGGTTGGCAGCAAGCTTCTTAGTGAATTAAAAGTGTTGCTACTAAACTATAAACCCCTATAGCTGGAGGACTGCATTATCCTTTGGAATTGACCTAACCAGTTTGCTTTATTATTGAAAAACAATTAGCAATGTTTCACTTTAGGGACTGAGATTTAGTACTGTAGCTTTTCAATGGCTGTGCCAATCCCTTGGAACAGCTTTCCAGTGGACATCCTATTCTGATAGTCTTCCAAAAACTGCTCAAACCAGATTTCTTCCAAAGGGTATTTGGGCCATTATTCCATCTTAGTTTAGTTACTAAGTTTAGTTTGGTTTTTTAAATTCAATTTTATTGAATTCATTAGCTTCTGTATTTTTATTTTGATGTCTGCCTGCTTGTGTATCTTTGACAACTGCAGAGAGTCATAATGGATTTGGTGAACTATAAATGTATAAATAAATAATAGTCAAACAATAATATGTGCTAAAATGGCATTCTATTTGCCATATCCCAGCATCCATTTTAAATTATTAAGTATATTAAATATTTTAAAATATATCATTTTAACTTGGGTGGGCAGCAAGCCTGTCAAGCACAAAGTGAAGTGCCAATACTTGTTTTAAGGTTTCATGAAAACAAAAGTTCTGTCAACTAGGTGACTGTCCCGCTGCTGTTCGGCATTATCAATATATACAATTCCAGAAGCATCTGGCATGGCTGCTGAGGAAAAGAGGAATTTAGATCAATATTTCATCTCCAAAGTGAGACATCAATTTTTTAAAGCTGGAATTTTATGGAAACAAAACTCTTAATTTGATCAGAAGACTAAGCAGCAACCTAACAACTTTTTCTTAAGAATAAGAATGAAGAAGGAAATGAAGAAAGGAGGAGGAGGAGAAGGACGAGGTTGATTCAGCCTTCCATCCTTCTGAGGTGGGTAAAATAAAGAGCCAAATTGTTGGGGCAATATGCTGACTCTGTAAACCGCTTAGAGAGGGTTGTAAAGCACTGTGAAGCGGTATATATGTCAGAGTGCTATTGCTAAGGAGAAGGAGGAAGAAGAGGAGGAGGAAGAAGAACAACCCACACAGTCATTCAGTCATTGGGCTTAGAGGTCTGCCATTGGTGGGAGAGAAGGGAGGGATGCTAAAGAAAGGTGAGTTAGTGTCAGTTGCTTTGCTTCCTTTGGACGTCAGATGCTTCTTGAGATTTCTTACAAAGGAAAATATGGCTCTAACGGGGGCTGAAAACCCAGCCAAAAGTCTGAACCTGCCGAAGGGTGATGGGTCTCTAATCCAACTCCCGGAAGAGGCTGGGTTGGACCAGGCTAATGCATTATACCTGGCTACGATTTTACTACGAGAGCCTTCTGCATAAATAGTGAAGGGAGGTGATTAAATGCTGTAAATAAAATAGAAAAGGTTACTATATAGAATAGAATACTATCAATTCAAAGCTGAGCATCCACGGTGAGAAAAAGCGAATCGTTTCGCGACCCGCCTTCACGTCAGAGCCTCGCAAGTCGGACCACGGCAAGGAGAAGAAGCGCGCGATAAAAACTTACGTTGAAGGCAGGAAGCTGCCCATCGCTCGCGCG
This sequence comes from Thamnophis sirtalis, assembly GCF_051295495.1. NCBI lineage: Eukaryota > Metazoa > Chordata > Lepidosauria > Squamata > Natricidae > Thamnophis > Thamnophis sirtalis. The sequence goes on along the minus strand of NW_028261386.1, from coordinate 36,178,389 downwards.
GTACAGCTCTCGCACCAGCTCCGTCGCTTTCTCACAAAACATAACCGCCATTGGAGCGACCGAATCCACTTAGAACTCGGCCAGCGGGCGGGCGGGCGAGTAGTAAATCGCGCCTCGTACTGCTCGGCCAATAGGAAGACTGGATTCCTTGAAGGCGGGGAGGGGGGAAATGTCCCCGCCTTCAGCAACTACTTATTACGGAATAAGGAAAGGGACAAAACGCGGGACTTCGCAGGAAACTGAGGAACCAATGAAAGTCAGAGCGGTACTTGGGAAGATTTAGGATGCGCTCCGAATTCTTGCGATTTATGAGTCCTAAGTAAACGTTGAATTATTTCCACTAAAAACATTGTTTTTCACTTCTTCCCCCAATGAAAAGTTCACAGGTTCATGTATTTCAACTATACTGCCTTTTTTGCATTTTAAAATCAATATTTTATTTTACTTGATGTGCAAATAAATATTTTTTTAAAACTACATTTAAAGAATTGCAAAGCAAATACAAGCCAAAACCATTTTTTTTTAAAAAGCAAGAGATCCTTCAGAAAAAACAAAGTGGTATTTTCTTGTCTTCTCTTCCGACTCTATTGACAGATCTCTGTTGGTTTCATGTAGCTCTTGCTAACACCACACTGAGCGATGAGAAGGATACAAAGGAGAGAGCCTTGCTTTTTTTAAAACACACACACACACACACACACACACACAATGCTACAGTTCTAGAGCCTTTGGAATTGTACAGTATATACTATGTGATAAAAATAGTCTTTCTTCTAGATAAATCTATCTAACTACAAATATATTATCAATGACATTAAGCAGATATTTGATGCTGCTCTCGTGTATTTACAAGCTTTTTAGAACCATCTGGCTGGCTACAGTGAGAACAGAATGCTGTGGCTAAGTGGTCTGTTCGTTTGATCCAACTTCTTTGTTTTTGAGATGCTATATATCTCTTCATTGTTTTTCTAAAGTAACACATGTAAGGGGTTCTCAACACATTAATTTGGAATCCAACTGATATCAGTTACCTTTGCAAGAATGTGTTCTTGGTTATTTCACACTGTTCTAACTAAATCTCCTAGGAAGTAACTCCAACCAGATTGTTAAGTGGCTCCAGTACTGGACATGTGTGTCCCAAAGGTGCTTTTTCAGGAAGCAACTGGACTTTGTTGTTTTTTCTTTGAAGATGGTGGTTGTTTTTTTTTTGACATGGGTCTTTTTAGTTTTACCTGCATAAAGGATAATCTACCATCAATCCACTTTCATGGCGGCGCCCCCTTCCTTTTTAAATAAAATTTTGTGCAATATTTTCAGGTATAAATATTTCTTATTTAGATATGTAACATTATGTAAACATTTGACCAAATATTTTATCAGAAAATAATGCACCTCAAGCAAGAGGGAAAATAGTTCTATCAGAATTCAAAGCCACATCTTGCATTTTTCAACAGGAATCTGTTAAATTTATTCTCTCCAATGAATTATCCTTTTAAATCTTTGGCTGCAATCCCCTGCTATGCAATTAATCTACCCCACCCCTGCCAAATTCATGACTTTGTTCAGTCATAACAACACCAAACAACGTGGTTTGGCAGCAAGTCTGTATGAACCAAACGACTATGACTTCTGCAGCTAATTATGATTAAATAAGTGAATTTAACTGTCATTATTGCACTAAACACATTAACTAATGTACTATATTATGTAATTACATTACATTATAAGGTATTATATTAAGCTTTTTGTGGATGGATTATGAGTTCCTGTTATAAGCCTTTCACTTTTGTTTAATGCATTTTGATGACTATTGTAAAAATCATTGCATTTTTATTGTCTTTCAGGAGGAATTAATGTATTTTGAGAGTGCTTTTCTACTACTAGTTTTAGTATATATGGGAATCTTTTCTTTTATCAAATGGTGAAACATCTCAAATTTCATGGTGCTCTAAAATGTAAACAATCAACTGCTTTTAGCTTTTCTTCCATTGGGCTTAGCTGCAACAATTCCATTAAGCTCCAGTGAAGTGAAATAAAGTAGTACTGTTCAAATGGCTCACCAAGGGTTTGACTTTCCCAAAATGATATGTAGATTGGGTTTTATAAAGCTATTGTAGCTTTTAACTATATTAGGACATTTTATAATTTGTATAAGTACTATAATTTTTTTCACTTTTATCACTTCTCCATTTTGACATTTTTTGTATGCACTGTAAGCCATAATATATTGTTTTGTAAATAATCCTTTCTATTAAATACAAAAGTAAAAGTACTTTTAATAACTTCCCTTGGCTATTAGGTGTAGTGACAGAGTATGCACAAAATATTGTCAGCAATTTATTGGAAAATATTAGAGGTTACAGCAGATAACCTTTTATTTCCATTCTGTCGTTACAACAGCAGCAGTCTGCATCCTGTGCAGCATAAGCATAACCCACTTTCCAATATACCATTGTGGAATGAAAAAAATAATCATGGTTTATATATTTAGTGATATCCGATCCGGGCTACAAAGATCTCCGCGACTACTAGAGATAGCAAGATGATGTTAACAACTACTTTGTTGCTCTCATCTACCGGTGATCCCAATTTTCGCATCCGATCTGCAGGCTTATAAGGTTTATCAACAGACAGGAAAGTGCAAATACAAAAATAAGCACAGGGGTTTTCACCTGCCTTCCACAGGCTGTATTTGCGTAGCTGCTCGTAATTTATTAGGAGAAAAGTAATCGTCGCTTAGTCTATCTTACCTTAACCCCCCCCTCCCTCCCCACAGGAGCCATCTTTGATGTGGGCAATTCAGTAACACAGCTGAAGAAACGATCATTCGCTACAGCTATGTTGGTATGGGACGCGTAGAAGGTCACGTGGGCTTAGTCTTTTCTGATTGGTAGCACGCGAGAAGCGCTGCTATTCTCTCGGTTGTCGGGCTGTTGTCGGTATAATGTAGGCGAAAGAGGCGTCGGGTTCGGGTCAGAGGCGTCTTCCCTGAGGCAGAGTGGAAGTGGCACCGCCCGTGCGTTGGCACCGCCGGCATGAGAAAGCGGAACGAGTCCGTCACCTTGGAGCATGAGCGCTTTGCCTCCTCCGCTCCGGCTCCAGCCGCCGCAGCCGCCGCTGCTTCGTCTTCCCCTTCTCTTTCGCTGGATAAGGGCTTCAGCTTGAAATCCAGCCCGCATTTGGCAGGCAGCGCCCGCCCCGCCGGGGACTCTGCTATGAAGCGGGCGCTCGGCAGGTGAGTGAGACCCGTAGCATAACGGCCCTCCCTTCGGCTCCTGGTAGCCGGAGCAACCCTTTCGCTGCCGGCCTTGCACCCGCGGTCCTCGCAAGCTCGACCTCCATCTCGTCTCCTTGGCAACGGGCAGACAAATCCGTTCGACTTTACCGCCGCTGGCCGCCCGCCTGCCTCTTCCCTTCCTCGGGCTCTGCTGTTTGCGCCGGGTTGGCCGCGGCGAGCCCCCCCCGTTTGCAATTCGCGGAGGAATGCCCTTGGCGTTCTCCTTTCGTCTCTCCGCCTTTCGGGGCTCGCCTTGCAGGTTCGCAGTAGACTGGATTGGGGGGAAGACGGGCGACTGCAGCCCGAGGATCGGTGAGAAGGAACCAAAAACGCCGCGGCCCTCCATGGAGTTTGGGCTTTTTACTCCAGAGCATTCCCTGCTCTTTAGTGCTGCATTCGGTTTACGGGCTGCGGCTGCAGCAGGTCAAGGAGGCGATACGGTGTATCGGGTTTTGGCCAGGCAGGCGCTGTTTTTTGCCACTGGGCGAGATTAGGTGGCTGGGATGGAGCATATGGAAAGCTTCAGCCTAAGGAAAAGAAAAGACCAGACAATCTCAATAGATAGTCGGTCGAGTTTGTCTTTCGCTTATAGTGTGGGATTGAAAGACATGTATCTATTTCCATATCGGTTTACTTCAATTTTGAGATGAAATAACTGCTGAAGCTTTCGCTATTGGCTTAGATATCAGAGCATATGAAAGAATTAAAAATAATTGGAAGGCATATAAAAAAACTTATCTGTTCTTAACCCTTTTGTGTGCCTGTCACATCTGTGTCTTTCACTAAATTTCTAAAAACCTCATCTTTATTAAATGTATAATCCATCTTTCCTTCATGAGTGCAGAGTACATACACAGCAGAGCTTTCTCCTTTTTTTTGATCACACCAGTTCAAAGCTGTTTGAAAGCAAACAGATATCCCCTGTTTTAAAAACACTTAGGATGTTTATTTTTCCATCTTCCACAAACATGAAAAAACATGTTCCTCAGAATCTCTGCTCCTTTCTTCCCCTTTGGGTGATACAGCTGGGGATGTGTTCCTCCCATTCTTGGAAACAGTCCCAAAGGTCTGGATACAGAATTGGCCTTGAATTGTTTTTTAAAAAAATATTTTTCTGTAACAAAAAAAAGGAAATTAATTGGGTTAGGCAAGGGTGCTCAGAGTTGCTTGTTAGTAAGATGGGCACAATATAAGTTTAATAAATAAAACATTTAATCGATTTAATTTTAATTAGGTTTAAACCATTTTTTCTTGGTGCCATATTTTGGTTTTCTGCTACCACATATTTTTTTTGTCTGTAAATGTAAGCAACCCTTTAATAGGCAATAAAGGTGCATAGTCCTGATGTGGAATGCCAGTTTTAAAACTGTTGCTGCTAGATGTTATAATTAGTCAGCTTTGTTAGAGAAAATTTGAATCTGTGTTTTTCAGAGTTAAGGAAGGTTCTATGTGTCAGAATAATATGGAATCTTAGTATAATCCTATGCATGTGTACAGGTTGTTCTCAATTTACAACCACAATTGAGCCCAATATTTTTGTTGCTAAACAAGTCAGTTAAGTAAGTTTTGCCCCATTTTACAACCTGTCCTGTCAGAGTTGTAACACTGCAGTTATTAAGTTAGTAATATTATTGTTAAGTGAATCTGGCTCTCCCATTGACTTTGCTTATCAGAAGTTTGCAAAAGGTGAAGACCCCAGGATACCGCAACTGTCATAAATACATGTCGGTTGATCATATGACCATGAGTATGCGGCAATGGTCATAAGTGCAAAAAGGTCATGTCACTCTTTTCAGTGCTGTTTGTCACTAAGTGAATGGTTTTAGATTGAGGATTATCTTTATTTTAAAGTATATTTTGTTGAACTGAGTGGGACTTTCAACTATTTCTGCATAGTTAAGCAAAGGAACATTTTGTTTATGAAAAGAAAATAACATGTTTCATACTTGACATTCCCATTATTGAGATATCAGAAAACAAATGATTAATAACACTTCATTGATACAGGAGACATCCAAAAAGATGTTAGGGATACAGGAGATATCCAGAAAGGATGTTAGGGATACAGGGGACATCCAGAAAGGATGTTAGGGATACAGGAGACATCCAGAAAGATGTTAAGATGTTCCCAATGTTAGGGAATATTATCATTTTTGAGAACTGTGGTTGACCAACCATGAATTCTGCTGTATTAGATCTATTATTACAGCATAATATTAGTAAATGCCTTTTTTTACCTGTTACCCTGTTAGAAGCTAATTTTTCCTCTGATAACCTTTGATCACCTGATTCTAAGCCAGATGATTCAATTGTCAATAAGTAACTGCAGATGTCAAGATTGTTGTTACTATTGTTCTGCTGACACAGTATCTGCAGTACCTTAATGGTGAATAATCATTTTAAATTTTTGTGTTGTAAAACAATAAAATCATGCAAGATCTAAAATTTAAAAATACTGTAAGATTTGGAAAAATTGAGATTATCATCCATTTTTTAAAAATTGAAATGTTATGAAGTCCAGCATTTAAAAATAGCACGAATCCTAAAGGTTTGCCTTGTTTTTTCAACCTGTGTTCTGCATCTTCAAATCCTTTCTTTTTAATATTGATCCAATCATAGGATATCATAAGTTCACTTTTTAACAAATTAACATGGATAAAGAATTCATAACTATATGCTATAATATAACCAATGTTTATGTGGAAATAAGGCCTACTCAACTCACTGAAACCTATTTATATTTAATAATTATATTTATTTTGTTTCTCATTTTATCTAGGTTTTATCTGTGATTGTTGAAATCTTTGTCCTTATTTCATATTCTGTTTTAAAGCCTGCATAAAATAAAAGTCTGGGTTGCTAAGATGAGCCAAAGTAAATAAATCTAACACTAATCTCTGTGGCTATATTCTTTCCATCCCAAAGGTATAATAATTGTAACCGTCATTGGGAGTAATTATTCAGTGTTTATACAAATAAAATTTTAAATAGAACAAGTGTTTGTTAAGATTTATAGTTTAGTAGTAGGCACATCTTTTCTATGTACAAATACCTTGGTAAACTCATGGTTTTTTTAAAAAAAGAACCAAAATCCCTCATACCTAATTGAATATCTAGAGAGCCTATTTTAATCTCAGTAAGTAGTATATAGGGGAAAATTCAACTGCACTGATTCAAAGCAGAGCAGAATTCCTTTGTGTTGTTTTGGGAATGGCAGTTCAGGTTCTCTTTGCTGTCCTAATATCCTTTGCTGGGCAATTGGACTTTAGGATTATACACTCTACTACAGCAAGGAAACAGTCATATTTTTTCATAGAGGCGTTTCCCCACAAACTTTTATTCAAGGACTTCTTACTTTACCCCTTACAGTCAAAATATTTTTGAGGAAATGGAATTGAGCTCCTGATGGATGAAGACATGTACCTTGTGGATTCACTATATATTTCCCTAGCAGTAGCAGAGAAGTTTATATATATATTTACACATCTTCTGTTACATTTAAGGGGTGTAGTAGATTTCTTTATCTTTATTATTTGTTGCCAGAACCAAGGTACATTTGTTGCTGTACCTTTCCTATCTTATTTTTGTAGATTATTTGGAAAAAATATCCTTTGAAATATCTAATTGTTAAGGTTATTTCTTGATGCTGAGAAATTCTACAGTTACATTTCCCTATTTTAAGCTTCTAACTATCTATAAGCTACTGAGAGGGCGATAAGTTTGGAGCAGTATGTAAGCTTGGTAAAAAAGCAAATATAAACAATCATGAACATTGACATGAAAATACATTAATAGTCTTTCAGGAGAAAGAAACATAGGCTATACTGTATATAAAGTTAATGAAAATAGGTTAATATTTTGTCATTATTGTGGCACTTCTCCCAGTTTTGGCATGAATCTGTTGGTAAGCCACAAAGAAAGTAGTTATTTGATGAGGGGCTTAAGATGTATAATTATGATATGGAAGAGAATCTTGTCTCTTTTCTTTTTAATGCGGCTGAAGAGATATAGCTGAAAGGAGTATAATGTTATAAAAGATCTTTATTCATCTCTTTCAGTTTTCCAAGATTCTGCATTTTTAAAAAATAATTGTCCATGTTACATAGTTGCTACTTTAAACTCTGCCTGTGCTTCTTAATATTACTACTTCCTTAAACTTAAGAATAAGCATAAATTTGGAGACCATTTTTATGTTGCCAAGACCTCTAGGCAAAGAAAGTTAGCTCCTCTTCTATATAGATATGTTTAATTTTTGTTGAGTGATTTATAAATTAGGTGACCTTTCAGGTCCCAGATTTTCTGTGGTTGAACAGATTATTGTAGTTGATTGTTGATTTGTTTGGCATAAGGCAAGGTCTCTGTGAAATTATTTCCTTGTAGGTTTGATGTGAAATCTAAATCTATTAATGAAGGGCTCTCAAAATGGGAGTTGCATCTAATTTAGAAGGGATAATATTTTAAAACCAATGCTCAAGTGCTTGCACTATGAGAACATCAAAACACATTCCTGCTTTCCCAGATAAGCTATAGCATGCTTGTATAAGACAAACAGTAAACCATGTTTGTATAATCCAAGCAGTGGGGATGTTTTGAAACATGGCATCTAAAACTAGCTGTCTTTTAAGATAATCTGCCATTCATATAGCAGCAAAAGTTAATTGTCATGGTATTCAAAGTTTGAAAATCTCCACATGATTAGATACTTGGAGTCTCAAAATCTACAGTATATTAGAGAATTTAAAGACAAATAGAAATAAGTAGGAATGCGCAGCTTGACTATTTTTAAAATAACCTTTGATTTATATGAATGAAAAGATAGGCCTAGAGGGAAGAAGATAACAAGGTTTTTTTTTAAGGTGGAGCAGAGAATTCTAAATAGAAAAGGCACACATAGTCAGGAGTGGCAGGAATGAGCAAGGCTGAAGGTCAAATATGTTAATGAAATGAAGTATTTGACTTCAACTGAAAAACACAATACATTCCACAGAATGTAAATGTTATGACATCTGTCTATTCTATTCTATTCTATTTTACACATATACATTTTCCCCCAAAATATTTGTGGCAGTGTAGCATTCTATTAGACTAAAGTTAATACTTTTAGCAAGTCTTATGTAAATACAACCATTACATGTAAGAAGGACTTATTTTTAAGCAAATATAGAGTGATCATATTAATTGCATAGTAATGCCTTAAAGCTTGATTTTATGGATTATTACCTTGTAGGTCTGAAAAGGCCTGCTATGCAAGTGATGCTAGGAGCTGGATTGTATACTCTCAGAAGGATCATCCATGATGGATATAGTGTAGGTGAGAGGTTAGACTAAATACAGTCCATTTCAGAAGGAAATGGTAAGCCATTCTGGTATAGATAGACCTTGATTTACATCATTATTTGTATAAATTATGTTATTATTTGCTTAATAATTTGAAGTTATAATGGCAAAATTGATGTTGGGTGTGTGAAATAGAAGAAATAAAAATTGGAATTGCAATTTCTATGGAAAACATCAATGTCCAGTTAGACTTGTGATACTTTCACTGAAGAAGGCTCAACAAAAGTCTTGTTGAAGTTGAAAGAAAAGAATGCAAAAGCTGATAAGCTGCTTAATATTAAAAAGAAATTTAAAAATCCAAGATCATAGTAATGCTAATTCACATGTCATGTGGTCTAGTAATTTTAACAAGTTGTACAACTGTATATGTATTTTTAATTACATATGTTGTTTTATTGTTCTAATATTTTTTCTCTTTCCCAGTAATAATTCTGGTCAAAGGCTGGTCAAAGACCATAATAAACGTATTTAATTTGCTTATAAGTAAAGGATAATGATTTTATAAAGGAAAAATACTAAATAATTTTAACTTCTGCTTAATCAATCTTTTTTTAAAAATTAAAGTTATACAGTAGTAACAAAAGTGCAGCCTGAAAATCTTCCAGAGTAAATGTTCAGAAGTAACAGTTTCATTTACAGCACAAGAGTTTTAAATGTTTCCATGATCTATTTGCAAAGGAGAAATTACTCTGATTATTTAGGGGGCAACTAACAAATCTGTAACCTCAATTTAAAAAATGTTTTTAGTTAGTTGAATCCAGTGGTGGGTTCCTAACCGGTCTACTACCAGTTTGCTTGTGCTCATGTGCGCGTGCAATCCAGGTGAGTGGGTGGAGTCTCCCACCACCGCCACTACTGGTTCGGCCAAACTGGGAGCAACCCACCTCTGGTTGATTCTCACTGCACTAGTTATGCTGAGACTAAGATAAAAATAGTCCTTAATTTAGTGAAGGCAAATCCTAATAAAGCTGTATCCCAAATTGAGTTCATAGTAACTCAAAACAAAGCAGAATTGTCTACAAATGCTGATTAGTATCACAAGGCCTTATCTGCTAAATACATGAACAATAACGTTGCTGTGATAATCATATGATTGTGAATAATGTATCTTCATGTTTTTTTCTTGATTTCTTTATGTATTGACTGCTGTAGAAAGAAGTTTCAAATTTTGCTAATTTATCAGTGAAATTGTCTGACTTTTCTGCTTTAACTCAGAAAAATCTGAAAAATGCCGAAGACTCCGTAATTTTACCAAATTATGAAAATTGTCCAATGTGTGCTTCATCACCAGAAAAGGAACTGTTTTTTTCTTCAGAGAAAATCAGCTAAAGTACAATATCCACATTTATTGATTCTGAAACGAAATAGGACATGTGACTGAAGTTTCTTTTATAAGCAAAACAGTATAGGAGTGCTTTTGGCAGTTGATAACTATAGATATGAAATCTACAGCAGTGATATTTGGAATAGATGCTGCCATACAATAGTAATATTTTATAAATTTCTCCCCATGTACATGTACACATCCAAACAAGACTGTGTTGTTTCTCTGTGTCATATAATATATGTAGGTATTTTGTGTTTATTAATTTGTTTTGTGATATTTATGTAGTGTATATTGGAGGTGGTGACCCTTTGAGCGCTGTATGCAATGAAATTTCATTTTAATGTATGCCTATTACTGTACATTCAAAGTGACAATAAAGTTGTTCTAAATCTTCTAAATTTCACATTGTTCCCAGTAATTAGCAAGTCATCTTAAATTAGTTTCATTATGTGTTTTTAATAAGTAAATAATAAATCATTATCATACATAGAATTGTTTTCTTTGTAAGAAGGTAGTTCGTCCTTTTAGCTGGCAGCAGTCTCTCTTGATAAACCCCCTGCAATGGGGCCAGGTGACAAGCAAGCTATGAAGTGGAGTGCTTTCCTTGCTCAAAATGCAGAAACAGGAATGCCATCATCCATTCTCAGTACTTCATTATCATTGCCCAGAAGAAGCTCTTTGCCAGGGCACAACAAAGCTTAAGAAACCCTGTCATACAAGATTACTATGGCACAATGATATTACAATAGTGAGATTGAACTTATTATTGTAGATTCTAGTTTAGGATGCTCACCAAAGCATTAACAATTGGGCTAATAAAGTATTCCTTTCTTAAAAGTTCTACAAGAATTCTGAGAGTTAACAGTCTACTGAGGATCAATTCAACTCTTACACCTTTCCACATTATAATTCGTAGCCAAAGAAGAAAGCAATTACTTCCAAATGAGAAAAAAAAATGGATGTGATTTTTCTTACTTATTGCGGTAGGAAGTTAATTATAAAGTAATTGCAGTATTGCTTTGCAAACTGCACATCAAAGGAGCAGGGGCAATAATGTTGGTGGAAACTTCCTGAATGGCAGTTTTGGTATTTAGATATTAGCTTTTAGTTTCATTTGTTTATTATCATATTTTTAATATTTTATATAACATCTGCCCTCTTTAATTATATGAATTTTATCATATTCATTTTCAGCATTATTAATCATAGTAATGGTAAGAGAAAACATACAGTATATTATTAGATATGCTATTTGGATAAGAGATCCTTTTTTTTTTTTACATTATTTCAATCTGTTAAAAAAACAGAGAAAATTAATTCTAGGGATTTTCAAACATTAAATTGAGAGAACTGCTGTAAATGTGTTGATATTAATTATTGTCCTTCTCCTCTGTCTCTTCCTTTGGGACTCCTTATTAGTCAAAGTACAATTTTTAAATATTTCTTAAGTGCAGGGGACAGGACTTCTTCATGTTACTTTACAAAGCAGAATGTCAAATGTTGTTTGTTTGTAAATAATTATGTAGCAGTTTATAAATCTTCTCAAAAATATGCAGTGGAAAAATACATCCAGTTTATTGTCAAAAAATTCTGCATAGGTGGAGTTGGACTTGATCTGGAGGAGGCTACCTTTATTAAAAACAGGAAGCACGTGATTATGTAATAATTGTGACTATATCCACAAATAAGTGGCCTACATTTTGGTAGTGATTATTATCCACCGTGGTTATCTTAATTAAATCTATAGCAAAACATATTCACAAGAATTTTGCCAGTAAGATGAACTTACATTTCCTCTCCTATCCTTTTTTACAGGAGACATGGAATGTGGGTTCGATTGCGGAAAGTAGTAATCTGGTTGTTGGGAATATACATAGCAATTCCATTTCTAGTTAAAATTTGTCCAGCTATTCAGGCAAAGCTTGTCTTTCTAAATTTCGGTAAGAATACTGCTTCATTTAATATTTATTTTATCTTGAGTTTATGCTAATATTTTAATTCAAGATTAATAGGTGTTCATATCTTGTCAGCCCACCCTTTCTTTAAAGACTGATTTCTGTTTAGTTAGTTTGACTACTTAAAAGTCAACATCAGTACCCCACAAGAACCTTGGAAACTGCTGCCATCAAGCTGCTTTGGCTATAATAATTTTATTTTTGTGTTGGTAGAAAATCTAGTATATTGAATCAGATATTTAATTTGAACTCATTTGACTTTTTTCACTTGTGCCTACATATATTAAATCTTGTGTCACAACGTTCAGTTCAGATTTAAAGCATGTGAGATCTCAGTTTGTCGGTATCTGATTACTGTATATTTCAGTATTTCTTTGTGAAGTGCTGATGAAGGAGAGGCTTGATACTGCTGCTTGCAATTTTGTTACTGTTGGCATCTGCAGAGAATGTTCTAATACCAGACAGTGAACAAGCAATTGTTTCCTTTCATCACTCCTCAGAAATATCCTTGCTGTGCTAAGTATGACTGTATTCTAATTATCATGTCTGCATATTATGTAGAATTTGCTGCTGACCTTGCAAATGTTTTAAAAAGATGGGATAGAAAACCAATGAGCATTACTCAATGAGCTGAAACTGTGCCTACAAATTTAATTCTAGGATTTCCTAAATTAGTTTTAAAGATACAATCTATAATTGACTGTTGGAACTAGGACAAACAGTAAACTGTATTGACAGTTAACAATTATGATTTAATAAGTATGTTTTGGAATATAGCGATAGAAGTTGGAAAACAAATTACATACCAAAGAAGGTAAACTTCTAATCTTTTCCCAGATGAATTGCCAGAAAAAAAACAGCAAAGAGTGTTATTGTACCTTAAAGGTACATACATTTAATCTGGCCTAATGTCTTAATTGGAGGCTTTTAACATTAGCTGAGAATATATTGTACAAACTCAGGTTTGGAAGCACATTTGGGAATAATGCACAAAGATGTCAGAGGGAAATGACTATTAAAAATACCATTCATTTCTTTCTGGCTATTTACTGTTCATGCATTTCCTCCCAAATGGCAGTGTATATTTACATGCCTCTGATGCAATTCATTGCAATTCATGCAGACCTAAACCGTTATACATTTGTGAGTCTTTAAGGTGCCAGAAGACTTTTTAATTTTTTTCGGTATCTCTAATAGAAATAATTTTAAAGACTCCTCCCCTCTCTGTTGACATTTAAACATGTTGTAATTTATAGAAAATTTAATTATGCATCGGGATGTATATTCAGTAGAAGTGTTATTGTGCAAGCTTATGGTTGCTGGTTTTCATTACAGAAGTTGATTATTTCAATCATCAGGTAAACAAAATGTAAAAGGAATGTTGTCCTTCTATTTCAGTAAGAGTCCCCTATTTCATTGATTTGAAAAGACCCCAGGACCAAGGCTTAAACCATACCTGTAATTTCTATCTGCAGCCAGAGGAAGATGTAACTATTGGAGTTTGGTAAGGAACACTTTATTCCTCTCATTATAGAGTGGTGTCCTTTTATAATTAGAACAAAAGCTTTGTTTTTTTGTGAATTTAGAAAAAAAAATCCAATAATGTGATGTACATTGCAACTGTGTGCAGTATTATCCTTAAGGCTATGGTTTAGATTCAACTTAAGAATAATGTAGTTTTAATATAAATCATGTGGGATTGTTCAAGCTTCAGTCTCTGAGAACAAAGCATAGGAACAAGGAAGAAAAACATAACCCTAAGGATGACATGAATCATTGCTTAGTTGCAGATATATTTGCAGATTTTACTTTCAGGTTTCATCTTTGTCTTCCTTGTTGTGCAGAAGGTATCCCAGATCTTTGATTGATTATGTGCCATCAACTTGTTTTCAGCTTTTATTGACCACAAAGATAGATTTTCACCATAATTATCTGTCTCTAATATGGACTTTTAGATCTTCCAAATGATTCACTCAATCGCCCTTGTAACTGAATCTATCCACCTGGCTATTGGTCATTCTCTATTTCTTTTTCCTTCTACCTTTCCCAGTATCAGGGCTTTCTCTAGAGAGCTAGGACTTTTCATAATGTTCCAAAATAGGATAATTTGAGCCTGGTCATTTGTGCTTCAAGTGAGAAAACCTTCTCAGTTGATTTATTTCATGACCCATTTGTTTATTTTCTTGGCTTTTCCTGATATTTTCATGCATCTTCTCTAACATCGAAGTTCAAAAGTGTTAATACTCTTCCTATTCTGCCTTTTCAGAGTCCAATTTTTACTGCTATAGAGTATTATAGAATAATAAGACTTGCACAATTGTGATTTTTGTAGGTATAGACACATAATGACATTTGAATATCTTTCCCAAAGCTGTTGTGGCTGCTTTAGCCATGTGATAGTGCTAGTTTGCAGCATTTTTCATTACTAATTGTTCCTTTACTGTTGATGGTTAATTCTAAAAGGTAGAGGCTCTCACCACCTTGATATCTTCATTAATGACTTGAATCCCTGTTTTTACTCTCTGATAATCAGATGGACTAATAAATGTTTTTGCAGCATGATGCAGAATTATGTCAGGTTCTGTCAGATGAAACTGATTATTAGGGAGCAGAATGAAAACTGGATAGCAGGTGCTGAGCAGGTAGAACAGATAACAAGAATAGCAAATTGCACTTGCAACCAAGCATTGCAGCTTACGGTGTTCTTAATTAGGATGAAATTCTACCTTTTGAAGGATACTCAATTCTGTTCCCCCAACCAGCCTAATTTTTCATCATTTCCTTTCATCTGTTTGGATTCATATTTATATTTTTCTTGTCTTCACCTCCTTATCATTTTACATTTGTTCTTCTAAAGCAGTTTTATTCTTCTATAGTTATTTTATTTTTTCCAATTATACTGGTATCTAGTTTGGATAAATATTTTTGCTTTTCAGATAGTATTTTTCTAATATGTTTGAGGGTTTAATATGTTCAGTCTGGACTTTTTCACTAAATAACTGTCACAATTTCATACTGCTCAGAGTGAGTCAAAGGACAATAAAACAATAGGAGAACCATCAGCTTGTTTAAATATGACTATAAAATGCAAAAATAAAATAAAAGTTAATGATGCGATATAAAATATCCAAACCTTTGCCATAATTAATTAATCAATCATGTTCTTTCTAACAATACAGTTATAATGTGATGAGCAATGGGCCGAGAGTCTTGCAATTTAAAGGAAAAGTAGGATTGTTATTATTCTATCTAATGTTTACATCTCTTGAAGAATATAGTCTAAAAGAACAATGATAGGCCAGTGCACACTGATGCTCCACTCTATATAAGTAAACAAAATGCTCAGGGGTCCTCATATGAGGAAATTGTATGGGGCTTTTTATCTTAGAAAAAAGATAAGTAAGAAAATTGAATGACATGATAAAGGCATATGAAATTATTTTTTGTGGAGAAAAAGTAATTACCTTTCTTAACAGGCTAGATCTGGATCCTTTGTTTAAGATTAAGAATATGAAATTGAGAATTTTTTTAAAAAGTACCTTTTCTCCTATAGTTAAGTGAAGTTGCTAATTCAAGATTTGAGGAGTTTTAAAAGAAGATTAAAAATATAAATGGTCAGGTTTTATTTAACTGATTGCAGTTTTTGTGGTAGTATGTTCTTCAGGACTAGCTGTTAGGTAGCATTTTGTTGTGACCTTTCATCTAATCTGCACTGTTTTTATGCTCTTAGAAGATTTTTGAAAGTCTAAGCATGATGTAGAACTGAGTAGCAACTCATAATGCTAATTCAGCATTCTATTAGTAGAAGTAAAGTGAGTTTCAAAACTGATTTGCAACTTCTTGTTTCTATTTTAGTCTGTTTATATGTATATAACCACTTGTCAGATTTCTTTAATAACAGTCCAGACTGGAAAAGCACAGCAAAGAATCAATTGTCTTTGAGTTTTGGATTAATAAGATTTATTTTTAAAAAGGTTGAAATGATAATAAAATAATTGTGGCAAATAATTTGCTTTTAGATTTGGAACAAGTTTAAACGTTATTCAGAACTATTAATTTCTAGCTTTTTCTTGTACTTTTAGCATAACAAAGAGAATACCAATTCCTTTGAAAAGTAAGCCAAAAGCTCTTGTTTTCTGATATAATGGTTATTAGACAAATTGTCAGCATGAGAATCCTCTCTACAGCAGTTATATCTAAATCTACCTCATTGTCTTTTGAATATTGTAAGATTGTTGAAGAACTGGAATGGGATACCTTTGTCCTATAATGACTCATGTGCTGTGGCTCATGATAGGTAGTGTTTACAGATATCCAGGAATGCATTGTTCTATATTTTACTCCCAGCCCCTTGTCTCTTGATCTACCTATATGAAAGTGATTTTCATAGTTACAGAACAATAATTTTGAAGTACTGATTAGGTAGACATGAAACTGTAATAGTATTTTAAAATGAGTAGTGTTAACTTTCACTTTTATGCCTAACCACTGCTTTAAAAGTATCAAAACTGTTGTTTAATATTCCTTTGTTTTCAATTTGTAGAAATGAGAGCCAGTTTGGTGAAATATTGAAGAACTTCAGTGTTATAGTTGTCATTGTAGTTAGTTGCGAAGTAGTGTCCGACCCATCGCAACCTCATGGACCTCCAGGCCTTCCTGTCCTCTACCATTCCCTGGAGTCCATTTAAGCTCATGCCTACTGCTTTGGGGACTCCATCCAGCCACCTCATTCTCTGTCATCCCCTTCTTCTTTTCCAGCATTAGGCTCTTCTCCAGTGAGTCCTTCCTTCTCATTAGCTGGCCAAAGTACTTGCGTTTCATCTTCAGGATGTTATAGTAACAACTTACAAATTGCCGATTGCATCAGCTTGGTGGGAAGAATGCTGATAATTAACAGGATCCCAATAGACATGCAGAGACAAATTTAACTATTTCTTCCTGGTATAATCCTAAAGAAAACCCATTTTTATAAGTTTTTACTGCTAGGGTTGGAAGACGGGATATATCCCCATGGAAAGTAAGAAGGAGTTACTATCCATGCTGATTCTGAATTTATGAATTCCATGTAAAGCAAGTTAGATAGCTGGTTCTAGGTACGTGTATTTTTTCTTTATTAATCTTTTTAGGTGTTTGGAATATTTGCTTGCAATAGTTGTAAGGCTTGAAAACGGGGGCTGGAAATAAAATATAATAAAGCAGTGTCTCCACATTTTTTAATTTCAAAGGTTATTTTCAAATTTGTATTGAACTGCTGCTCCCTTGCTAAAGGCATTCATCTTCATGTATCTGTGCTATTGGCTACACATTTAACTTATTCTGAACCATATTTTGATTTTAAAAGCCATACTTAATTAACATAATTAAATAAGGTAGAAAATACAGAATATCAGTCATCTCTTTTACCAAGTATGGTAGGGAACGAAGCAGAAGTTTGCTAAGAATTGTTCTTACCCTTCTTTGTTAGATTGCTTGCACTCTTTTTCCAAAAGAAAACTGAATTAATTATGCTAATGGTAAACTACATAGGCTTCTAATGTACATCCTATTTACTTTCAAATATTCATATATCAGCAATATGCATAGAATTAGCTTTGGTCACAGCTAATTAAGTTATTGAGTGTAAAATTAAAATATATGTGGTAGCTCATGGATAAGTATTTAAATCACTGCCATTGCAAGGCTGTTGAAACAGACAATCTTGACATGCATTTAATTTTATGCAGTTAATTGCCTTTCATTTTCAATTTCTATATTGTTCTGTAGTTTGATGAGCTCTTCTTACACTGTAATGTAAAATGTCAGCAGTATCCATTGCAAATGGATCCACTGTCCAGGCCAGAATATCCAGTCTTTCCAATTTTTTTAAATCAAATGTTGGTGGTGAATTATGCAGTAAAAACAAAATACTTCTAGCATTTTAAAAAATGCAATATATTTTCTGTGTACCTGTCATCGAAGCTATAATATTGTCAAGAGAGATATCATTCTTATTGAAATAACTCTTCTTCAAAAATTGTTTTGTCTTTAGTATCTGTTTTAAATTTTCAAGTGAAAAGCATTTCCTCTCTGAATTTGTCATTGACAAATATCTTACATAAGCCAGCAGTATTGTTGTGTTATTTGGTAAACATGCTTCACCAATTTGCAAACCATTTTTTTAATTTTTAACTGGGATGCTGGGAATCTAGCATCAACAAGACAGTATTTGTATTACTATACAATTTCTGTGCCTCCTGTTTACATATTTTTCACTTGTGGTTCCCTTGAAATATCCTATGATCCTCAGTTGAAAATAGCTGAATTAAAACTCCAGAAATTACTTAAGATTCAGCACACAATCAGTTGTTAATGGTTTGTTTACTAATTCTAAATATTGTATATAATGTATTGCACATTTGTAGGCTTCTGAAACAGGGAAGTTACTAAGAATGAAAATATGCACGGAAACAATGAAATTCTTGTTACCATTTCTTTTAGGCACACAGTTCCTACATTATTATGGAAAGATGCTCAAGGGAAGGACCAACTGTGGTATGAGGATATTTTGGGTTCCAATAACCCTGTTATCCTTTATTTGCATGGAAATGCAGGGACTAGGTAAGCAAAACACAAAAATAATGCCCATAATTTAAATCAAGGCTCATTCTTCATTAAACAGGGCAAATGTGCAGGAAGTTTGGAATGTTCTTGCTGAAGCCAGTATATGTTTTGTTCACTGTAAACTGATTTTTAAATAGATTTCTCTTACTGTCTTTTCATCAGATCTGATTCCATGGTATTGTATCACAGTTTATATTGCAATATTAGACAAGGTGGTTGCTGGCAGCAGGAGAGCAGGCCTCTTTGATTAATGTTTTCAGTAACTAGGAGTTCCTTTGATTAATGTTTCTAATTCTTGGAGGAACGAAGAAAGCTATGTACAATCTGATAAGAGAACTGGTTTAAACCTTTAAAAGGCACGGACTTGAAATTTATTTACCTGCAAACTCAAAATGTGAGAAATACATCTCCTAAATGTGAAGATGAGCATTAACAAGATCATACTAAGAATATTATGGGATGCTATGGAATGTTACATGCTATATATTAGTTACGGGCATGTGTGCTGCATCAGAGATGTGTCAAATAAAAAAAAACTCATTCCAAACTCAATAGGTTTGAACTATATATAAAATGATTTTCTGCCTTTGTAAATGGCTCCTCTCCTCTCTTGAGTGTGGCACCTTTCCTTACTTGTGTATATAAATAGATTTTAATCTACCTTTCCAACTTGGGTTCTGTCAGGGCAAGGGACACCGCCCTAATAGATTTGCTGGCACTTACGGCTAACATGATGAATGTTTTGGATTTCAATGCTACTGTGCATTGCTCCACAAATTTCAATGCATATTTATTGTGCAGTTGTTTACAGATTCTAAATTAGGAAACATTCAATATGATAAATGCAGAAACTATATTCACTCTTCACTCTTCTTAGTAACATCTCCTTTGGCATAAATTTCTTATAGCCAGTTAAAAGGCCTTCTATTCTTGCTTAAAAAAAAACAACCACTTCCTTGCAGAGCTCTTTTAGCTCAGAAATATTCCTTAGTCTCTATACAGTACATGTTTTATATATCTGAGATCAATTTACAGATTCTTAGTGTTCTGAATCTGAAGTCTAGGGACTCTTAAGAGCATTCCAAATGCAAGAATAGAAAGAATCTTGTCTGGCTATCAAAAATGAGGGAAGCAATGTAATTATAGTTAGGCACAATTTAGCTCAATATCTGCAGTTCAAATTTTGATTTCCGAGGAAGTGGCTGACTTCTGAATTATCATGTAAATTCCAGTTAGCAGTGCTGCTCCCCTAGCAAGTGGTCAAGACTATAGTCTTAAGTAATGGTTTATTGAAATCAGTGGCTCTTAAACCACTTCTAACAAATAGGTTTTTTTTGTTAAAAGCCAGCTTATTTTTATGCTGACACTAGAAAATTATGTAACACAATGTTATATATTGATTTTAACTTTACTTTCCCAACATTTCTTAACAGAGGAGGGGATCATCGTGTGGAGCTTTACAAGGTAGTAATTGCACTATTTTTACTCATATGTTCTGGATGCTGTTATTTAGTATTTAATATTATTAACAACAACATGTACCTGTATTTGTTTTCCATATTTTATATGTGGGGAAACATTTATTTATTTCATTTATATGCCATCCATTTCCCTGATAAGGTGAAATAAATAAGAATAAGAAATATAAGCAGAAGGTGCTCAAAACTGTGCATTACTGAACAGTGTCAAATCATATTGTAAACCTTTTATGATCTGTTACATTCCACACCGCAATGAAGGATTGCATCTTGAATAGTTCCTACTCTCCATTAAAAATGAGAACCTTATATATTGTCATGTCAAAGTGAAAGAATTTGTTAGCATGTAGGTATTATTATTTTAAAAGTTTCTTAAACTTATTTGGAGTTGCTTATCTTCCTTTACAGGTTTTAAGTTTTCTTGGTTACCATGTAGTCACCTTTGATTATAGAGGTAAGAGTCTTAGACAACATTTTTGTTCTGAAATGTCGATTTGTTCCTAAATATGGGTGGCTGTTTTGTTTTAACCAATCAATTGGCTGTTTCTTGAATTTCATTAATTCATTAATTCATAATTATGATATCAATTCATTAATATCATAATTTGCAAGAGTTTGTGTGTTTTATTAATCCCCAAATTTATGGTGCATGGTCTGTTAATACTCAATAATTCCCCATTTTTATAAATTAAATTGTAAATAAATTATAACTGTATTACAGAATGTTTATAAATGAATTGTTTAGTTTAGACAGGAGAGTGCAAAATGTTGGATCTCTAATGAAAAACTTCACAAAATAACCTATTTTGAAGCTGTTATTTTGAATGTGAAACTCTTGAGCTCAAAACAAACTTTTTGAACTCAGATAAGTTCTGCTCCCAGCTCAAAACACTCCAGAATGGTTGAAACAGTCCATTTAATAGCATAGAACAGTTTCACACTCTACAGATTGTTCTATGGAATTCTGCAAAGTTTCATGCTTGAAAAAACTTAAAAATGATATTTTTGCTTATACCTACTTATTTGTTTTCAAACAGTTATTCTAGCTACTTAGTGAGCAGTGGATCCTGTGCCAACCCTTAAAAATGTTACTTTCTCTAACACATTTTGACTGAATACTTTTGGAATATTTTATACTTCCATAGATTGATCTTCTCATTAATGTCTAATGACAACTTTACTTCAATGAATTCAGTTGTGTCTTTGCTAACATAAGGAACTATTGTGAGCTGAATAGTACGACCGAGTTGTAAATATTTCCACATTTTCTAGAGTTTTTCATGCAATATGTCTTGCCTTTTTAAATTAAATCAGTTAACAATAACAATAAAAGCCCTGCTGTTTTGTATGGATAAAAGCCTCATGTATTCAATCTGCTAACAAGTGAACCTCATTATTGCTTAAAACAAAAGATAATCATAAATTTCCTAAAAATCTGTAGGTTTGAATGTGAAAAAGTAGCATAGGAAGCGTCTGGTTCCTAAAGTAGGGCATTTGCTACTTCAATATATTGTTGAATTTTTTTTTCTGCCAGCAAGAATCAGGCCATAGAAGGACACAACAGTCTATTTTAAGAATAATTGTCTTGAGCAGTAATTAATTTAAAAAAAAACTCTTTATTATGACCTTTCAATTAGCTTTGCAGTTTTCACAAGATAAAGGTTTTTTTTTAAATTTTTTAGTTCAGCTTGTAAGTCAGTTCCATTTCTCATACTCAAATAATTGAAAACAGACATTCCCAGAAATTTTGCTGCAAATTAAGGTCATATTTTTAGTGTGACTATTCCCCCTTCCATCTGATACTTTTGAGGTGTTGAGATGGCAATTCCCACAATTCCTATTCAGTGTTCTTAGCTGGGAGTGGGTGTGTTGAGGGAGGAGAATTGTAGGAATTGCGATCTTAAGAATTTCAAGATGCTTTAGGTCACGGGTGTCAAACTCAAGGCCAGCGGGCCGGATGTGACCCGCTATATGGTCAGATCCGGCCTATGGGGCCATCCTGGAAAATGTAAGGAGCTAGCCAGTGTTGCTTCAGCCCGCTTTACCCAATGCAAAGAGAAAACATCAGTCCAGCAGTTTGGGGAGTGGTATCAAGTTGGCCATGCCCACCCAGCGCCCTGAGGTCAACCACAGCCCTGAGGTGGTCCTCAATGAAATTGAGTTTGACATTCCTGGTTTAGGTCCAATGGAAGTAGAACCAGCATAGCTGGCAAGTAACTGAGTTTTTTTTCATATGGTAGTTTTTTAAATGGAGAAAATGTATCCTGTAATCGCAGCTCCCCCCCCCCCCATTCATACATTGGTGTAGCTTTGAGTTGATGTAAAAGAAATGGTCCCACCCAGTTCTATTAGCAAAAACAGTCTGATTAGTGGGAAAACTCCTTGAAAAGTTCAAGGCATACTGGAATCCAGTTGAATAGGCCTGGTACAACTTTAGTTCCTGCATAATGTCAACTCCATTTTATTTTTTGTGTATTTTAGCCTGTTCCAAGTAAATGAGAGGTAATTGAGAATTTACCTATTCATTTCCAATGTCCTGACTCATTGTACTCTTTGGTCTTAATTGAAACATGAAGCCAAATCCTATATCTTGATTAGCAGCTTAAAGTATGATTCTCAAAATATTTATTTTTATCTCTTTCAGGATGGGGAGACTCTATAGGCACTCCTTCAGAAAGTGGGATGACCTATGATGCTCTTCATGTATTTGACTGGATAAAAGCAAGAAGTGGAGACAATCCAGTTTATATATGGGGACACTCCTTGGGCACTGGGTAAACATTTATTTTCCAAATGATCTAAGCAAAATTTTAGAATAATTTTAGTGGCATCATTTAAGGTTTACATTCTGCTGGCAGAAGTATCCCCAAGACTGCACACAAAATGTTTCTGCCACAGGAAAGTGGATGATGGCAGAGTCAATTGAATACTTTTGGAATATTTTGTACTTCCATAGATTGATCTTCCCATTAACGTCTTTGAAGCAAAGACATTAATGAAAGCTATATCTTTGCTGATATCAGGAACCTTTTGTTTATTCAGCCTTCCATCCTTCCAAAGTTAGTAAAATTAGGACCCATATTGTAGGGCGCAATATGCTGACTCTGTAAACCACTTAGAGAGTTCTGCACTGTGAAGCGGTATATAAGTATAAGTGCTATTGCTATTGCTAAGTGTTATTGCTATAACTTTTCCTAACGAGCTTAGACTTGCATGTGCTGTAGCTATTGTCTCTGTAGTTCCTTTTCACATGCTTGAACTCCATTCTCAGTGCAGATGCTGCCAGACACTGGTAAATTCAAAACTTCATTGTTATTGTTAGTAGTCAAAGGAGGCCAAAGGAGCTGGAGGAAATTGGTTTTTCAGAGTTTAAATGGAAAAATATGCAAATATGTTTTTTTCTCATTTTAAAGAGGAGATAGAGCCACTTCTAATGGAACTATGCTCATTAAAAATAAAAATAAGAAATGTAACCAGTAAATACCCTTTTTAAAGATTTAAATTCTTTTAGGTTAACATCCCATATGTAGTGGTTTCTTCTTGTGTCATTTAATGATAAATGTGTTGCCCCTCCCCTCCCCCAGGCCAGGGGGTTGGACTTGAGTTGCTTTCGGTGTATAGAAGGACCCTTCCATTCACAAAAAGACTCCAATCAAGGATCTCCTCCCCTTCCCTCCCCTTCCCACTCTGTTATGGAATCCATAAGTTCTCGAAAGAAGTAGGGTGGGGTTGCAAAACAGAGCTGCAGGGAATTTATCAAAATTACTTTGAAATATATAAATAGCCCATATTCAGTATGGGTCCACTGAGAAGAACTTGGAATCAAAGCATTTTAGTTTTAAGATAAGAGGAAGTCATAAGCATTTAGATTTATACAAATGCTTCTTTAGATCGAAAAATAAAAGATGAATATTATTCAGGCACCTTAGATTTGAGGTTATACTTTATTTGATTAACTTTGCAGTACAAATGTTGAGCAATAGTTTACTGTTTACTACTTTAATTTCTACTGGAGCAATGCATGAAACTGATCTGATGAATAGTGTTTTACTAACAATCTATGAATGCTCTTTATACTTTCTTTAATTTAGATTAGAGAGATAGAGTTGTTATTTACATCATAGCCTCATATTAAAAGTTCCACAATTCCATCCCCCCAGAGGAGGGACTATGTCAGTATATGCTTCTGGAATTATACACATTTCTGCTTTCTTATGGTCAGGGGATGTATTAAATCTTAATGTTTTATGACATGTTTTTCAGAGTAGGAGATAAGATAAATGGAGTAGAGTTGTAAAGGTTTAAGAAGAAAACTAGATGAGTGCTCTCTGTAATCAACACTTAACTCTGTTTTGTTTCTAGAGTTGCAACCAATCTAGTAAGACGTCTTTGTGAAAGAGGTAAGATGACTTTTTCTACATGATGTTATCAAAGAGCATTTAATATCCTCCATATTTTCTCTTGACTTTGAGAACAGTTTAAATAGGTCAGTATTTAGCAGTAAAACTGCCTTTTTATTATAATGCCAGAGTGAGATAATGACTCCATCATGGTGTACAGTTTTTTGCAGGCCATGTTTCACACTTGACTGTTGATAGGCGTGGCAGGACCAATGGGAAGAGAAGACCGGAAAAATGAATTTTTTATTTAAATTTGATTAACGAGCATAGTTATTTACTTGTTAAACATTTCATAGTTTTCTTCTCTCATATGTAATTTGATAATTTTTGAAGTTCTATGGACACTGTACTTGCCTCCAGTTTTTGCAGCTGTAAAAAGCCCCTCTACTCAGCTCTTCTGTGATGTATGGATTTGCCTAACACTTTTCAAATTTGGTAGAGAGGTTAGAATAAAATAGAATATAATAGAATTAGAATAGGATAGAAGAGAAGAGAAGAGAATAACAGAGTTGGAAGGGACTTTGGAGGTCTTCTAGTCCAACCACCTGCCTAGGCAGGAAACCATATGCCATTTCAGACAAATGGTTACCCAACATCTTCTTAAAAACTTCCAGTGTTGGAGCATTCACAACTTCTGGAGGCAAGTTGTTCCATGATTAATTGTTCTAACTGTCAGGAAATTTCTCCTCAGTTCTAAGTTGCTTCTCTCCTTGATTAGTTTCCACCCATTGCTTCTTGTTCTACACTCAAGTGCCTTGGAGAATAGTTGGACTCCCTCTTTTTTGTGGCAACAACCTGAGATATTGGAACACTGCTATCATGTCTCCCCTAGTCCTTCTTTTCATTAAACTAGACATACCCAGTTCCCGCAACTTTTCTTCATATGTTTTAGTGGTTGCACGAACTGGATATGTCTAATTTAATGAAAAGAAGGACTAGGGGAGACACGATAGCACTGTTCCAATATCTCAGGTTTTGCCACAGGTTAACATAACTGCATTTGTATCTTCAAAAGACAAGTCCAGTTGTTCATCCTATTATATTTTATTTTAGAGGTTTTTAATTCTATGAAAGTTCACGATATCACACTCTCCTGAACTCTTGTAAAGTCAAAGCTAATTCATTTCAGATAACTGCCTTGGTAGTTTGTCTAAGTGGCTTTAAAAAATAATGTAATAATCCATATATCATCATCATCATCCATCCATCCATCCATCCATCCATCCATCCATCCATCCATCCAGAAATTGAAAATAATGGCAAATTCTTGTACACCAGAAAGTATTCTTGCAATCATGCCTTTATGTATAGTTCCATCTCTGGATTTGCGTTTCTCTGCATTTCTCAGATGTCCTTCAAGGTGGATGCAAGATATATTTTTGTAGGGATGCATCAATAGTTTGGCTGAAATGTACAATGCTCTTTATTTTTCAGAAACTCCCCCAGATGCCCTGATATTAGAATCACCTTTTACAAATATACGTGAAGAAGCAAAAAGTCACCCCTTTTCAGTGGTAAGCATATATTTACATGCTAAAATTCCCATTATACTGTCATATTTAGGTTTACTTGAGAATTCTCACCATATCCAACAAGGAATATATATCAAGATTTTTTGTTTCAATTTCCCCCCATACGTGCAAAGTATTGTTTCCTTTGCCATTTGCTTTTCCAACCCAGAAAGATTGAAATAGCTCCATGTATGAAGTGGACATATTCAGTAAAAAAAAAAAAATCTGTGTGAGATTTCTGATAGTATAGTTCCATGTAATTGGCCTTTTTTGCATGAAGTCATTTGGAGAGGAGTGTAAGCATATATGATAAGCATATGCTTCGATATTTCTACATTTTTCAAATTCATAGCCAGAAGGAATATGCATTGAAGGAGTTGCAGATGCATCCTGTATGTATTGTATTTTTTGGAGTATAAGACGCACCGGTGTATAAGACGCACCAAGATTTTAAAGAGGTAATCTTTTTTAAAAGGTTTTTGCACTCTGCAGGCCTCCCAAACCCCCTGCACTCCTTGTTTTTATGAAAAATGTGGCATGCAGAGTACTGCAAAGTACTCCTGGGGGCTGGGGGGGGGGAAACGAGCAAAAAATGGGCCATTTTTGCAAAAACATTCCCCCCCCCAAAAAAAACAGGTTATGCATAGGCTTTGGGAGACTTGTAAGAGCCAAGGTGGCGCAGTGGTTAAATGCAGCACTGCAGGCTACTGCTAGATCAGCAGGTCAGCGGTTCAAATCTCACCGGCTCAGGGTTGACTCAGCCTTCCATCCTTCCGAGGTGGGTAAAATGAGGACCCAGATTGTTGGGGGCAATATGCTGACTCTCTGTAAACCGCTTAGAGAGGCCTGAAAGGCCTATGAAGCGGTATATAAGTCTACTGCTATTGCTATTGCTATTGTAGAATGCTCCTGGGGGCTGGTGGAGGGCAATAATGAGCAAAAAAGGGCCTGGTTTTTGCTCATTTTTGCCCTCACCTGCCCCCAGGAGCGCTTTGCATGCCTCCCAAACCCTCTACATGTCCATTTTTGTGAAGGGGCAGGGTTTCGGGAAGCCAAAAATGCTGTATTCAACGTATAAGATGCACCCAGATTTTCACCCTCTTTTTTGGGGGGAAAAGGTATGTCTTATACTCTGAAAAATACGGTACATACTAGAACTTATAAGTGAGTGTCATTTTGTATTTGAACAGACTTTGAAAAATTAGCTACCTCCTAATGTTAGTCCTAATGAAACCCCAACCTCGTAGTTTACCAAAAACTAAAATGCATCTTCTAGTGTAGCACCTTGTAAGAAGGGCACTGCAGAAAATAGAGATTCTGCCAAGATCAATGCTAACATCCTTGAAATAACTGGTGCTATTTAAAAACCCTGTCTGACGTAATCATTACAGTTCCACCTCTGGACTGGTTGGAGAAACTACATGTTTCTACTTAAAGTTCCTTTTCTATTTATTATGAATTGCTACCCTATACTAATGAAATTGTGAAAAAGGAGTACTGTGAAAGTATAACAGTGATTAGACAGAGTAGAACTAAAGCATGGAAGAAAAATCTGCCTCTTCTTATAACACTGGTCAGTTTTAAAAAAGCATGGCTTTTTCCCCCTCAAAAGGCACATTACAAATAGAATGAATCCCCCAATAAAGATAATGTATTTAATCTTAACCTTAGAAGAAAGAGTTGTAATCTTTCCTTCCCTTTTCCTCCTCTTTTTCCTCCTCCCAATCCCAAGAAATATTTCCTTCACTGCTACAAGAGAATAAAATCATCTTCAAATCCAGTTTAACTCCTGGTAATTTCATGATTACATCCATTTAGTTTTCTTAGAAGTACTATGGAAATGATTTGCCATTACCATCCTCCAGAATGTGTTTTTTTTAAATGTCCCAGTCTACCCTACTGCCCGATATTTCTTGGAAGCTTATATCCAAGTAGTAAATAGGCTTTACTCTGCCAAGATCAGCCTAGGTCAGTGATAGTGAACCTTTTTTGGGGGGGGGGCACAGGGAGTCATGTGGGCGTGCTGCACCCATAATGCAATGCGCGACCCCCCCCCCCAGTGCCACATGCACGCACTACAGGTGCGACCCCCCATTTTTTGCATGCTTTTTTCACCCTCCCTAGGCTCCAGAGGCTTTATAGGAGCCTGGGGAGGGCGAAAACAGCTTCCCTGCCCCCCCAGAAGCCCTCCAAAGGCTTTAGGGACCTTCAGGAGGCTTCCCTGAAGCCTCCAGAGCAGTCAAAACGACCCTCCAAGCAAACCGGGAGTCACTTCCGGTTTGCTCGGAGTGTCGTTTTAAGGCTTCAGGGACCTTCAGGAGGCTTCCCTGAAGCCTCCAGAGCAATTAAAACGACACTCCGAGCAAACCGGAGGTCTGTTCCTGAACCTCCGGTTTGCCCATAGGACTGTTTTTTTGCACTCCAGAGGCTTCAGGGAAGCTCATGAAGGAGGGCCTCCAGTGGGGCAGGGAAGGCTCTTTTCGCCCTCCCCAGGCTCCTATAAAGCCTCTGGAGCCTGGGGAGGGCGAAAAATGGCTTTAAAAATGTGTGAACTCGCGTGCCCTGACAAATGGCTCCGAGTGCCACCTGTGGCACACATGCCATAGGTTCACCATCCCGGGCCTAGGTCTACCACTTGCTACACAAGCACAAAAAATAGGATAGGAATTCTTGCCCCTTACATAAGGCTAAGTAATCTCAAGTAATGTGGGCCTGTGTAATGAAATAACATAAAATCAAATTTTTGAGATAAGCTTTTGAAAATATTTTCATAACAATACTTATATTTCATATATTAGAACATCTTTGTACTTTGTACTTATTTTAAAATTATATACTGTCCTAATTTATTTGAAACTTAGTAGGATAAATTGCACGATAATGTTACCTAGTTGGGTAATGAAACATCTGCAAGAAAACAACTAAGCTTAAAGAGCACCAAGTATCCTACAATATGATACATTGTTAGGTTTTTTTGTTTAGTCTTACTATAATTCAGTTTATGTGCCAAGTTGCTGCTAAAGGAATACATACCTTAACTATTTTTCTAAAGGTGGAAGAATGGAGTCCAAATGTAAAGAATCAATTCAGCCCAATAGATAGGCCTCAGCAAACATGGGTACCTTCAGAAGGGACTGTCCTATAGATCTTAAGATATATGTACAGCTTTATAATGGGAGATATGGCCCTATCACATTATCAGGCTCCAAATCTTTTAGCCAATATATTAGCACCATGTTAAATTAAATTGTCCGGACAGTCAGTTGAAAGAGTTAAACATGGCTATCAAGTGAACTCATTGTTATGCATTTGTTACCAATAGCATTAGTTAGCAAACTAATAGCCATATTTTATCAATTTAGTTTCCAGGCACTTTGCAAAGTGAGCCTATGTAGAATGTACTGCGGTACAGGTAATCCTTACTTAATAACCATTTGTTCAGTGACTGTTCACATTTACAAGAGCACTGAATGAATGGTACTTATGACCAGATGTCAAAGTTGCAATCATTGCAACACCCTTCTGTTCATGTGATCAAAATTTGGGCACTTGGCAAGCCACCACATTTATGACTGTAGCATGTGCTTCAACTAAACCTCCCCCCCCCATCTCCCTATTTCTCCTATCTGCCTTATTGGCTGCTTTGCACTCCACTGTCCCTACTGCCCTCACCACTTTACACCCCTCTTTGCACTCCTCTGTCTTGCACTCTGCTATCCCTGCAGCTCCCTGCTGCCCCCAAATGATCTTCATCATCATCTTCCTTGCAAGGCTACTGTGATACCTCACGGCTGGGCATACCTTGTTAGCAGCAAGAGAAAGAAGATGGCAAAGGTCAGCTAGGGTGTGGTGGTGGTGGTGGAGCCAAGAGCCAAGGTGGCGCAGTGGTTAAAATGCAGCACTGCAGGCTACTGCTAGATCAGCAGGTCAGCGGTTCAAATCTCACCGGCTCAGGGTTGACTCAGCCTTCCATCCTTCCGAGGTGGGTAAAATGAGGACCCAGATTGTTGGGGGCAATATGCTGACTCTCTGTAAACCGCTTAGAGAGGCCTGGAAGGCCTATGAAGCGGTATATAAGTCTACTGCTACTGCTATTGGAGTCCTGGGCAGACAGAAAGGCCGAGATGGCAGGAATTAGAAGCTGAGGTGAGCATGGCAGGGCAAGCTTGCTGGGTCAGACCAAAGTGGAGGAGGCAGTGAGACAAAAGAAGCATGAGGCCTCAGGTAATTACTCCAGATTATCAGAACTATCATAGTTTAAGTGGTACAATCATATGATGTTAAATCTAACAACTGTTTCACTTAGCAACAGAAATTCTGGTCTGAATTTAGGACCAATGAGTAATGATTCCCTATGGTGAAATTGGAATATAAACAAGGAATGAAATATTTGTGGCCAAAACAATGGTGTGTCTATGAATTCTTAAATTACACATCTTATACTCCTGTATGCCTGTACCATAAATAGAAGATTTGCCTGTGACGTCTTGCAAACTTTTTCCAGATATATAGATATTTCCCAGGATTTGACTGGTTTTTCCTTGACCCTATTACATCAAGTGGAATAAAGTTTGCCAATGATGAGAAGTAAGTAAATAAAATATCTATTTACTCCCTCCTCCACCACTGCTGGTTGAGGTTTTCATTGGCAGGAAAAAAAACCTTATTCTGAAAGGTTGACACAGAATTATTGTGCCATGGATGAACCCATTTCTGCTTTTCCAGGTCAGCTACCTTGGCCTCAGGAAAATGTACATTTTTCAGAAAAAGCCAGCAGTTCATTATAACAAAGAAAAAACATTCTGTCTAACAGAGATACAGCCTTTTGGATACTGTTTTTTTTGAAAAATTAAGATTTGTATTCTTTTATGCTATTTTATTTTTAATTGCAGTGTATTTTAATGTAACATTTTTTTCATGAATGTAATTGCACAAATGCAAATAATCTTCATTGGGAGACTTGCAAAACTACTTATTTTTTTAAATCCTCAAAGAAGTGAAATAAAATAATGTGCAGAAGCATAAAATTCTGTAATTCTGAATTTTCCAACAGTTAACCTTGAATAAAGTTATAGCTATTCATATTTTGTTCATATGTTTAAAATATACCTGATTAATTGCTTGGTGTGTGGTTTCTTTACAGTGTGAAGCACATTTCATGCTCTCTGCTTGTTCTTCATGCTGAAGATGATCCTGTGGTTCCATTTCATCTTGGAAAAAAGGTGCTGCTTCATTTTTTTAACTCTTGCCTCTGCCATAACTTTATAAATATCCTGAAAGAACTAAAATAGTAAAAGGGTTTGAATGATTGCAATTTAATTTCTGTGGGGCAAATCACTGATAATGCATCAGACCTTGACTGCTGCTATAGGAAGAAATGCATTTTCAGAGAGTGTTGGTGGAGACAAATAATTCTGTCTTACTTGCCTTTTATATTGTCTAAAATTTGTTTTCATTCAAGTATCAGTTATTTAGAAAAGTATGGACCAGATCTGTGTATTCCACCTTGATAATCTTGATAATCCTTCTGCTCCTTATTCTAAGAGCCAAACTTGTAGCGTTGTCTGTTATTGTATAATCCTGAAGCAATCTTTTTCTCTATTGTTCTTTCTATCTCTGCACAATAGCCTTCAGAGTTGCTGAGAATGAGATGGTATGGTGTAGGGCTGTCAAACTCGCGGGCTGGGTGCATCACATGCTGGCCACACCCATGCCTGGTTTAGTGAAGGGGGGAAAAAGCCCTGACATGTCATGTGGCGACGCGGGTTTGGCACCTCTGGTATAGTGTCTTCCACTGAGGGGTTATCAGAGAAGAATGTGAAATACAGTGTGACATGTACATGGTTTTATATTCACCTGTAATCTGGAGCTGTTGCCATGACTTGGTTTTAGTCATCATTGTTGGAATTGGTGAAATGGGAGCTGACAGCTGTCCTGTGTCTAGAGAAAGAAACAGTTAAGTCTGTGTAATCTTTGTTTACACAGGATGAAAAGTCAAGAAAATGTAACAAGGGAAAAATTGAACTTTAGTTTGAACTCAGTTCCTGTTATATATATTAGACAATAATTTTCATCATTCCATGACTTTTGCCAGGATGGCTAGTATGTTTATCATATTTATAAAGCCACTGATCTTACAAATTTGTGGCACTGAGCAACATACACAGAAAAGATAATAAAGAAATAACAATTAAAAGTTGAACCATTAAAACATAATCAAAATATATTTTCATTATAACAGTGTATTAGTGCCATTTTGATTAATGCTAAGGGACCCTTTTTCTGTGATTTCAATTTTTGTTGGACTTCTTAGGTCCAAAGATTTGTACATTACAGCAAGTCTCCAGGTTAAGAAGACCCTGGTTTTAGGGTGACCCATAGTTAAGAATGGAGTCTATGGTAGCAAACTTAAAGCCAACTAAAAGTTAAATACACAATGGTTTAACTTAATTACACAATGCTGCTTTTACAGTACTATACAGTATTGTATTGTTCCAGCTTACATACAAATTCAACATAATAGTTTAATAGACCTTGAAAATGGAACTCGTTCTTAAATTGGGAGCCATTTGTACTATCTTGCATTTAATTTTAATATGGTGAAAGCATTTGCTTTTAAATATCTTCACAGCTATACAACATTGCTGCTCCATCTCGGAACTTTCGTGATTACAAAGTACAGTTTGTTCCATTTCACAAAGAGCTAGGATACAGGCATAAATACATCTACAAGAGCCCAGAGCTACCTCGAATATTACGGTAATTAAAGGGGTAATTCATATGTACTGGGGTGAGCTGGTTGACAATTCTAGCTGATGTAGTGTGCTAGACTTCTGAAGGGTAATTTTTCCAATGGTATTGGAGTTTGTATTACATGGATATAAGAGGGAGATACTGTGGAATATTTTGACATTGTTTTATGACATGAATGTTTAGCAGAAGTAGAACAATTTGTGTGTCTGCTTCCCTTCTTATGATCTGTCAGTTTATATCATATTTTTGTCTTAGAGCAAGTCAAACTATTGGGAATAATCCCTGAACCTTTAGTGTCAAGATGAAGTATCTGGTCTTTTATTTTTAATCTTGTTAGATGTAGACCCCTGGTTTTCCCCCCAGACTGCATTATTTATGTTCCAGGGTCTTCCCAGCTATGTAAAGGCGAATGACTCCTACAAGAGTTTTAAAAAGATAGATAAGCTGTTTGTGTATTCCCCTTCTCACAGCATTAAAAAAAACCTACTATTGAGCCATCCAGGAAAGGAAGTAGTACAGTGCACTAATATACTGACAGATATGGGGAGAAGAGGAAATGGATGAACCTAAAATAGCGAAATATTTGACACAATAAACAGCTGGGTTTTTTTCCTCCTTAGGGAATTCCTGGGAAAATCTGCACATCGTCATCATCACTGAAGACTTTAACATGTTACACTTAAAATCATCCCATCTTTGAAAAAGAAAAAAAAGTCTGCTATTATTGAAACCCAAGCACTGGATATGCCACTGATTCTGGCTTCAGTTCTAAAAGATACCTTGAAACCCCATGTTTTGGGACAATAGATATGAAGAATGAATGTAATTGGCTTCTTGTGTCTTTCTCCCCCCCCCCCCCGCTAAAGAATGAGGGAGCAAAAGGTTGGAACAATTAAGTTCAAGCACAATAAAGACTTTGTAACCCCCCTGCCGCCACCCCTGCTTTCTCCCAGAAATTATAAACATTCTCACAATATTGTGCCGGATTGTTACAACAGCTCTTTACAAGACAAAAGAACTTGCACTCTAAAACATAGCTGGACTATAGTTATCTGCAAAAATGTAATTCTTACAACTTTTCAGTACTATCTCTATTTTTTTTGAGCTGCAGGTTTTCTTCTAGAATTTAGTTTGGTAAAAGATATTTTTCTCCTGTAGCTTGCAGGAGATAATTTTAAATTAATTTTAGAAACCAGAGATACACAAGACAACATTTTAGAATGAATTGAAGGATGACTCACTTTTTTTACAAAAAGATGCCTGTTTAATGATTATAATTTAACAGTGGTCAATTTTCCCTTTATTGCTTTGCTTTCAACTCTCCCAGAAAGAAATACACACACAAAAAATCATTATACCTCCGTTTACAGACATGCATCCATGCTGAAATGTTGCCTCTACTTTTCAAACCATTTTTTTTATTTGATTTAAGTGAAGTACATTATATTAATTAAATATTACCCTTGGAAGTTGTTTGAAGTAACTTTTCTGTTAACAGATTGTCTTTTAGATTTGTGGGAGAATATGTGTTTTCGCTGTGGTAAAGATGTCTTCCAATCTCTTCTAATCATAGAGAGAAATACAAGCACTTTGGGAATGAAAAAGAAATAACATTTTAAATAATTGTGATTCTTCAGACATCCCGGCCTAACATTTCCTTCAAAATGCTCAGGTACATTAGAGGTGGTCAAAAGTTTCCTTTTTAAATACAAGGGAAAGAAAGAAATTAACCTTTTGATTTTGTTTGATGTGCATTTTCTTTGGGAATAAAACTCATTCTGAATTTTCAGCAGTGAAATCATTCATAGTTTCACATGAAATGCTGAAATATCACCCAAGTCAACCAAAGGTATTGAAATTCTTATGTTAACACTACTTCATTCCTGACCAAGTAATTACTTTCTACTATAAAAAGTGAAGGTTGTTTTTAGTTTGCTATGTATATCATTAAAATCTGTGATGTATGAAATCTACCTTACTGGCTTTAGATGTTCCCTTCAGTTAACACAAGGTATGAATAAAGATTTTTTCTTTTATTATAATAAAATTATACATTCTATACTAAATTGAGCAAACAATGTAATAACTACTTTTGACAGAATCTGTCTTTCATGTACTGCTTTTGAGACTGACCAAATGTTGTATTTTATGAAAACTTAGTCCTTTATCCCAGTTACGGCTTGATTACGGTAATAGCAACGCTGTGCATTGCTTCTATTTTGATTGGAAAGAGGTGACCAGTTAAAGTCTCTATGAGTTTTGCAAGGGAGGTTTCTTCTGTTACCATATAATTCCGGAAGCAGACATGGCTTCTTGACTGAGCTGAAGACTGGGGCTACATTCGCAATGCTACGCATTCCATAGAAATTTACCTTCCAAATAAAATCATAGCTTTAATAAATGCAGATATGTATAAGCCTCCCACATGAACATAAGTGTTTTGCTTTTTATATGTGATGAAACAAGCCAGAAATGTCAGTGAATCTTAGTTTGGGTTGAGAAACTATAGCTAGTATGTTTCAAATGAGATGAATTATGAAGCCATTGTTTAAAGATGGATTCTACATCCTAGATTGTTAGACACCATTAACACTGATTCCCAATTGGGATGTTGTGAGAGGCTGTGGTTTACTGAGACTTGTTGATTTGATCACATGAAGGAGGAACAAAGTGATTTTGCACAACATTCTAGTGTAACTTTGTTTATTAAGCTGGGACATGCTCATCCAAACACTGCCGTGTGATTACAAAATCTATGTCTCTTATGACAAAAAAGATAGCATGATGTTCATTAGGCCAGTCTTCTTCAATTTGGGAATCTTTCATATATGCTGGGACTTCGGTTCTAAATTAATTAATAATGGACGAGGCTGTAGGTTAGGGAGGAGACTAGAGAAGGCTGATATTTTGCTATTTACACATACTTTGTTTTGCTAACAAAATTCAGTGCATGCATGGCATAGTGAGCAATTAGAGCAAAGTGAATTATGAGCCAATGTGGCTGATGGGCTTAAGCAAATCGCCTTACGGTAACCCCTCTTTTTGTGAAGTTGGCCCTAAAATATGTCGTGTCTTAAAACATTCAATATTGGGCACAATAGACTAGGTTCTGATGTTCAGAATAGTTTTTTAGTCTGAAAGATATAGCAGGTATTACTAATGTCTGTATATTACTTCCCCCCCCCCCCCGCATGTATCAAACAACTTACAGGTTCATTCTGCGAACATTAGCTTGTTCTTTGCATTGAGACTTCCTGCAGTTAAGTAATATATCAGTTTTGATTCACAATAACTTGCAAAAGAATTGTGCACATAGAATTTCATATTTTCTCCCTCGTTTAGGATTATTGCATTTAAGAAAGACAAAAATGCTGTTTCAGCTCTTTTGAGAAAACTAAGATAATGTTCTGTGTAGCACTGCTCCTGCTGTCACTACTTTAGTATTGATAAAAGTACAGACTAATGTGGCAATGTCTACCAGTGCAACAAAAACTATATTCCAAAGCATGCACAGTGCTATTTGTTCTGACACATGTTTCAATTGTTAGGCCAGTAATATGCATTGAAATTGAAATGTTTATCTAAAACAGTGTGTAGTTTTAATAAAAAATGATATTGACTTCTTTTGGAGGTAGCTTTGTTTTGTTTAGTATAAATCATGGACTGCTGGCATTTATATTCATATCCAGGAAGTTGTCAGAAAGAATATAAAATAGTGAATATTGATTGGGATTCAAACAACTACAGATATGTGCATATGAGTACATACCTTCTGCTAATCAAATAATTCTACCTTCTGCTACTCAAAGAATTCTTCTGTTGTGAGGTGCTCTAGGAACATATTATTTCATTTTATTTTTTGTCAAATATAGTATGTAATTTGTGAGTTATATATGCCCAAAATAACTTGACAAATTTTCTATGACCAATTTTGCACATTCAGTGAGATTACATTTGGATCTGACTATTTGCTTAAAAATACTGCTTACAGTAGATATCCCTTAGGTATTCTATAGATATTCTCTATAAGTGTAGAATTTTCATGATATTTGTTATGTGCTCTTCCAGAAAATCTTGGATGTTGGTTATATAAAACACTGCCAAGAACAAGAATTAATGCAAGTTAAAAATTGAAAGTTACTGAATGTACAGGAAACAAAATGTGAATATTGAAATAATGTAACAAAAACGCAATCAGAATGCTGGCAAGGAAAAGCATTACATGGTCAATGTCTACAAAAGATCGAGCAGAAAGTGGATAAAGGCAAAATCTTGGCAGTGGCTAAAATAAATAGAACATTAAAAAGAAACTGAAGGACTCAAGAACAAGCTATTCAAACTAATGCAATTAAGTCCAGAATTGAAAAATTATCACATGATTTAAAGTACAAATTGTGCAAAGAATCAGAAGAAACAGTAGAACAGGGGTGTCACGTGCAGGCCACATGCCCACCCCAGCTCCATGTATGGGAAAAATGTGAAATATTACGTGACGGAAACATGACACGGCAAGTTTGCCAGCTGTGCAGTAGAACATTTACTCTGTGCAAGAGGAGAGGAGCCGAGGTGGTGCAGTGGTTAGGGTGCAGTACTGCAGGCCACTTCAACTGACTGTTATCTGCAGTTCAGCGGTTCTAATCTCACCGGCTCAAGGTTAACTCAGCCTTCCATCCTTCCGAGGTGGGTGAAATGAGGACCCAGACTGTGGGGGCG
This sequence comes from Thamnophis sirtalis, assembly GCF_051295495.1. Classification (NCBI taxonomy): domain Eukaryota; kingdom Metazoa; phylum Chordata; class Lepidosauria; order Squamata; family Natricidae; genus Thamnophis; species Thamnophis sirtalis. The sequence goes on along the minus strand of NW_028261386.1, from coordinate 36,141,038 downwards.
ATATGCTGACTCTGTAAACCGCTTAGAGAGGGCTGAAAGCCCTATGAAGCGGTATATAAGTCTAACTGCTATTGCTATCAAACACATTATAAGCAATGGCATAATCACCAAAATGATTTACTCGAACATCTGTAAAAAAAATTACTTATCACTAATGAAAAATTGGTCGGACCTTAAAATTGAAAAATAGTTGAGAATGAGCAGATTGTGGGATTTTGGGATTTCTGAATACAAACTGATATCTTGGCACATAACACACATACATGCCAGATTTAACTGTGGTTGAAAAGAGGAAAGAGTGAATAATTGATGTGACAATACCAGGGATAGTAAAATAGAACACAAAGAATTGGAAAATAGCACAATGAATCAAGATCTGATATTCAAAGTTGAAAGTTTATGGTATAAACTTTCATGGTGGTCCCAGTGGTTATCGCTATACTGGATGTCATACCAAAAATGTTAGGCACTTAGGAAATCTGGCATTGACAAATCTCCATCTGTCAATTACAAAAAGTCTCACTGCTTAGATCCAGATATATACTATCCAGATATATACTATGACTACATCCTAAGTTCTTGGAAAGAATGTGATGTATATGAAGACCTGCGCCAGCTAAAGTTCAGGCAGCTCTGATTTCACATTGTTGTGTATATATTGTTTCACTTTTTAAAGAACTATTGTCATTGTAATTTTTACAACATTCCATGGGTCAACCACTAAGGTCTTAAGAAAAATTAAAATTACTTTGCAATTATCTGTCTGACTCCACCAGTTATAAAAAGGCACCTCTATCCAGAACCACTGCTTCAGGCTTATATGGTCACAGGACACAAAGAAAGGAAATTTGCTCAAATCTCTTATGAACTTCCCTTGTGAGGGTGCACATAATATAGGAGCTGGAAGGAATCTTAGATTATTATCCATCCCCTTACTCAATGCATTCAACTTTCATTTGAAAACTGAAAAGGAGTGGAAACCACCCCCCTGATGATTTATTGGCTGAAATAGTTGTATTTATTATTGTTCAGCCGCTATTTCATTTACACGTTTGTTTATTGTTTTTACTGTTTTTGGCTGGCAATATAATTCAAAGAAATAGGAAATAATTCTAAATAATAGAAGTGATAATTTAAAATAAACTGAATTGTTAAAGGAACATCAATCATTGATCTATTCACAAGACAGCTCTGGAGATCGGAACACAGGCACTTCCCTGAATTCAAAATAAGAAATTTGGAGTCTTTGTCAACTAAACCCAGGACAGTATCATTCTAAAATGATAAGTGCCTTCCAGGTTGTTTAGGAGTGGCCAGTTGATATAAAATGCAATTTTAATTCAAGTAAGCGAATCAAAATATCTGTGGATAAAGCTAGCTGTATTTCATTTATGTATGGTACTTTAGAGGAATAAGTCTGGTGTTCACATTTTCATCATGCTACCTTTATGTTTTTCTAATCAATTGTCCCTCAAAACTAATTTTTCTCATGATGAGTGGCTTAAAATATGTGGCATGGATCCAGTTTGTATAAATAGAAACCAGAGGTTTCATTCTTAGTTGTCTAGGATTCTCACTCAGTTTGTAAAACTCACTAGGCAAATTTAGTTCAATCATATTCTCACAGGATAATATACTTCACAGAATAATTTTGATAACAAAACACGAGTGGAATAGTTATACTAGCTTTAAAATATTCTGCATTTTTGTGACTTGTAAGATACCTAAGCATACAATATAAAAATCCAATTATTGCCTGTTCAACTATGTAAAGGCGCTAGTCGTCACTTATAAAGCCCTTCATGGTATTGGACCTGGGTACTTGAGAGACCACCTGCTGCCAATTACCTCCTCTAGACCGATTAGATCCCACAGATTAGGCCTCCTCCGAATTCCATCCGCCGGCCAGTGTCGACTGGCGACTACTCGGAGGAGAGCCTTCTCTGTGGCCGCTCCGACCCTCTGGAACGAACTCCCCGTGGAGATTCGAACCCTCACCACCCTCCAGACCTTCCGCAAAGCCCTTAAAACCTGGCTATTCCGACAGGCCTGGGGCTAAAAAGCTTCTACCCCCTTCTCGAATGGTATGACTGTTGTGTGTTTTAAATTATGTATTGTTGCCTGTTGTTTTAATTTTTTTTGTCTGTATCCCCCTCCCTTAGTTGAGTTGTGAGCCGCCCTGAGTCCCCTTCGGGGAAAAAGGGCGGCATATAAATAAAATAAACATAAACTAATGTGCAGTGCTTGTAGGGGTACCTTTGAATAATATCTTCCCCATGCCACTGTTGTGAATATTAAACCTAAGAATGGCCATTTAACAAGTCTGTGGTGAAATGTTAGACTTTTCAGTTATATCTCAGTCAAATTAGACAATATAGCAATAGCAGTAGACTTATATACCGTTTCATAGGCCTTTCAGGCCTCTCTAAGCGGTTTACAGAGAGTCAGCATATTGCCCCCAACAATCTGGGTCCTCATTTTACCCACCTCGGAAGGATGGAAGGCTGAGTCAACCCTGACCCGGTGAGATTTGAACCGCTGACCTGCTGATCTAGCAGTAGCCTGCAGTGCTGCATTTAACCACTGCGCCACCTTGGCTCTGACAATAATAGATATTTTAGAGACTTGCAGTTGGGAGCCCAACTTCAGTTGGGATTGTGGCATCAGAGGTCACCCCATCAACCCAATTGGAATGGACCACTTTTCTGGATCCAATCTGGGTCTGTCACTGGGACTAGAGTCTTCCAAGCTATTGGACTCATGCTAGGGCCCATCCTCAGGGCATTTCCCTCTACCATAATGTGCAGTACAGAGAAGTTCCCCAAGGATGGGCTCCAGCACAAGTTCAAACACTGGGAAGACTAAACCTCTGATCCCGGTGACTAACCCAGATTGGATCCTGCAACATTATCCTGGGACGTGTATATTTGCCTTCATTTGCAGACCACTTTTCCTATGCCTGCTATTTGCTGTGGGAGGAGAGAGAAGTTTAGAAAGAAACTACTTATGGGACCAAGTGTTAAATATCATCCATGCACAGTGCAGCTCTAGTAGTTTGAGTAAATAAGAGAGCCCCCCCCCACCATTCCAAACTGACTGAGACCATGAGTTATTTAGTCAAGCAAAGGCATATAATGGAATTTTTGCTTTGCTTTTGGACCTCACTCTTGTAGCTATCACATCATACTTATTACACTGAGTTTAATAATATGGCCATTTTGTAATTTCATTCCAAAATAAAAGGTAAATCAAGTGTAATGTTCATGGAAGTTTAATGTTTTGAAAACACAGGAGAATAACAGTACTATATCATAAGCACACCACACACATTAAAACAAACTCAAAATTAGTTTTGCAAATAACATGATTGTGACAAATACATTTATTTAGCAAGCACAGTAAATTTGCTAATTTGCTTGCTTCAGCCTCTGCCTGGCTAGTTGTTGCTTGAAGAGATATCCTCTCTGAAGTCAGTGTTGCTCACAATAGTTTTACAGACCATGAAGAAAAATAACCAGGAATAGAACAACACATTCTTAAGAGTGTAATGCAAAATACACGTGAGATGGGAATGCTTGCGAACATGCAATATTTTATGCACACATTTCAAGACATGATGACACTTCCTCAGCAGAAACCTGTGATACTTTACTTAGATTTAAATAATAACAACACAGTCCACACTATTTAGAGAAAAATGTTCTCTATATGCTGAAAAGAGTAAATCAACTTTGTTTCCTTATTTGAAGCATTTCATGGCATTAAAATGAATCATGGGGACACCGAGCTGTAATCAGCCTAAAAACAATTCATTTTGAAGAAAAGTTTAGCAGCATTCCTTTAACACAATAGTGTAGTCCCTGGAATTCCTCCATTATATATATTCTGCCTTTGACAAAAACATAGTAAAAGGCCAATATCCAGAATCTATGAGTTTTAAACCAGGAATGGCCAATATATGTTCTTCAATGTGGGAATAAATTGACTATGCAATGGAAGGCAAGTGGAATGGTTATTTACTAAGAGCAACAGCGCATAAATCTAATAGATACAATGTGTTGTGGAGATTAGCCCTTGTCTTAAATGCATTTAAGGACAGCTTTCATGTGCAGCCTGATGACAGCATATAGTGAATTTTTCAATGCTTTTTTTAACAGAGCTTTCATATTCAACTACTTCTTATTTGTGAACCTGCTATCTAACTGCACAATTTTATTTCTTAAAACAATTAAGATGACACCATTTTTGACATCAACCAGCAAGGAAAAGATAGACTTTTTGAGCTTATATAAACATACTTAGGTGTTTAGTGAGAAGTGAAAAATTGTTGATTCAAACTTTCAGCTTGTTAAAGGCTAACTCTTAATTGTCAGTATTTTAAAGCTTTTCCCTGATTTTGCAGATTTATTCTATGACTGGCCAAAAAATTGCTCAATACAATTACAGTTAACTGCATTCCTTTCATCTTCAGTAGGACATGAATATCACTTTGCTTATTAAAGAGTAACATTGGTTAGATTAGGACCAGGTTAGCTAAAGAACTATTACAATGAACTTGGGATACTGATAATAGTTTTACTTTAGTAAACTGATGAGGGAATCTCATCCCTTAAAATAGGCCCTGCTTGATTCTGTATTTTCAATGCTGTAAAAGTCAGATTAGGCTCCTAACTGATAATATAAAGGAAGAATCTAAAAGGCTATATAAATATTACTATCTGTATCTGTTTTATAAGACAAGTGATTTGAACTTTTGCTTGTCAGCATGAGAAAAATGTGCAAAAACCAAGGATTTAAGCACATTCATAGTTTTGTAGAATTATTTCTTTCTATTGATTAAAGTACTGAATGATTTTTCTTGATTTTTCTTTACCTGACTGGCTTCCAGATAAAATGCTGCATTTGTAATTATTTGGGTATATAACCCACTCAGGAAACATCAGAATATTTTATTAATGTCCGAATGACTATTCATTTGGACATGCTTGACTTTCATGAACAAGAGGGCTCTATATCTGAGAAACAGGAAATATCACTTAGCGCCAATTAAAATGGTTTGAGTCTAGAAAGCAGGAATCTGCAAGGGTTAAAAAAACAAGGTTTCCTTGTACTGAGGCAACACAATGGTATGGGCTTTTCATGATCAAAGTTAAGATACTTATGACAGCCATTTTCAAACAGTAAATTAGACAAGCTCTTTGGGAATTCATCAGTTAGCCAATCAGGAGTGGCAGAGATGTTTTCTTGCCAATCTCTGGTTAATCATCTTTCATCAATGCATGGGGATTCTAGAACACAACTTAGAATGACATGGATATATGATGGTATTGGTATGAAAACCATGTAGTATTTCACAATTAACATTATGAAAATAATTACTACTCTACAGAGTAAAATTGTAACCATATTGGTATAATCTCAGTTTATAAACCCAGATTGGTAGGAATCATTTCTCTACTACTATTGCTATAATCAGACCAAACAGATTCCAATTAATCACAGATTCCAAATTCTGTGAGCTAAAAAATGATAGTTAGTAGTTTTGGAACAATCTATAATTGTAAATAAATCTATGGTTTAACAGCTCGGCTTGTGCTAAGGCTCTTTCTAGTTTGGATGCGCCTGGAAGTTACAATTGTATAAGTACAGCTATATACCACAAACAGCAAATTAAAAAAAACCTGAACATGTGAATAACATACTTACAAACATCTTGAGTTAATGTTATAAAACCCCAAAGGTTATCTGAAATGAGGTACTATAACTGTAAACATACCAGTATGTTCTATAATCTACTTAAATGTTGCTAAACTTGGTTGTTAAATCTAAACTTTTAGCAGTTATTTGGTGAGTTATGGCTTACACAAAATAGAAAACCATATATTTTACTTCAATTTCATCCACTTTGATTAGACAAAAATATAGCAGACTGATATAAAATGAATATCAGTTTTGCATTCACAATTTGTTGTTTTCTGGAATAATGCAAGCATTGAAATTTTGTTATTTGATGATTCTTGAAATTTATGAAATTATTGTATTTCATGCCATTCCAATAATTGATATGGGCATTGACTAGTCCTGGATAGCGGAAAGGATCCCTTAGAGGTGGCGCAGTAGTTAGAATGCAGTACTGCAGGCTACTTCTACTGACTGCCGGCTGCCTGCAATTTGGCAGATCGAATCTCACCAGGCTGAAGGTTGATTCATCCTTCCATCCTTCTGAGGTCGGAAAAATGAGGACCCAGATTGTTGGGGGCAATATGGTGACTCTGTAAACCACTTAGAGAGGGCTGTAAAGCACCGTGAAGCGGTATATAAATCTGCTATTGATTGATTGATATTGATCTGCATCAGCTCTGTGTCCTAACTTCTCAACAGATGATCAGTGTCAGCTCTGACAAAACTGTCACCTGTTTTCGACAAAGTCTTTCTCCTGTTAAGTGAGGGGTGCTATTATTGCATATCTATTTGCTATCTATTCAGAAAACTGTGGTCACTGTTTCCTACATTTGATAGATGAAGTTGTATTGCTCATCCGTATGGGGCGACCCTAAAAATTAATCTAGGGAGAGATTAAGCAGCTGTTTCTGGCCTCCTGCTCGTAGATAACTCCCTGACAGTGGGGAGTTGCTACCACAGGATATTTGGAGGGCATCAGCTTAGAGAAAGAATACTTTGTAGATTATATTCATTATTTCTTTGACCTGGTGTTAGATTGATAATGCCTCTACTAAGAAGTCTGAAAAGGAAGAGAGCATGTTTGCTTAATGTTTTGGTTCTGAAAGCTTATAGGACATACATTCATTTCCATTCTGGTCATTTACAGATAAAGTTGCCATTTAAGGATTGATTGGGCTCTAAAATATAGTCAATTTCCTCAGCATTTGTAGAAAAATTATTTATTTGGCAACCCAGGCTAGAGGACCTGATAGATCTCAAAATCGTGATGTTATTGCCTGAAGTTAAAATTCATGGAGGGTGTGTGGGGGTTCACAATATTCTTTTAAAATACTAAAAAGGTGACCTCTAGAGACAACACTGACTCAAGAAAAACTCTGGATGGAGTGGTTTCAGTATGAGAAGTGACAGATATTTCAGTGCCTGCTCTTTATATAAGATTGTTTTAAATAATCCATGTAGCTGCACAATTTGAAATATACACAGATAAAGTCTAGTTCCTAAAGCAAAGCTTAGCAATCTACCATGAAGCTAAGCAAATGTCTTAATTTTTTTTTATTTACTGCCACTTGCTCTGAAAATTATCCAGAATCCAGCACCTCACAAAATATGACCGGTAATTTGACTTAATTCGGGCTAACTGGGCAGTCTTAATGCATCTTGAGGGCAATAGACTGGATGCTAACTTTATGGCTCACAGGTTGTTCGGGAATTCTCATTTTAGAGGAAAGCAAGCAGGTTCTTTGGTGCCTTTAACTCACTTTGAACAACTTCTCCCTATAGGAAAAAGTATCCGGATTTTTCCATTTATGACCGGTCACTTAGAATGATTCTGGAACTGTCCTGGAGATCAGCAATGGTACTCCTAATGAGCATAAGTGTGGAGGGGAGAGGAAGAGGGAGAAGGAATAAAACATGTAACAGAATGCTAAATCCTCAACTGGACATTCGTGGGTGTCATCAGAATACAAGTACCTATGTTTGTGTCATGATGCCACCATGTATGTGTCATTTTGATTCCACCTCAATTTGCTACAGACACCACTGCAATTAAGACAGAGAAGTGACTTCAAGATGACTTATGAGGGGAAAGGATTCTCCTTGGTTACAGAATGGTTCCAGTCTAGCTTCCATGTTCCATTCCAGAAGGCAACACATATTATCCCTGTGGAATCATGTTTTCCATTCAGTTCCGGACCTTGTAGGCACCTTCTGATTTGACCAATTGGGAATTGCCATAGGAATTAACAAGTTTGGGGACCTGAAGTGCCCTTCAGCATATAATAGATGGATACCTATAAACCACATTGGTATCCTGGATTTTTAAAAGAGGGCAAGATTAGAACACCTTTTTTTTTGCTTAAACTTTTTGTTTCAGGTCTTGAATCTTATGACAGCCTATATGTTTTGGTCAACTATCTCTTACTATCTGAAGCATCAGCTGCTCTCATTTCAGCTATATGCTTATGCTTATAAAGATGAAACAAGCCAAAGTGTGGTAAAATACATGATTGAATTCATCTGCAGAAAAGTCACAGGGAAGCAGGTACGTCTTAGCAGTAGCAGCAGCAGCAGGAAGCCCATCAGGGTAATTGCATGCACCTTCTAGTGGCAGACTTACTCCCTAGGTATGTTTGGAGGAGGAATTTTCACAGCAGAAGGTTCCACTCCCCAGATCTCTCTGGCATATTCAGTAATTGTCCTGTCACTGGAAAACTTGCCAGAGCATGCAATGTTCTTAATTACCTTTTTAGTCCATTCCCTAGGATTCTAAGAAGAAATAAGAAAGAGATTATTAGGCTGATATCTCAGAGCTTTAATAGTGGAAAGATCATTTGTTATTCATTGGACAGCTAGTTTTTCCAGAACTTTCAGTTTCTTAGAGCTGTAATAAACTTTAACTGTGGTTTCTCCTGTTTGTTCTCTACTTATTCTTGTTGTCTATTCTCCCCTACCTGTTTAATTTACTGGGAATTGGGATTCCTCATTCCAGATAAATGATCTTAACTACTGCCATCCAATCTACATTTAACCGCTTTAAAAAAAAATCCTTACATTTCATATAGTTACCGTGTTTCCCTGAAAATAAGACATGGTCTTAATTTTTTTGCCTCCAAAAAAGGCACCAGGTCTTATTTTCAGGGGAAGTCTTCCATATTATTACCTTGCGGCGGCAGCACCAACACCCCCATCCAGCAGGAGCCCATGTGGCTGCTGCCAGCCCACTTCTTCTATGGTTGCTTGCTGCCGCCCCGACCTCTGTTTCGCCATCAGAGGCCTTCAGGAAAGGCCTCTGCAGCTGAGAAATGAGCTCCGGATTGATGCACGCAGCGCCACATGGCCTTGTTTCCCTGTCAGAGGCCTTCATGAAAGCCCTGTGCATCAATCTGAAAGCAAAATGGAAGCCAGGAGTGACATGTGCCAGTGGCCGCAAGCAGCTGCAGAAGAAGTTGGCCAGCAATTTGAGGCAGGTGTCAGGGTGTGCGAGGCCTGGCTGCAACTGTCCAAAGATAAAACAGTTCCAACACCGCGTCCTCACCCTAGCTTGATTTTTACCCATGCGCCATGGCCTACCTCATGCAACCAGGTGCAACAGAGTGGGCAGGGTCTTAACTAGGGCTTATTTTGGGGGTAGGGCTTATATTGGATGCACAGGTAAAAATCAAGATAGGGCTTATTTTGGGGGAAACACACTTATCTTTCGGAACTCAGGGCCCAACAACATCCTACTCAAGGATAAAAGCACCTTGATATACTCTTCCTCTGATGTGGTACATCCACCAGGGAGGCCTTGCTCACTCGCGTTTTGGGAATTTTCCATATGTGATGGAATATAAACCTGGAGTATTAGTGGATAGGAATTTTGGCAACTCAGAGCTTTCCCAGAGAGAGGCCCAGTTATGAGTCGGCACAGTCCTGAGCTGGATGGGAGTGGGATAGGGAGAAGTTCAGAGTAGCCACACACTATAATTTCTCATGATATATCTAATAGGTTATATTAGATAGCTTTAATTAGGCAAGATCCTGTCCACCAGGTGGAAGCAAACAAAGGATTCAACTCAAATGGATTTGGCTGTGTTGTCTTTGACACAGCTGGACCACTGAAAAATGCCTTACATGAGGCTGTCCTGAAGAGTGCTTGGAAATTAAAAATGGCGCATAATGTAGCAGAAGGGGCAGTGTTGGGTATGTCTCAATTGTCTACATTATACCACTGTCATGTGAGATGCACTGGCTCCCAGGTTCTTTCAGGTGCAATTCAAGATACTGATTACGTCGCAGCAGGCCAGGTTATTTGTGGATAATTTCTCCCCAAAGGTTTCATTTTCCATCAAGCCAGATAGACTGGGCTCCAAGTCCCTTCCCATTCATGTTGCTATTTAGTGGGAACAAGAAATATGCCCCTTCTGTAAGGCCCTGTGGGACACCTTTCCACTCAGGATCTGGCAGCCCGCTTTAATTTGTCGGAAGAGCTGGCAGTTTCCCCAAGTGCTAGAATAAGATAAGGTGATTATGCTAATGTATGTATGATACATATGTACATTCTGACTGCCCCTTTTCAGCATTGGGCTCACTCTTGGATACCAGGAACACTAGTTATAATTTCTAGTTATTTCATGAAGAAGCCTTCTTATCAATTTGCAATTAGTTCAAACTATGAGGAAAGTCTCCATCTTACCATGTATAGTTGGTCCACTTGCCCTTGAGATTTGATGTAGGCTTCATAGTCAGCAAATACTTTAAACCTAAACAAAGTAAATGCAACCGTAAATTCCATTTATTTTGTTAACTAAAGAGTCATAAAGAATAATTGGGTAAATAAATATAATATTGTAGCTGTGCTTTAAATAAAGCAAGTTTGGATGTGCTTTTCCTGTCCCCTTGAGTAGTTTAAGTACCTAAGTGTTTAAGTGAGACTCTCTCCTATGTAACATAATTTCAAAGGACTTTTTCTATGGTAGTTCCCTCTCTGAGGAGGCCCTAAGTCAGGATTGCTTAAGATAACCTTATTTCATTAGTTGACTGATTTCACTGTATTTTCTCTCTTTAAATTTCAGGAACCCTTTAAAAATAAAAATATATCCAAATAATGCCCTGTGCCGTAATCCCCACTTGGTTAGACTACAGTAATGTGCTGCATTTGGCATTGCCTTTGAATTGAAAGCTACAGCTGATTCAAAATGTGGCAGCAAGGCTCTTGACAGTCTAACTCTTTGAGAGTAGAATTACACCTATCTTGAAATTTCTGCATTGGCTGATGGCTTGTTTCTGAGCCCAATTGACGGCAAAAGGAAATAAGCCAGGGTCTGTATGTTATCAATGAAGAGTGTGTCATGCCCCCTGCCTGGATTTACAATATATAGTAGTTTTCCCCAATATGATATGCCTCATAAAAAGGAACTGCTGTTCTTGTATCTTTCAGCAAGTATGGTGATTGATGGGTTGCTCCCGGTTTGGCCAAACCGGTAGCAGCGGCGGCGGCAGGAGGCTGATGCGCAGAAGTGTTGCACACGTGAGTATGAACAAACCGGCAGTAAACTGGTTAGCAACCCACCACTGGGCTGGAGATGTTGGAAGTTATATTTGAACCCACGCTGTGGACATTAAAAGAAAGTCTATAGTAAAAGTGCACCATTTCATGCCTCTTACCTGTCATGATACATCAACATGTTGACAACATCGTGGAAACAACTAGGATCATTTGGTGAGAAGAAGCCATTGTTTATTTGATCAATAGCTTGCTTGAGCTCTGGAATTCTGTCGTAGTATTCCTTAGCATTGTACCTGAACAAGAAAAATAGGGACACCCTTAACCTTTTCTGCTTCTATTATTTATTTCTTGCATTTACATCCCATCTTTTCTCTTGGAATAGAAGGTGATATATACAAGGGTTTCCACAGTGAGTTAAGACTGGGTGAAAGTGAGTGCCATGTGGTTAAGTAGAGACTGCTCCATCATCAAGGGGGACATTAATTCAACACTTTAGCCACTACATCATATTGGCTGTAGGCCAATACTCACTCAAGCAGTTTAAATTATAGGTGAGTTGGAAATAATACAGAACACAGATGTCAAATTAAAAGGCTATTGGTGCATATTAATTCTTAATAAAGGTATGATCAGTATTGGATCTTATACAATTTATGAGGAGTAATTTGTGGAAATTGCAGGTTATTTCAAAAATGTTCCTATTTTTAATACAATGAGTATGTAAGCTCTGTTCTATGCTGTAGCAAGTTCTTGCTGACTCTATAAACCGCTTAGAGAGGGCTGAAAGCCCTATGAAGCGGTATATAAGTCTAACTGCTATTGCTATTGCTATTCTTCTATTACTATAAATGAATAACGAGAGTTTTGTCACAATGTATAACCCAATCTTCCCATGACAAGGCTATTCCATTTCCTGCAGCAGTTTTCAATGACTGAATTTTCTAATAAGCTTTCCTCATAATCAGAGATATTGACCATAAGTAACTCTAATATACATAGGAGAGAATTCAGAGAAGAAAAATGGACTCTTAAGGAGGTCAGGTCTATCCTGACGGCTCTGCTTGCTAGACATGAGATAGAGAAGTCTCCTTGTCAAAACAGAAACTGAATTCTGGTTAATTCCTCTAAGGCAGGGCTATCAAACATGTGGCTCGCACACCAAATCCGCCCCGCGATAGGCCCAGAGTTGTCCCACAGATGGCAAGGGACTGGCCCGTGCCGCCCCGCCCACCCAGTTGGCTTCAATGACTAGACCACGCCCGCCTGTTCCCACAAGGGCAAACAAAATCTTGATTCAGCCCATGATGGGATCAAGTATGATACCCCTGCTCTAAGGTGAAGCACCATCTTGAAGAAGCTCAGGAGAAGTTTCATGCTGGTCCAAAAAATCAATCACATGCCCATAGGCTGTTTCTATGGCCTGTTCATAGTGAAAGGTTCATTTACAAACCCTTTCTTATCCATTGCTTCTACGTCATCCACCCGCATGCCAAAAATGAACAGATTATCATCTCCAGCTTCTTCAGCCATTTCCACATTGGCCCCATCCATGGTCCCAATAGTGAGGGCTCCATTCAGCATGAATTTCATGTTTCCTGTCCCTGAAGCTTCAGTCCCAGCCGTTGATATCTGTTCAGATAGATCTGAAGCAGGAATCACTAGAATGGATTGGGAAAAGAGAAACAGGTAAGACTTCATTATTTTCCTCTGTAAACAAATCATTTGTTTCTGCACCTAACATGAGCAAGCCTTGTGTGGTCTAATTTTACTGTTCTGAGTAGACTAAGCAGTTCAACACCCCATGTGTTTGCTTCATTGATGCAGCTGTATGGCATACAGGACTGCACTTATACCTCTGCATTTGGAAGGGGTATATTTTCTTGCACAAGAGCCAGTCAGCCATGGATCACAGTATGCAATTCTTTAGATGCAACTTCCAACAACCTCAGTCAGCACAGCCATAAACAAGGTATGCAAGAAAAGAAAGATCAGCAGAATCTTGAAAGGCACCAAGTTGTGCACTACTTAGGCCAACCTGCTTCCAAAACTGGCTTACCTTTTTCAGCAAGAGACACTCTGTAGTTTTCCAAGAATATGACTTTGAGTCTATCTCCTATGTAGGGGTCATTATTGATAATTTCTCCAATGGCTGTGATCAATCTTATAATCTTTTTTGCCATGTGGTAGCCTGGAGCTGCCTGGAGGATGAAAAGGAAAAACATCGTAAGAAAAAAAGGAGTGATGAAAGTCACAAGGCAAATGAATACCAATATAGCATCTGGATTTCTTAATTAGAAACCACTAATCAGAATTTATTTAAAAGTCTCCAACACTGGTGACTTTTAAGAAGAGACTTGACAGCCACTTGTCTGGAATGGTATAGGGCAGGGAGGTCAAACTCAATTCCATTGAGAGGCGCATCAGAGTTGTGTTTGACCTTGGAGGGCCGGGGGATGGGCATGGCCATGGTAGGCGTGATATGGGACCTCACCCCCACACCCATGGTTTTATACACTTATAAAAATAGAGAGGTGTACATTTCTGTGATTTTGTTTTTTTTAATACCTACTTGATCTACTTGATCACCTTATGAGAGACCATATCAAGAAATTGACTCCATGGGAAGAATAGAACTATAAATTATTGACATAGGCTATAGTAGCAGAATCCTGCAATCCTGAAAAGTAAACTATTTTACCTTCCCTCTCTTTTATAACCTTCTGAGTTAAGGACAGCCTCCTGGAGCGCTCCGGAGGCCCCGTTTTGGGCCTGGAAGGTCTCCTGCAGCACTCTGGTGGCCAAAACCGGTAGCGGGAGAACCACATGTGGCCCCCCTGCACCCCATTTTTACTAGGAAAGGGACTGCGGGCCAGTCCTTTGCTATTTCCAGGCTGGCCCCACAAGCCCCCCTGCATGCCGGATATGTTTGACACCCCTGGTATAGGGTCTCCTGCTTGAGTAAGAGGTTGGAATAGAAGATCTCTAAGGTCCCCTCCAAGTCTGTTATTCTGTTATTATATGACAATGATGATGATGATGAAGAAGTAGGAAGCCATCTTCTGAATTTATCAGCTGAAATATCTAATTCCCAAAGAGAGTGCCACAAATTGATATATGTGAACACTTCTATATATGTATAAAATCAAAGGAAGCTTTGATCTATCCCAGTAGAGGCTTCCTGCTACATATATATATGACTTTTTGTTCTTAATCTTTACTGAAGTTTGCAGCTCGTAGATACCTTAAATAAATCCATACCACAATAGAAATTGTCAATCTCCTCAAGTTCTTATTTTAATATGCTGAGTTTCCAAGTAAAAAGGATGTTTGAATCACACAAGGAAACAAAGACTAAAAATATTGGATTTATTTATTTTTGCATGCTTAAATAACTCAAAATTTAACATAAATGTGAAGTGTGTAGGCAGGCGGTGATGGATGGAAGGAAGAAATATATGTGTAGCCTTAAGTACTAAGTAGTAAACTTAGCTTCACATTGAAATTCTTTACCTTTCCTCCAATCATAACTGTTCTTGGTACATAGGATTTTTTAGGGTCTTTTCTGATGCCTGAAAAAAAAGCAATAAAATTAAAATGGAGAATGACATTTAAAATGGATGATTTTAAAAAAGAAAAAAAATTAACAAAAAATAATTTTGCCACAGGCAATGGTGATTGGCAGTGGCGATCAGCAGTGATGTCGATTCTTGCCCGTGATGGGCCGAAAACAGGACACAAGAAGGCGGTGATGATCCACACAGCCTGGAACAGCTTATCGGCGCTATTCCGGGAGGCCAATCCAACTGCCAATCAGCTGCTTGTGCTAAATCAGGCTGCGATAACGTGCTGAAACTGACCAGGCTGTTTGCTGCAAGGATGCTAGCCAGATGGTTTGGTTTCGTTTTATTTATATGCCGCCCTATTCCCGGCGGGACTCAGGGTGGCTCACAAACCCAAGAGGGGAAGGGAAACATTAGAACGACAAATACAAGTATTTAAAATAACCAACAGACACACAATCGAGAGAGGAAGGGAACTCATCAACCCCAGGCCTGCCGACACAGCCAGGTTTTAACGGCTTTTCGGAAGGCCTGGAGAGAGGTGAGGGTCCGAATCTCGGCGGGGAGTTCGTTCCAAAGTGCCGGCGCTGCCACAGAGAAGGCCCTCCCCCGGAATACTCATGGATGCTGGGAGGCAGATTTTTTTTTCTTGTTTTCCTCCCCAAAAGCTTCTTATGCGTCTTATGGTCCCGAGTGTCTTATGGTACAAAAAATACGGTACTCCCATTGGTATCTTATGACTATCACTTGTTGGTTGTATCTTATGACATATAATTATATCTTGTGATTTATATTTATCACTTTGTTGCTTGTATGTATACTGAGAGTTTATGTACCGGGGACAAATTCCTTGTGTGTCCAATCACAGTTGGCTAATAAAAAATATTCTATTCTATTTTATCACATTCCTAGCATGAAATGTCAATCATACCTATTTCATTTTGCAAAATATTATCTTTTTTGCCTGCTTGTTTATGACAAACTTCAGTGTTAAGATTTTGATCTCACCAAGGCTTCAATTATGTGTATGCAATTCAGATGAGGTTCCTAAATATGCTTCTTCATTGTTAACAAAGGCTAATTTCTGGGAATCTCAAGTTCAAGCATGCTGGAGCATTATAATCAGAATAAAAGGATATGACTGCTTCTACAAACATATATCCGCATACGTGTGCGTGCACACATGACACACACACTCCCCCTATCTCTTCAGATTACTTTCCCAAATCCTTTCATATAGACATATTTTTTTCCACACTGATGTAGGAATATTATTGTTAATGTTATCTAAAAGGCAGTGGGGAAATTCAATTTTTTTCATTACTGGTTCTGTGGCCATGGCTTGGTGGGCATCGCAGGGGAAGGATACTGCAAAATTCCCATTCCCTCCCCACTCCTGGGGGAAGACTATTGCAAAATCTCCATTCCCAACCCACTCCTGGGGCCGACCAGAGGTGGTATTTGCCAGTTCTCCGAACTACTCAAAATTTCCGCTACCGGTTCTCCAGAACATGTCAGAACCTGTTGAATTTCACCCCTGCTAAGAAGGATTTAAAAGCTTTGAGCTGGCAAAAAACTCACGATTATAGAGAGTGATTATATGTAGGCAATTGAGGAGCTGCCTCTTGTATTCATGAATTCTCTTGACATGCACATCAAACATAGAGGATGCATTAATTTTCACTTTGTACTGTTCTTCCAAGTACGCTGAGAACTTCAGTTTATTCTCCTGCCAAAAAGACATTTTAGGTTGATCTCAGAAAATTTAAACAGACATTCAACTCAAGTGCCTTGCCTAAATGGAATTTTAAAAAAAGATACTATCTACTATATAAAATAAATATAGTTTTGCTAGGAGGTAGCATGCAAATGAATTTTATAAATAAATGAAGTTAGCTAGCTAGAGGTAAATACAGTGGTCCTTGATTTACAACCACAATTGGAATTGGAATTTTCTTCCTAGATTGTTGAAGTTGTAAGTTGAGTTGGACATGATTTTATGACCATTTTTATGGCAGCTGTTAAGCAAATCACTACAGTTGTTAAGGTCATTAAACAAATCACACCTCCCTAATGGTATTTTCCCCCCAGCAATTAGCAAAAAAGGTTGCAAATCACAATCATGTGATAGCTGAATTCTGCAACTGGTTGTAAATGTGAGCCAAGTGCTAAGTGCCCAAATTACAATCACAATCACATGACTGCAGTAGTAGTATGATGATTATAATTGTGACTACAGGTCAGTGTGGGCTAACCTTTTTTCCATCGCGTGGCAAAAGCGGGGAGAGCACGGGGGGTTGTGTGTGCAGGCGCCCACACCCATAATTCTATGCACCTGCCCCCACACATGGACGTGCAACCCCCGCTCCCCCCCGCTTTTGCCACACGATGGCACGGTGGACCTGTTTTTCACTCTCCCCAGGTTCCAGACCTTTTCTAAGAGCCTGGGAAGGGCAAAAACGGCCCAACTCACAAACCAGAATTTCTGGAACAGACTTCTGGGTTGCTCGCTGGGCCATTTTTCTCCCTCTGTATTCTTTAGGAGGCTTCCCTGAAGCCTCTGGAGGGAGAAAAACAGCCCTACAGGCAACCCGGAAGCCCATTCCTGAACCTCCGGTTTGCATGTTGTTTTTCGCCCTCTGGAAGATTTAGGGACACCTCTGGAGGACGAAAAACGCCCAAAAATTAAGGCAGAAATTAGCTGGCCAGCAAGTACATGCGCGCTGGAGCTGACAGGGTAATGCCTTATGTGCCCTAAGAAATGGCTTCGCATGCCACCTATGGCATGAGTGTCATAGGTTCGCCATCACGGCTATAGGTCATAAATCACTTTTTCTGAGGCCATTGTAACTTCACTGTGAGTTGAGAGGTTATATAAATTTGTTTACTAAATAAATAAATCTTCTAACAGTAGTTAAACAAATGGTTGTGAGGATGATAGATAGATAGATAGATAGATAGATAGATAGATAGATAGATAGATATGATATGATAGATATGATAGGTAGATATGAGGGGTCCTTGGTGGTCTCTGAGCTTGCTTGTTTTCTTGCAGATATTTAATTACCCTAACTAGGTAACACCATCAGTGTAGAAAGATAGATGATAGATAGACAGACTGATAGATGGCAGGCAGGCAGGCAGCAGAAAGACAGACAGACAGACAGAGACAAATATATAGATAATAGATAGAGAAACGTGCCTGTTGCAATTATTACCTGTTTAACTTTAGCTACATCCCTAATAAAGGCTTCATCGTTGACAAAATCCAGCAGCTTCTTTAGCTGGCTAAGATCAGTTAGGAAATCTTCCCCAATTCTCTGTATATTAAGAGAATAAAAATTATAATTAACAGAACTGATACATCTTTTCACAGTTGAATGCTTCTATTACTATGTACATCATTGTTAACAGTCACATAAGTGGCAATGTTTTGATACAGATGAAATCTGGTTCACTCTTATAGGTCTTGTTGACAATGAATAGGCTAATTTAGGACTAACCACTGAGTTGGATACTGGATATAATACAAGATGATTCTGCAGAAATGGAAAAGCGGAGAGAAAAAAAATTAAAAAGCAGCATCACTACCCTCTCCCTTGGTATAAAATGTCTTTCCGCTTTAGCGTCAAATAAATATCCATCTGATGTGGCTCAACTGAGGCTGCAAGATGCAGTATTTGGGAGAAGGCATTTGCCAATATTTGGAGTAATAATGCTAACTAACTCACTTGTTTTTATAAACATTAAGGGGATAAATACTCATAATAATAATAATAATTATAGTTATTTGCATCATCAGCCAACATCAACTTAGAGGTTAGGTGCTCTGCTTAAATTTGATCTTTCAAAGGAAATCTTAAGTAAGGAGAAGTTGACATATGGTCTACCTGATACAAAGTTGAACATGACTTTCTGCTAATCTGAATGCAGACTTACTATTTATCTAGAGTTGTTTACAGATTCAAAATCATACTTTTGTCAGTCACCATATTGTTATGCTGTATTCTGGAATCATCCTAAGTATCAGACAAGATAATCTGTAGTATGCTGTCTCTTCTTCCCCCCCTCTTTTTGAAGGCAGGGATAACATTTGCTTCCTTCCAGTTATCTGGCGCTTCATCAGACTGTAGCTGAAACCCAACCAAGTATTTCTACGAGCATTTCCTATTGGCTGATATGTAACTTACCTCCACAATGACTTCAGAGAGTCCTGGGTTACACAGCAGAAGCCATCGCCTGGGAGTGATACCATTGGTTTTGTTTTGAAATTTTTCTGGCTCTATGTCGTAGAAATCTTTGAATCTACAATGCATACGAGTGAGATAGTTTTAAAAGGAACAGAACGTAATATAAATTATTTGATGCCATTTAACACCATTAACTTTTTAGCAGCTCAATGCAACCGTTAAAAAGAGAATGTAGTCATAGGATACATTTATGAAAAGCATAATCCAGATCTTGAGTAGTGCTAATTCTGCTCTCTTCCCCATATACCAAAGTATATGTTCTGTTTGAAGAACACTGACAAAATGAAATCAATTTAATATCTTCAGATATTAAGGACTGTAGTTCCAAAAGTACTTTGCAACAGAGCACGGATTCATAGAAGTTGAAATGCAAACCATCAGGAAGTTACTAGGTTATAATCTAGGTTAATAATTACCTGCCCCTGAAAATGGATTATGCCTAGGAAATGTATATGAAGAAATATTTGGGAAATAGTTTATAAGCAGAAAGCTTGCAGGTGATGGAAATGAGAAGTTTAAAGTGAGACTTGACAACCATTTGCTGAAGCAGACAAGTTCTATGTACCCAGCAAAAGGCAGGATGAGATAAACATTTTTAAAATCCTATGCCTTTAAAAATGGAGGACGTTGTCTGGATTGAAATAATTCAAGCTGCATATACTTAAGAATAACAGAGAAGGACTATATTAAATCTCATTTCTAGACTTGTTGGATTTCTGTGTGTGTGTAGTCTTCTATTATGTAAATTTGTACCCAAAATACAAATTGAAGAAATCAATTTGTGCTGACTACACAAACTAGCCTTAGTTCATTTGTTCATTCATTCATAATTTGTTAAAACTCAATGTCTATAATTTTTCCTCTCACTACTAAGCACTTCTATTTTCCAGGCTATGTGCAAAATGAATAAAATCATTTATTTTAATAACAAATAAATCAGATTTGGAAAACAGCAGATATGTATGAGAAGAAAGGGCATTGATTGCTTCTTAGATCAGTGGCATTCTATGAAGAACACCAGGATTGATAGCTTACTTATAACTAAGTAAAAGAGAAACAAGCAGGACTCACACAGAATTCTTCACAATCTCCGAGTGAATCTGAGCCACTCCATTGACTGCATGAGAACCAATGACACACAAGTGGGCCATATTGATCCTCTTGCAGTCTCCTTCTTCAACCACAGACATCCTTCGGAGGCGGTCAACATCTCCAGGAAAGAGGGAAGCCACATACTGACAGAATGTACAAAATGACGGGAATGTTACACAACAAAGTAAATCATAACTCACGATGAATTCTTTTAAACTGAAAAACATGAATACATCCTCCAAAGTTCAGGAGAGGTGAAACTATTTTACTGCTCTTCCCAAATGCCCTCCTCCATTATCACCATACCCTAGAGAAGCCAGCTCCACCAGAGTTTTGATGACCCATCATTTCGCACTCCTGAACTGTTGCAAATGCAAAATTTGAATATTGTACCTCCTAACAAAAGACATCAAGATCTATTCAAGGATGGTATCAATTACACTGAAAAAGATATGCTAAGCTATACTAACAAAGATATCCTTATAAGTATTTACATCAGGGGTGGGTTGCTGCCGGCGTTGCTGCCGATTTGCTCGTGTGTGCGCTTTGCATTGCTCACGCATGCACAGTTCAACTCAAATTGTTCTGTGCATGGGCAAGAATCATTAAAAAGTAATAAAAACCTTGCCGGCAACAGCAGCAGAGACCGGGTAACCGGTTCGGGTGTGTGTGGCCAGCCTGGGTCACTGCTGGTTCGGGCGATCTAGGCCAAAATCCACTACCAGTTCACCCGAACCGATGCAAACCGGTAGCAACCCACCTGTGATTTACATGATCAACTCATCAGCTTCTAAGCCTGACATTTTTGGCAGGGCTACGTGCACTGCTGCTTTCCAGAGTACTATCAGCATCAGTGAATTGTGGACACTGTAACACAAGAAATATGAAGGTAGCAGATGGATGACTGATGTTATTTTACTGATTGTTACAAGATCACAAGAAGTCCAAATACGATTGATTCTTCTCATGCTATTATTCTGTCCACTTGCTAGAGCTAAATACTGGCTCTTTGCTATGCAGCAAGGTGGCCAGAGAATGCACAACATGGCATAAAAAAGATAGCTAAACAAATTCAATAAAACTGCTATGTCTGATGTATGTTTTCATTCAACTACAAGACACAAATTAAGTCTCTTCTGGTTTGCCATTAGATATCTCAGTGAGCTTCATCTGATGCTAGCAACATAGGATCACATACTTTAAGCATCGACCAGCAAAATAATGTTCAAAACCACACAAAATGAAAAAAAATACTTTTAAAATGGCCAAATTCTTTCAAGTCTGAAGATTTTAATGACTTCACATGAGGTTAGTGAAATCTTATGACAGCACTAGGACTTTGCAGTATCTTGAGCCTTCCCTTCCTTTCTCTGGGCCGCTGTGTGAGATTGCTAACCTCTGGTATCCTCTCTCTGCCTCTCCCAAGTCCTTTTTTTTCTCATTTAGATGACTTACATCCAAATGCTTTTGGTTGATAATGTAAATGATTTCCAAGTGCCTGGGCAGGAGCTTCTCAAACATAGACACTGGCCAGCGCTCCAGGGCCTCAGGCAGCACTGTATGATTGGTGTATGCACAGGTTCGTTTTGTGATTTCCCAGGCCTAGAACCAAGGAGACAAATGAATTAGTGTGAGTAGAAGCAAATTCTATGGGCTGAAAATAAATGGTCGTAACTTCAAATAGCATTAATTTCTGATATTTGCCATGGAGATTACACTGGTGCTGAGTTGTAACTTATCAGTTGCAGCCTTGTTATTAATGAAGAAAGCACACGTTCATGAAATTGAAATTCAATTGGTGATGGTACTAGAGCTAAGTAGAGAGCTTGATGTGTTATAGGAGTACCTCAATCATCGCATACAGAAACAAAACCTGTCTCTGTGTCTAGTTGTTTTAGAATGCAATGCCCTGTAGAGGTATCCCAAGGGAAGGAGTTGAAACACTTTATGTCCAGAATGTGAGAGGTCTGTAGATAGTTTCTTAGCCCACTCTCTGACCCATGTAATATTCAGGTCCTCAATGGAAGGCAGGCTGGTTGCAATTATTTTTTCTACATTCCTTACTATCCGCTGAAGCCTGTTCTGTTTTGGTTGCTGCACCAAACCAGACAGTTGTAGAAGCACAAATGACAGACTCAATAATTCCATTGTAGAACTGTGTTAACAACTCCTGGAGCAGTCTGAATTTTCTGAATTTTCTGAGTTGATGCTGATGGTTCTAATGCTACAGGTGTCCATTTCAAACTCTGGAATATTATAGAACCCAGAAACTTGAAGACCTCTACTGTTGATACCTGTGTTGTCTAGTATAGTAAGAGGTGGTAGAATAGTAAAATTCCTCCTAAAATCCACTCTCATCTCTACAGTTTTAAGCATGTTCAGCTCCAGATTTTTCCGGCTGCACCACAAGGCCAATTGTTCAATGTCCTGTCTACATGCAGACTCATCGCCATCTCAAATGAGACCAATAACTATTGCATCATCAGTAACTTTAAGAATCTAGCTTCTCACCATCCTGGCTAGAAATTCTGGAAAATGCAATCCCATGATATCTGAAGTAAATCAAGTTGAAGAAGGAGAATCCGCTGGCAGTTTCTGAAAAAATTGTAGGGGATCAAAAGCTGTTTCTTTCCTGCCTTCACTCAACTCTTACCTTATCCCACTCCATCTGTTCAACATCAACAAAGATTCTCATGAGCTCAGGAATGGAAAGCGCTGGGTGAGTGTCATTTAGCTGAATGGCAACCTGTAAAATGGACAACATAAACCTTAATATGAACATCTCCATTATTTCCATCCAGAAAAAGTCCAGTGAGTCCATGGAGCACAATGGAAAATCTGGTTTCATTTTATGCTGATGGCTACATGGTGACCCCAGACCAGCTACTCTAAATTTCAATTCTTCGATATAAAAAAGAAAAAAAATATTACGGACTCTGGGGGAACTACAGGGTTTAGTCATACATAATCTGGGCAGTGGCCATGTCTTGGATTTGATATTTAATCAAGTTTAAAAAAATAAACGTTTAATCCTGATTAAAAGTAAAGCATCAGAAAATATGCTAAATAAGTATTTAGGGCTGCTACTTAGAAAGTTTTTTTCAATTGTTCATTCATTCCAAGAACATAATCTGCCGGATTCCCGGTCTGTCCTTTTCTTCCTACTCTTGTGCAACCATATCAGTTCACTTTTCTAAAGATCTTCTATTCTTTCCAAGTTGTCACAGCAGGAAAAAATAATAATATACTAAAATGGCACACACAATTTTCTTTTGAAAAGTAAACCTGAATCCTCATCCAATTATGCAAATTGCAGGAAGATGAAAATTAAAATAGGTAAAATATGTTATCCAATTTTCATTACTGGTGCTTATTGCTGAATTTGTGTTTTGTGAATTTGATACTGCATTGCAGAGTTTCTAAGCCCTTCATTATTCATGATATTCAACTTACAAGGTCCAAGACAAAGATGATTGGTAAAATTTATAAAATCTGATTAAATCCATAAAATTTTTGGGAAGTGTTTGGTAATATAGAATTTATCAATAATTTCTTGTCCCTAAACCATGTAAACATCATGGTATTAAATAACAACAAAAATAATGGCATAATTCTATGAACACCACTAATAGTACTATAAAGATCAGTCCAACAGGACTTCAGGATATTCTAGTATTAAGCAACATTCTGGTTTTATTTTTCTTAATATCAAAAGACTGCCAAAGTCTAAGAGAAAGAGATAAAGGTATTCTTTAAAATTAAAATGATTTATTTCAAGGTTTGTACAAGCCTTCATGTAAAAGGTTCACCTTGTCTGGGAAGGTTTCAAAACAGGTCCTCACTGGGTCACGGCATCCAAATTTGGAAGACTTGAATCGTCGTATGATGTCCTGAAGAGTGGCAGCTACCACAAAGTACTCCTGCTTCAGACGCAATTCCTTTCCTTCAAAAAACTTAGGAACACAGTGGGGAAAAGGGGGTTATATTAGTCTATGTCAGAAGCAGCACAATGAAGATACCAAAAGAAAATAGGCTAATAATGGCAATGATCTGATCGTAGGGATTGTAAAAATCAAGCTCCTTTCCAGGGTAAAAGAAAGCAATGAGATGGACTTTGCCAATCAGGTTTAATCTTCAGTGGTTTCCCTATCTCAGGTCCATATTTTATATAATAGGCATCCTTCTTTTAATAAGTTTTTACAGATGACAAACATTCACATGCACATTTGTGGATCAGCACTGATCTTAAGAACATGGAAACACTCTTAATTTCTTCTGAAAATAAATGGGACTTTAAGGACACTTAATTCTCCCTGCATTGTATATCCAGTGACCTTGAACTGAGTATAGTCAGGTAAAAATACTATCTGAGCAGAGGAAACGGTTACTACAAAGTGGTATGTCTATTGTGCTGGTCCTGAACAGAGATTTATTAAGAACAACAGAAGAGGGAATGCAGAAAGATGGAACTAAGAAAAATTATACTGAGTAAATGCATGCAAGCCAGATATCACTTGTGCCTTTCACGTAATTTTCGTAAGTTTGACTCTCCTACTATAGTCTCCGTATGTCTCCTTCCACCAGAAGTGGCTTTTTGAAGATGGTGAGAAGTTCATCAGAGAAGTGGAAACTGGTGGCTCCCACACAAAACACAGAAACAAATAGTTTTTCTAAGACAGCAGAAAAGCAGCCAAATAAAATCCACAATTCACTTGTGGCCAAAAGAGATTTAACGAAGCACTTAAACTGCACTTACATGGCACAATGCAGCAGATACTTACATTATCATTAGGGTACAACACTCTGGATATGTTTTCTGCTAGGTTTCTATCCAACACAGCTTGGATATAATCACCAACATTAACTATGGAAGAGAATGAAGATATATCTCAGAGTAGTTACATCAATGAAATGGAATACTCCAAGAGCTGTATGTGTTTATCACTACACAGCAGTCATTTCATAACTTCTCCTAACCCTTTACCTTTATTCAGTGAGATTTTTAAAAGTTTCAACTTGTAACTCAAATTCAACAGGAAATTTATTTACATTTATTTCGAACGTGAAGTAAATGTATGGATTCTTTGCTCAACTGTCTGTCTAGCTCTCAAGAGTCTTACTCTGGAATTGGATGTCACCATCTTTTTTATTTTGGAAAAAATAATGGATTGTACATTTCTAAGGAAGTGTGTAAAAGACTTTCTGGATGTTTTCAGTACATCAAGTAATTAGTGTGGCTTCCTTCCAGAGGTTAAATGAAGCTTTCTTCATTGTGTTTATCTACTTTGATGTGTTCTCAGGGGAAAAAATAGGAATACCAGCTACCAAATGGTTGCTTTGCACACGTTTTATTAATTTACTGGATGTGTAATATTTTTTTCTTAAGTAGGAGCTAGGAGCAGAAATTTGAGCCATGATGACTGGAGTTTAATGCTTCTGCCTTCATTGCCCCTTTTAAATTATCCCTCTCCAAACCACCCTGCTGTAGAAAAGAAACTGCTTTTAGTGGCAATAATAAGCTTCCCTTCTTTTGTGGATAACAGAATTGGGAAGCGGATTTTTATCAAGGGACAAAGAATCATGAGCCTCTTATTTGCCAGATTTGTCTTTTTGTTTTTTCCCATGACTTCAGTTGAGATAAAAATACTTTTGCATATGCATACATATATATTCTATTTCTATAGAATAGAAATATTTCTATAGAAATAGTTAAAACTGGCCCCAACTATATGTTCTATTAACATTTCCTTTTGTATAGCAGATACTGAAGAGAAGAGGTTATGTCATCTGGGTTGAACATACTTAGAAAATATACAGAGACTTTCTTTTCTACATGCTTAGATTCTAAACAGGTAATGTGTAGATATGAAAAACTTTAACATAGAATAGAATAACAATGAATAACAGAGTTGGAAGTAATCAAGCCACAATCAAGGCCATTGATTATCCTTTTCTCCTGTTTCATGTGGAGACAAATGATTCAACAAAGAACCTGAAATAACAAAAGACTATGAGCAGCTAGGCATGAAAACAAAAGAAGTAGGAGCACAGAGAGTTATTTTCTTCTGTACTTCCAACATAAGGTCAACAACCAATGAGAGAATGGAGAATTTTAGAATTTTAGGAGAATTTTAAACTACTGGCTTGAGGGATGATGCCACTGAGAGAAATTTCAACTCTTAGATCATGGTGTACATTATCTACATGAAGGGCTTCTGGAAGGGATTGGCTGCATAACAAGAACTAGAGAGATTGTGTTTGGAAAATAACTGGCTCAGATTATCTAAAGAGCTCTAAAGGGTTTTAAACTAAAATTCGAAGGGTAGGGAAACCAATCGTTAGGACCCAATCCCAAACATAAACCCCAAGAGAACTAATCGAACAATGAGGTAGATAGTGATGAGAAAGAAGGGGAACTCAGATATAAAACAGGAGACAGAGGGAAAAATATGCAGGATCAGTCATAAAGACTTAGATGCCTATACCCTAATGCTCAAAATATAAGGAACAAACAGGGCAAATTTGAATTTAAATAAATAATGCAATAAAGAAATACTGGAAGAACTTTATTCATTATTAAGAGTACATACATTCTTCGAGGTTGAAATCATTGGGTGCCTTGGCTGACCACAGTCTCATGGTATTAACTGTATTGTTCTTGTATCCAGGAACAGGTGTATCATAAGGCATGGCAAGAATAACCTAATGAGGAGCAAGAGATTAAATAAAGATGGGCTAACACAGTGACATAAAAATGATAATAAGCCATAGCTAAAGGGCACTGCAATTGTTCACTCTAGTGTACCTTGCTCATTTTGTTTTTAAAAAAATGTGATTTACAATTCTAGACAGACTAGCTTAATATATTGCAAATGAGACAAATTTTAAAAAAAAACAGATATTAAACAGCAAAGTAGACTTTTGTATCCTCAAAAGTAAAGCATTCCCAATAGAAAAAGCAGAGGAGAAAAGAAGATAATTCATGCCTTTCTTTAACTTGGCATTTAAGGAAATTCAGTACTGGGGCTCCGCAGGTCTTGTTAGGCAAGCATTTGACAGAACAAAGAAGGATCTGATGTTCTTTAACCTGCAAAGGAACTTGGCACTCAGTCACAGATGTTATTAAATGAAGCTTTCAGAGAAGACTGTTCTTTGAAGGGGCTGGAAGTGAACTTAATTGTGTAATTCTCTCCACTCTTGGCAGTTTAGCAACCTTAACTTTCCTCTCTCATGGTCTCCATTATCTCCTGAGGAATGTCTTTGCAAGCAAAACAACATAAAGAACAAAACCGCGACTAGGTTTCATGCAATACACTAATTTAGGGCTACTCCAAAGGATCAGAGTAAGCTACAACGCAAACCCCAGATCCCTCCACCCCATTCTCTGTCCTCGTCTCTCCATCTAGGGTTGCATTTCCCATCTGCTCTATGACCCACCCTAAATGCTGCCCTCTGTCTGGGTCATCTTTCCTACCCACCCACTCTTTCTTCTTTCCATTGTGCCCAATTGTTTTTTGTGCTTTTTCATACAGCTCTCCCTGTTAATGTCCTCTTTCTTGGCTACTCCAAATTCCTTTTGACATGGAAAAGCCAGCCTTTCCTGCCAACCAGGTCTGATTCTTTCCAGTCTATTCATTCTCCTCCAACTGCCACTTGCAACTCTCTCTACCCTCTGCCCAATCAATCTAACCAGCATGCACAAACAAAATGCATATGCATGCACACACACACACACACACACACACACACAAAACTTCACTGACCTGCTTTCACTGTTTTTCCCCAGCCTCCCTGTGATATGCTCACTTATTTGCTTACTTATAGGCTGCAGGTTCTTTGTTCCTTTCAAACGGGGAAAAACATGGTTTGTTTTTTTTCTTTAATGGGGACCACGAGACCAAAACTATGGTTTTACAGTCTCTTCTACTTTACTTTTTGTAAAAACGAAACCATGTCCTTTTTTCTGGGTTGGAATGAAGAAGCAAGCTGCTTCTTTCATTTGTTCCAAAGCAAACAAAAAAGTTGATTGCCTTTTGCATCAGTAGAAAAGTTTTGAAGTGGCAGCTTCTTTTTTTAGTGTAGTCATCATAATTTCTTCTAAGATTTGTAATACAATTTAAGAACAAATATTAGAATATAAAGGAATAATGTTAACTATAAAAAATAAAGTATAAAGAAATTCAAAAGAAAAAAATAAGTAAAAACAAAAATTAGTATAAGATGCAATTAAAAAATAAATTTGTGCCCTCAGCCCCTTTTAAGAGTATGGCTTTCAAAAAGTGCCATAAGCCCAGTGTAGCTCTTTAGTTAGCAAACATTAGGTATTATTCCATATATTGCTTTATTATTGAATAAAGCTTAAATATTTAAATTCATACAGCACATTAAGCCAGAATAGAACAAACCATATTTTAATATAGCATGAATCCACGACATGTTTTGATTTATGTTTTAACCAAAGCATATCTGTGTGATACAGAATGGTGGTTTGCTGGCTTGATCCAACCAGGCTCTTCATATGCACTTAAGCCACATATGGTAATTTTTTAGACTCAAGTGGCATAAAACTATTTGTAATGCACAATTAAATAACTGTGGAAGACTATTGAAATCAGGATCTAGTCCTGACTGACACATGCTTGACAAGTTGTTTTGTCCAATTCTGATCTACTTCATGATAGCATGAGGCTGCCAGCATGCTACAAATGACTTGATTTAAAAAAAAGACTAAACACCCATGGGAAGTTTATGGCCTAGTCATGTATCTCCTAACAAGTGAAAAATGAAACACTAAGTAATTACAAGTACTGTACCTATGGAAAATCGTGTATTCCTAAACAGTTGAAAAATGGCACCAAATTTCAGTTTCAAATGTCTCTCTAGTCATTTGTTTAGTCAATCTCTTTAAGGAGCACTGCTGTTTAAACCAATTATATGCTGCTCAGCAACAAATGTGGAACACCATGGCCCATTTGTCTATGTGGAAAACATAGAGAGGCTGCAGCCATAACAGGTCCAAATAAGGTTTGCAAGCACAGAAGTCCATCTTTTAAATTGCTCTGAAGGCTCCTCATGTTTGCAAAAGCTCATGCTGCAACAAATCCATTTGTTTCTAAAGTGCCATAGGATATTCTGCCTTTAGAATTCACTTGGCATTCAGAAAAAATAGAATTGAAGAATTATCCAAACATTTGGATAATTAAAGACTTGTAATCTCGAATCAGCTCCCATTCCTTGCCATGTCATGGTGTTTTCACACACCTTTACAAAGGTGTTTGCAGTGTACTGAGTCCATTGTTCTTCTACTTGCATAACAGGGTTTTTCTCATTTTTTTTTTCTTTTTTCAGGTTAAGTGACCAAAACACAGCTTTACTAATTTGATGTTCTTACATGTTGCCTATACTCCTCGGGGATTATGGGGGTGGTATTCTCAACATATCTGGAAGGTACCAGATAATGGCAGTAAATAAAATAAAATCTCTGCATCAATTGCATGGAATTTGATCTGATTTGAATCAAGATATACAATGAATTGATGAAACAATTCATACATTTCTGCAAGCATTCATATACAACTACAATTAAATTTGACTCAAAACTGATTCTCTCTGATTCCCAAATGATTTAGAATGAAATTAACTTAAAAACTAGAATAATTCAAACTGCATCCTTGAAACATTCCTTGTTGGCAAAGCTATCCAGGCAGCATTTATTGTTCTTACCTCTGCTTTTTTTTGATGCTTCCTCTGATCATTACTCTACTAAATGGCTATTTTCACCCAACCCTTCAATGTGAATGGCAATCCAGCAAACTGGGAAAGTTCTACTGGTTGATTATCCTTGTAACATGGAGGAAGGTAGAAAAATATTAATTGCTATTGCCAAAATCTCCAAATCCAAGACTGCTACCATATAATATATCCCTTTTGGCTATTTTGCCCTTGTAATTAATGGCTTCACATATGTAACTTTAAAAGCTATACCTGAGTATCAACCCATTTAACCCCATTAGGGGTATGATCTACTCGACCATAGAAATGTACAGGAAGCATGTATTCAGGGCGGGCTTTTTCCCAAGGATTGCCATAGCGCAGCCAATCATCAGCTTCTTCCACCTAAAACAAGAAGAAATGAGTCACAAAAATTGTTGTCTTCTTTGAATTGTGATTAATGAACAAGAGCTTTTTCAACAGCTGAATGGAAGTGGGGGTATCCTCCCCAGCAGGGGTGAGTTCCTGCCAGTTCTAACCTCTTCTATAGAAGAGGTTCCACAAATCTACCATGCCATTTAGAACCGGTTCCAGCTTCCTCCCACAGCCCGTCCGCACCACGCTTGCCCCGCCTGCCGCTCACTGATTGGCTGGCTCACCAATTGCCCGCCCACCTCTAAGAGTCCTATCTAAACCTTAAAGTCTTAAAGCTGTCAAGTTTGAACAACTCTGGGTTTTTTTCCTAAAGGGTTAGGGGTGCAAGGATCTTGCAACTTTGCAGCTTTAAGACTTGCATACTTCAATGCCAGAGTTCCTGAGCCAACATGACTAGAGGAGGAATTCTGGGAGTTGAAGTCCACAAGTCTTAAAGCTGTCAAGTTTGAACACCCCTGGTTTTTTTTTTTCTAAAGTGTTAGGGATGCAAGGGTCTTGTAACTTGATACAGCACTGCAGTCATTCTGGTGCCAAATAATGATCTTTTTCATTTTTCTAATCATTCTAATTTTAAATATATATCTTTGTTTTAATTGTCATAATCAATGCATTGGTAAATATATGACTATGAAAAAGAAACTTTATTATGCATTTGTTGATTTTGTGAATGTATAATAAACATAACTGAACTGCTTATAATAGCAATAGTAATAACTCTTAGATTTATAAGCTGTTCCACAGTGCTTTACAGCCCCCTCTAAGCAGTTTACAGAGTCAGCATATTTTCCCCAACAATCTGGGTCCTAATTTTACCGACCTCGGAAGGATAGAAGGCTGAGTCAACCTTGAGCTGGTGAGGATCTAACCACTGGCAGTCAGCAGAATTAGCCTGCAATGCCGCATTCTAACCACAGGAATTCTTTGCCCAAATAAAGAAAGTTGAAAGTTGATTCCTAAGTGCAGTAAGAGTAGCATATGATAGAAATAAAGTATGTATGAGAATGGATGGAATGTTTAACAAATGGTTCAACACTGCACATGGATTAAGAAAAGGATAGGTGATGTCTTGGAATAAATGTATGGTATAAAGGAAAGCTTCTTGTGTTGTTAGATATGGATCAGTTGGGGACACGAGTGTGTGTGTGTACCATTGTATGCCATGTTGTTGATAGAGAACCTGAATGATTTGTAGCAAACATTAGAGATGATTTTATGACACGATGAGGAGAATGCATTTGAAAATCAGTGTATCTGACTCCAGCAGATACATCTGATAAGGAACTTGGAATGAACAATTGCCAGTTGTACATAAATGGCAAAATATAAACAAGAATATGTATTTATGTTTCTTGGTAGAATGTTTACAAAAAATGAAAAAATGAATGGAGAAATTTTAGTAACTGCACGTTTGTAGCAATGTAGTGGGTAGAAATGAGTTATGATGTGAGGAATAAATATGGGAAAAAATTAAAATGGCTGCATTTAACAGCATCTTCAACAAACCCATTTGTAATGACAGTATCTTATACATTTCTCAGTGCACGAGCTATGACAATTTGGAGGCTAAAATCTTAGAAGATGCTGCCAGCATTAATTTTATTATATTATGGTTCCTTAGTTCACTTAGATACTGTATTTTTTGGAGTATAAGACGCACCAAGGTTTGAAGAGGCAAATTAAAAAAAAGTTTTTGCACTATGCAAACCTCTCAAAAACATCCCATTTTTCGTGAAAACGGGCCTGTTTCCCCCCCCCAAAAGGCACGAATAGCCTTTAGGGGGCTTGCAGGGTGCTCGGGGGGGGGGAACGAGCAAAAAAACGGCCTGTTTTTCGCAAAAACAGACTCCTCCTGGGGGCTGGGGGGGAATAAAATGGCCCTTTTTTGCTCATTTCTGCCCTCACCAGCCCTCAGGAGCTCTCTTAAAGTTTCCTAGAAGCTATGCAAGGCCATTTTGGTGAAGGGGCGGGGTTTCGGGAGGCAAAAAAATGCTGTATTCAATGTATAAGACACGCCCAGATTTTCAGCCTCTTTTTTGAGGGAAAGAGGTACGTCTTATACTCCGAAAAATATGGTAGCTTCAAAGTCTGGCATCATGATAGTAGTATTTTATGATGCTAGCAATCCATAGGATAACCTGATAAATATGGGGAACATCAGGCTTTTCCACAAGATTTCTCAAACTTGCCCTTATGGACAATACTTCACCTAGGATACTGGTGTTCACCAAGCTGCAATCAGCTGCTGCATCTAGTGCTTACAACTGGCAATGCTATCTATCTACAAGAGCTAGTTGTAAAATATGTTTTGTGGGCCTATGTAAAGATAAGTCAATCTATAGTTGCCTCTACAGGTTTATTTTAGTTTATATTAGTTTGATAGCAGACCCGCTTTCCAGAGTAACCTTCACTGGATGTGTTCAAGCTGAATCTATGGTCCTGCACTGAGCTGAAGGTTCAACTTGATTACCTAAGTGGCTCTGTCCAAACTCAATGGTGTTATGACTTTTAGTCAGCATGGCCACTTCACAGGAGCTGCAGAAGTTCTGTTACTAAGTGACGTGGTCACAAAATATGACATCGTGTGATTACACTGCTTAGCAATGGCAGTTCTGGCACTTCCAGTTGCCATCATTAAGCAAATCCTGTGCCCTTATTAAACATGATCTCACATGGTCAATATTTGTGAGCCCTTGACAGCTTCCACCACTGACGTGGCTTGTTAGAAGCTGGTAATGAAGATTGCAACGGGCGATTGCAAGATTGTGGAAAAAGGCAGCACATAATTGCAAACCGATTACTAAGTGCCTGGATCACAATGTCATGACGGTCCTGTTGTGACCACTGCAAGTTCAAAGATCAGTCATAAGTACTATTTGTTGAGCACCATTGTAAATTTGAACTGACAGTGAACTAGTGGTTGTTAAACAAGGATTACTTATATAGCCTTTGTCTACAGATAAGATTTGGCTTCAATTTTGGGCATCTATGATTAAAAGATTCTCAGATAGTAGACTTATGCAACTGACATTCCTTACTACTGTTTTTTCCTAAGGCTTTGGAGAAGCTTTAGCTACCATCACAGTCCTCACTCAAGCTTGATTATCGCTTGACAGTACCTGTAAAGGCAGACAGAAATAAAGGTGATCTTTCCCTCACCTGCCAGCCATTGACAATCTTTTGATTAAAAATGCCGAATTCATAGCGGATCCCATAGCCATAGGCTGCAAGCCCCAGTGTTGCCATGGAGTCCAGAAAGCAAGCTGTTATGGAAAAGAACCAACACATGTTATTGCCTGACAGAAATCAACACCCAGTTAAGCAGCTCTCACTGATACAACTCAGTGTGTTTGTGTTTATAAGACTGCACAGACTCCCCCCTTACAAATGAGGGAAGGGAGTGGAAGAGTGGCTAAGAGATTGAGCTAAGGAAACCAAAGGTCTTTATTTCAGCTCTTCCATGAACTCACAAAATGGCCTTAGAAAAGGCACTTTTTCTCAGCCCCAATCCCCATATATTCAGGCAAATACTGTCGTGTTTCAGAATTGTTATGTAAAGATTTTTACTAGGTAAAAAAAATCAACACTTCAATTCATATAATATAAATTCTATAAAGAGGGTTTTGTAGGCTTTGTATCTGTATTGCAAACAGCTCTCCATTTCATCATAGCTTGTTATAGTTCCCCGCAGAACAATCTAAGTGCAGCCATGCTGGCAAAGTCTGACAGTGCAGAATTCAGCTTCTCACATCCACCCAGCAAGATGCTTAACAAGGCAGTTGGTTAACTGAGAGCCTTTCCAACTCTGCATCCTATTTTATTAGTGCTATACTCCACCTCCTCATTTTCTCTGAACCCTCTAATCACCCCGACTGCAATACAAATGGTCTTCCTCTGTAGAAATGTACTGGCATCTTCCCGTCAATGGTCACTGCTCACCTGCCAGACGCCCAAGTCCCCCATTGCCAAGGCCAGCATCTTCCTCAATCTCTTCCAATTCTTCTAAGTCAAGGCCAAGCTATTGAGAGGAATAAGCAAAAGACAGAAAATACCATGAAATGTAAAGTTTTCTACTTGGAATTTGCAATTTCTTTCATTCTAGCCTTCTGTTAAACAACTCTGCTTCTTTCTGATCTTGGAGTAAAGTTAATTTCTACACTCTATAATTTAGATTGGATTTCTATGCTTTTTATAAACATTG
Organism: Thamnophis sirtalis; assembly: GCF_051295495.1. NCBI lineage: Eukaryota > Metazoa > Chordata > Lepidosauria > Squamata > Natricidae > Thamnophis > Thamnophis sirtalis. Next base: position 36,106,619 of record NW_028261386.1, on the reverse strand, counting down.
AAAAATTTAATGCCACTGAATGAATGAATTAAAATCATCTCACTTCCAGTGTTTGTCCCTTTTCTGATAAGATTTAAAAAGAGGACACGGTCTCTCAAACTCTGACACATTTCCTGGGCAAAAAGACCTCCCCCCCCCAAAAAAAAGCTAAACAGGTTTTTAAAGCACTTTTTCATTGGAACTATTTAAAATATTTATTACCGTATTTTTTGGAGTATAAGATGCACCTTTTTTCCTCAAAAAAGAGGCTGAAAATCTGGGTGCACAGCATTTTTTGCCTCCCGAAGCCCTGCCTCCTTCACCAAAATGGCTGTGAATAGCCTTATGGAGGCTTTCAGAGACCTCCTGGGGGCTGGGGAGGGCAGAAATGAGCAAAAAATGGGCCATTTTTGCCCCCCCCCCCAGCCTCCAGCAGCACTCTATAAGCCTATGCATGAACCTTTCTTTTGCTAAAAAACGGGCCCATTTTCATGAAAAATGGGCCATTTTTTGCTCGTTGTTGCCCTCCCCCCCAGGAGCACTCTGCAACACACACACACACATAGGCTATTCATGCCTTTTATTTGAAAAAAAAAAGACCTGTTTTTGCGAAAAACGGGCCGTTTTGGGGAGGTTTGCAGAATGCAAATAGGGAAGAAAATGGTAAGTGAGCACCTGTCTACCCTAGATGAGTTCAAATCACCAGGACCGGATGGATTACACCCCAGGGTTCTGAAGGAACTGGCAGATGAGATCTCAGAACCACTGAATTATATCTTTCAGAGATCCTGGAGCACCGGGGAACTGCCAGAATACTGGAAAAGAGCTGATGTGGTTCCCATCTTCAAAAAAGGGGAAAAAATAGATCCAGGAAGCTATAGACCTATCAGCCTGACCTCAATACCAGGAAAGATTCTGGAAAAGATAATCAAGCAACGAATTAGTGAACACCTAGAAGTAAACAAAGTAATAGCCAAAAGCCAACATGGGTTTATCAAAAACAGATCATGCCAGACTAATCTTATTGCATTCTTTGACAAAGTGACAAAATTAGTGGACCAGAGGAATGCCGTCGATATAGTTTACTTGGACTTCAGTAAGGCATTTGATAAGGTAGACCATAACCTACTACTAGATAAAGTAGAAGAATGTGGTTTGGACAGCATCACCACCAGATGGATTTGTAACTGGCTGACTAACCACACTCAACGTGTAGTAATCAATGGAACTGCATCTACATGGAGGGAAGTATGCAGTGGAGTACCCAAGGCTCTGTTTTAGGCCCAGTACTCTTCAACATCTTCATCAATGATTAGGATGAGGGAATAAATGGGGAACTCATCAAATTTTCAGGTGACACCAAGCTGGCAGGAATAGCCAACTCTTCAGAAGACAGGCTTAAGATACAGAAGGATATTGACAAACTTGAACATTGGGAACTATCTAATAAAATGAAATTCAATGGTGAAAAGAGTACGGTTCTACATTTAGGCAAGAAAAACAAAATGCAGAGGTACAGTATAGGTGATACCTTGCTCAATAATAGTAACTGTGAGAGGGATCTTGGAGTCCTAGTGGACAACCATTTAAATATGAGCCAGCAGTGTGCAGCAGCTGCCAAAAAAGCCAACACAGTTCTAGGCTACATAAACAGAGGGATAGAATCAAGATCACGTGAAGTGTTCATACCACTTTATAACGCCTTGGTAAGGCGACACTTGGAATACTACATTCAGTTTTGGTCGCTATGATGTAGAAAAGATGTGGAGACTCTAGAAAGAGTGCAGAGAAGAGCAACAAAGATGATTAGGGGACTGTAGACTAAAACATATGAAGAATGGTTGCAGGAACTGGGTATGTCTAGTTTAATGAAAAGAAGGAGACATGCTAGCAGTGTTCCAATATCTCAGAGGTTGCCACAAAGAAGAGGGAGTCAAACTATTCTCCAAGGCACCTGAGGGTAGAACAAGAAGCAATGGGTGGAAACTAATCAAAGAGAGAAGCAACTTAGAACTGAGGAGAAATTTCCTGATAGTTAGAACAATAATCAGTGGAACAGCTTGCCTCCAGAAGTTGTGATTGTCCCAACACTGGAAGTCTTTAAGAAGATGTTAGATAGCCATTTGTCTGAAAGGGTATAAGGTTTCCTGCCTAGGCAAGAGGTTGGACTAGAAGACCTCCAAAGTCCCTTCCAACTCTGCTATTGTATTGTATTGTATTGTATTATATAATCTTTCTCCTCCTTTTCATCTAGATCTTAATTGCTCCCTGCTTATATTGCTAGCACTAAGTTAGAGACAACAGTCAGAACTGTTTCTAGTGGAAACCTAATATGGAGTGACATGACGTGACGTAACGTGACGAGGAAGGGAAGGGAACGTAATATGGAGTGATGTGACATGATGTAGAGAGAAAGGGAAGGGGAAGAAGCTGAATTTTCTCCTAGCACCACTAATAGCTTTAGATCCAATTTAAATTAGGAAAAGCTGCTAATTTTCACACCTCCAGAATTCTTGTGTTCAGACCAAGAATGATCATCCTCTCTTCCCTTTCAACTGCTTTTAACCAAAATCTAAACTGTCAGGAAACCCGATCATGGATCTCATAAGTCTATAGTTTGGATTGCTGATAGTACCTTGATTTTTTCATTTTCCATGGTGAACGTTCTCAGCTTGATTTCTTTCCAAACAAAACAACTTCTCCTTACCCAGAAAGAAAATCTGGCTCTTTGTGAATTTGATAGCAAGGTAACTGTCCAGGGCTAAATCACATTAGTAGCTCTGCCAAAAGGCCTGCAATCCATGAGTCATGCTGCATTCAGCAATAAATATTTAAAGATGTGTTATGGGCGGATTAGACAGAAACCTTACAAGGCTCTAGAAAATGATCAGGCTCTTTATTAATATAGTTTGCGTCCAGACATTAAACAGATAAGAGTATTGTGATGAGAGTGAGGAAAAGGAGGGAGGGCGGGAGGGAGGGAGAGAGAGAGAGAGAGAGAGAGAGAAAGAGAAATGGTGCATTTGCATTGTGAAATAAGGCTCAAACTATTGTATAAACGATGGTTTGGCGTTCCTTTTGAACAAATAAAAGTTAGGGTTTGTAAAGAACAGTGCTCCACTCTCATAGGCTATGGATTAATCCTTTGAGATTTTCAAGGATGGAATAACAAGAAATCAAACAAATTAAAGTTTATCTGAAGGGTTTTTTTGGGGGGGGGAGTAGAGAAGTGACTGGAATTTAAAATACAAAAATAGCTTGGCATTATGTGCAAATCTATCCAGTAATGTAAGTAAAATATCTGCAAAGTTAATTGGGCTGTGTGTACAGTGTAGACATTTGTAGCTCTTATGTTATCTCTAAATTTAAAGGAATGTGATTGCTAATGATTTGCTAATTTCCTTCATTTCGTTCTGTATCTTACAGATTCTGAGTTTAATTTCTATTCTGTGATCACTAGAACCAGAGGAAGAAAGCTTTTTAGGAACTCACATTCACTCATATTTGCAAAAGGATGTACCTATGATTCTCTGGTATTATAAATCCTTTAACCTGATTTGCTGAATCATTATAACGACTCCTATATGCAGACCATCCTTTCGTTGTGAAATTATTGGAATTGAAATTATTTTCCATTAAAAATAGGATTACATAGTTAACTAGATTTAATCTTCAAAGCTGATATTATAAAATTAAATACTATCTATATAATGATCAGTTATCACCCAAACTGTTTTGTCAGTTCATTGCTTTCCACTCATCAGATCAATGCCCCACTATTTTAAAGGCTCATGGCACATGATCATATGTGTAAAAGAATCACATATATATTTTATATTTTCCTGAAAACCTAGGAAGCAAAGCTTTTCTAAAAAATACAAAAACTGAGACTTTCTGAATTTTAACCTCATTTATGAACTGTCCATAAAAATATTACAAACACCTCCTGCTTCCTTATGTACACAAACTGAAGAGCACCAGTTCAACCTCAAAGATGGAACACACCTGATAAATAGCTTCATCACAGACATTCTGCAGACCCAGGTTCACCATTGTATTCTGAAGTGTTCGGCCCATGTAGAATTCCAGAGACAGGTAATAAATACGCTAGGAAACAAGAGGGGGAAAAAGACAAGAGTTTATATAATCTAATATGTTTTGCACCCTGAGCCATGAGTAGGCGACAACTCCATTTACGGTATATTATAGAAACCATACAGAAAGCTTAGGAAAAATATCTGTGATATTTGTATCTCTCCTATTTCATCCTATTTTTGAGGTCAGTGGGATTGAGAGATAATGGCTAGTCTAGACTTAACCTATGCTTTAGTGGGGATTTGAACCAATGTCTCACTAGTCTCAGCCCAACATTCCAGCCAATATATCACACAAACTCTACTTTGGGACCACCGAGAAAGTAATGATGCAACCCTTCATTTCATTTTTGCCACAGGATTATTGTATATTCTGTACTGTAGATTCCATAAAAGCACAGGACTGCAGCTACATTTCAGCAACCTGGAAAAATACCTTCCCTGCATATATGTTCCCTCTATGGGTCTGTCCATGTGTGTATGCATTGTGTGGGTGTCTGAGAATCTAATTAGGTCAGGTTTGGATGTGCTACCTTTTTACACGGGTATTCCTATGTTTTACCCTTGTTTCATTTATGTGAACTGGTATGTATGTGTATCCTGGGAAGGCCAGAGTTGACTGCATATGCTCCATTCTGAGTGACGTAACTGAGGGGGCTTAGAATGGAGTTGACAAGTTGATAATTCTGCAGCAATATTTTGGGTTGTCTTTTCAAGAAAGTTTTCTCTGCAATGTTTGGTAGGGTCTCACCCATCTACAAGTTCAATCTTGTGCTAGCTTCTGCTCTCTTACCTAATTTGGTCTTATTTGGGGGTTTGTTTGGGAGGGGGGATTATTCTGATAACTTAGTCTCAAGCCCCTTTGCACATTTTACAGGTTTACCAATTCTTCTCATTGGACTGGGAAGTGTTTAAAAAGGAGCAAAGGGCTGGAAATACGTGTGGAAATACAATAATAATTTACATGTTAACAAATTAAGTGTATCAGCAATTCATATCTGCATACCAAGTGTAGATTCATCTGTCCACCAAGGAACATAACATTCTTTTTTTGGACATCTCCATGAACAAAAAAGGTCTTGATCTACTCTTATAGAGACCAAATAGAGACGTCCACAAACCTTGATAATTTGAAATATTTATTTATTTTATTTATTTATTTTTTATTTTATTGACATTTATAGGCCGCCCTTTTCCCTAAAGGGACTCAGGGCGGCTTACATTTCATAGGAGGGGAGTGTAAGACAGGACACAAAAGAAATGTGAATAAAGGAAAATAACCAATAAAACACAACATTCATTCGACATTCGGGCGGGGCGAGATTAGGATCTTATCCCCAGGCCTGATGGGATAGCCAGATCTTGAGGGCTGTGCGGAAGGTCTGGACGGTGGTGAGGGTGCGAATCTCCACGGGGAGATCGTTCCAAAGCGTCGGAGCTGCAACCGAGAAGGCTCTCCTCCGCGTAGTCGCCAGTTGGCACTGACTGGCGGATGGAATTCGAAGGAGGCCTACTCTATGCGATCTGATGGGACGAAGGGAGGTAATTGGCAGAAGGCGGTCTCTCAAATAGTCAGATCCACTACCATGAAGGGCTTTATGAATGGTGAGTAGCACCTTGAAGCGCACCCGGAGATCAACAGGTAGCCAGCGCAGCTCACGGAGGATCGGTATTATGTGGGCGAACCGCGGTGCGCCCACAATCACTCTCGCGGCTGCGTTCTGGACTAGCTGAAGTCGCCGGATGCTCTTCAAGGGCAGCCCCATGTAGAGCACATTGCAGTATTCCAGCCTAGAGATCACAAGGGCTCGAGTGACTGTTGTGAGAGCCTCCCGGTTCAGGTAGGGCCGCAACTGGCGTACCAGGCGAACCTGGGCAAATGCCCCCCTGGTCACAGCTGACAAATGGTGGTCAAAAGTCAGCTGTGGGTCCGGAAGGACTCCCAAGTTGCGGACCCTGTCTGAGGGGTATAAATTTTGACCCCCCCAGCCTGATTGATGGAACGTTGGCCAAATTGTTGGGAGGGAAACACAACAGCCACTCGGTCTTGTCTGGGTTGAGTACCAGTTTGTTAGCTCTCATCCAGTCCTTAACGGCCTCAAGACCCCGGTTCATCACGTCCACCGCTTCATTGAGTTGGCACGGGGCAGACAGATACAGCTGTGTATCGTCCGCGTATTGATGGTATTTTATCCCGTGCCTCCGAATGATCTCGCCCAGCGGTTTCATGTATATGTTGAATAGTGGGGGGGATAAGACCGAACCCTGCGGCACCCCATAAGTTAGGGGCCTCGGGGACGATCTCTGCCCCCCCCACCAACACCGACTGCGACCTGTCCGAGAGGTAGGAGGAGAACCACCGCAGAACAGTGCCTCCCACTCCCACCTCCCGCAGTCGTCGCAGAAGGATACCATGGTTGATGGTATCGAAAGCCGCTGAGAGGTCAAGGAGAACCAGGATGGACGCATGGCCTCCATCTCTGGCTCTCCAGAGATCGGTCAATGCGACCAAAGCGGTTTCTGTGCTGTAACCGGGCCTGAAGCCGGACTGGAAGGGGTCAAGATAGTTAGCTTCCTCCAAGGTACGCTGAAGCTGAAAGGCCACCACCTTCTCAACAACCTTCCCAACAAAGGGAAGGTTGGAGACTGGACGATAGTTATTAAGAACGGCTGGATCCAAGGATGGTTTCTTCAGGAGGGGTCTCCCCACCGCCGCTTTAAGTGCGGCGGGGAAGTGCCCCTCCCGAAGGGAAGTAGTAACAACCGCGTGGATCCAGCCTCGTGTCACCTCACTGCTGTTGGCAACCAGCCAGGAGGGACACGGGTCCAGTATACAGGTGGAGGCGCTCACAGCTCGCATAGCCTTGTCCACATCCCCGGAGGCAACATCCTGAAACTCAACCCAGAGATGGTCTGCCAAGCTATTCCCCTGTGTCTCGGCTGGATCTGCGGGAGTGGAGTCCAGGTCCGACCGAAACCGAGCAACTTTGTCCGCCAAGAACTGGACATACTCCTCAGCCTTACCCTGTAAGGGGTCCCCCGCCTCCCTCCTATTTAGGAGGGAGCGGGTTATCCTAAACAGGGCGGCTGGGCGGGACTCGGCGGACGCAACCAAGGTGGCAATGTGTGTTTTTTTAGTTGTCCTTAATGCCCTGATGTATTCCTTGGAGACAATACTGGAGACATAGGTACAAAGAAGCTATGGATCTTTGATGTACATTCTAAAACATAATTACAATTCTATGAATTTTTGTACAAAATGTGGTAACAGAGAGCAAGGTTAACTGATGTGAGTTAACTGCTGAATTCCAATAGCATAGCAATTGTAGTCAACATTATAAACATTAGCTGTGCCAATGCAAGGGAGTTCACTGGAATTCCAGTTGAGAATGCAATTATGTTTGGAAGAGTTAGTGGTAAAAGAAAACCAGGCCATCAAAGAACATGATAGCTGGACACCATCTAAGCTGACAGCAGCCAGAGCATAGAAAAATTCAAAGAAATAGTGCAACATTGGAAGATGTGACAGATCATAGAAACGCCAAGAGTCGGACACGACTGAATGGATATATCATCATCAAATGTATAGAAAATTTTCTGGTATTCTTAAGCTTATTTTAAGACCTAAAGGACCTAACTTTATATTTTTTTAAAGCAACTTTCACAGATCTATAAAAACAGGACATTCAAGGTCATTATTTCAAAGCCTGAATGTTTAAAGTTCCCAGGGGTTAGATTTGGGCAAGAGAGATCCAGTTTCATGTTCACATTTGACTACAGGCCTCAGCCACCAACTCTATCTGATCACAATCTAATGTGTTGAGGTAATTAAATTAATTGGAAGCCCATATATGAGCCCCATTTCTTCTCAAAGTGAAGTGTTCTATACGTGCAGGATATAAATACTTAAGTAAAAAGTAAATAAACAGAAAATGTCTGTGAATTGTTCTGCTCTGACCTCTCTAATCCACAGGTGAGAGTAACCTGTAATAAGTAATAATTTACATATACTTTGCACAAGAAGCAGCAGGTATTGTTTTTCATGTTGCAAAGCCTGGACTACAATGTTGTGTTGTAATCATTTTTAATACTCAATCTTGGATTAGCATGACCAGCAATGAGTTCTGAAGGAAAAATGGGAGCATTTTTGCTCATGCAAGATGCTAATACATGGCTAGCACAGCAACCTCAAGGTCAGTGTGGTGCTTGAGTGTACAATAATGATAGAGGTCATTCAGGAAAATGCTACCAATGAATTGTCTGCAATAGGGTTTTTAAAAAATCTATTAAAGGTTCCCCTCACACATATGTGCTAGTTGTTCCAGACACTAGGGGGCTGTGCTCATCTCCGTTTCGAAGCCGAAGAGCCAGTGCTGTCAGAAGACATCTCCATGGTCATGTGGCTGGCATAACTAAATGCCGAAGGCACATGGAACACTGTTACCTTCCCACCAAAGGTGGTATCTATTTTTCTACTTGCATTTTTACATGCTTTCGAACTGCTAGGTTGGCAGAAGCTGGGACAAGTAACAGGAGCTCACTTCGTTATGTGGTGCTAGGGATTCGAACTGTCGAACTTTCTGATTGACAACCATCTTAGCCACTGAACTCTTCCTTTTTTAAGAGAGTCCCAAGAGAGTGGGCGGCATACAAATGTCAATAAATTGAAATTGAAATTTAATCTATTTAATCTATTAGGCTCAGCCTAATATGATAGTCTGAGCTCAAAGGGATGAAAACTACAGGCAGACAGCCTGCAAATAAAGGACAAGGGAATAAAGGTAGAATTATTTATCCTTCCCCTTTAAGAAAATGATCAAGATACTAATGATGGCATCAATATTTCCTGGGCTATGCCAACTCTGTCTGTTTTCTTTCTTTGGAAATATAAGTTGATTTAGCAAGGATCTTAAAGGAGGATAATATTGTAAGTAACAGGTAAGGAGTTCCTGTGGATGACTACTCCACTAGTCGTTGCCGACTATAGTGGGTGGTACTCATCTCCATCTCAAGGCCATTGAGTCAGTGCTGTCTGAAGAAATTTCTGTGGTCATGTGACCAGCATGACATTACAGAGCACTGCTATCTTCCACTTTAGTGGTATTTATTTATCTACTTGGACTTGCATGCTTTGGAACTGCTAGGTTGGCATCAGTTGGGGCAAGAACAGGAGCTCAGCTCACCCCATCACATGGTGCTTGGGTCTCGAACCTGGGCTGCTGGCTATCCAGCTGACAAGGCCAGCCTCTTAACCGCCAAGCCACTGTACCGCCTCAATATTGCGAGTGACTAAACATAAATCTCATCCTGGGGAAAGAGAATAAAATTAATGGAAATAGATCCCTTCAGTCATTCTGAAATATTTATTAGATTTAAGCAGAAAGGCTAAGATTTCTGAAGAAGCTGAGAGTGAAAATTTCTGGTATTGGGATGACTCCAATTATCTCCTCTCATAACTTGAAGTGTATTTGATGCTAGAAAACTAAGAGAAGTTTGGCTGCTCAAATCTACATTCTGCATTTTTTTCTGGACCTTTGTTCTGATTTTAAAATCCAGTGCCAGTTGAGACATTAAGCTCTAGTTAAGTTGATTTATTGCTCATATCTATTCCTGTCAATTAATGGTAAGCACTAAATTGGTGCTATATAAGAGTTAACAGAATTCAAGAGCAGCTGGATGGACCATTAGGGACTCCAGGCTGATTTCTCTCTTGACTCTGCCTCTCTTTCTCCTGTTCTGACCTAGGCTTCCTGATACAGTAAAAAGCACAACTTAGTCCCCAAAACCTCTTTTTATTTCAAAGGCTGTGAATGATATTCATTCACAGTACGTAATGAGTCACAAATAGTTTGTAAAGAGTCTGACAGTAGTCTGCCAAAGTCTTTCAGGATAAGGCTGATAACACCCACCTTTATCGTCCTTGAAACGCTGCCAAAGACCTAACTAGCAATTAGCTTGCAAGGCCACATGAACCAAAGAGTCAAAACGGAGCTTCAGAATTTAAACCAACCAGCGTGAACAAAGTTGCTTCCTGAAAAGGCTCACATGCCTTTGCTCCTCCTTTATGTCTTATGGGAGAGGCCAATCACCTCCAAGCCTTACTTCTGAATCATTCCTTTTGTCTTAACTGTTCTTGCTTTCTGGCAGCTCTGGGCATGCGTGCACTGGGAACAGGCTCCCCCTGTTCCTCTGCCTCACTGATGTCTGGCTCTGGAGGCAGCACATAACTCCCAGATGGCCCTCTGACAGAGCCCTCGTCCGAGCCTTCCTCAGACTCCAGGATTGGCCCATGCTCTTCCCCAACCTGCTCACTGTCCAACTCTGCTGACAGCTCCGCAGACCACAACATCTCCTGCATCTGGGCTGCATATCTTGAAGCATATCTTTTCCTGGAAATTAACCCCCAATGAGTGCACTGATGTATGTTAGGTTAGGTTAGGTTAGGTTAGGTTAAGTTTATTTATAGGCCGCCCTTTTCCCTGAGGGGACTCAGGGCGGCTTACAACTTATATAGGAAGGGGAAACATACAATGACATGTAGGACAATACATAATTAAAAGAGTAAAGCAACATTCATTCAACATTCGGGCGGGGGAGGATTATAATCTTTAACCCCAGGCCTGACAGGATAGCCAGGTCTTGAGGGCTGTGCGGAAGGTCTGGAGGGTGGTGAGGGTGGTGTTGTAATTAACTGTTTCGTTTCACCTTTTCATATATGGTAAATTCTGACCATAGTTTCTTTGTACAGATGAATATTGCGAGGTTGTTGTTCATTATTATGCACCCAATCATGTGTTCCTCCTTGGTCAAATACTTCACCATATAGGAGAGCTTATAGCAATTCAAGTTACAATAGGAAGTTTCAAGTTAACCCCACTCCCACACACCCTTCCATATGTTGAAAGAACATAAAAGGCCAAAAAACTAACCCTGTTAGCTTCTAGCTGTCAACATCCATAGTTTTTGCCATTCACATACTCACGCTGAGGGGGAAAAAAACCTTCTGTAGTACAAGAATTTAAGTGTGGAAGGTGCTACTATAAAGTATAACCTCAACTCGGCCAGAGTTTTACCTTCTGGCCAGAGATATATGAAGAGTTTTCCAGAAATGGGAATAAAGGACCTTCAAGCAAATGAAAATGGAAAGTTTTTGGTGATATGGCTGTACACGGAAGAGCACAAGCAGAGGAGACAAAAGAAAAGACTGGGCAAGAATAAGACTAGCTAGGGCAAAATATATCAGTTATCTGATGTGATTATGTTTATTTAAATGGGAACTAAGGTTTAGTGTTGTGGCCCAGCAGGAGCCGTTGGAGCTGCTGATGGACTCCGATAGCGAGGACCCCTATGAGTCTGCTATGGAAGATGTGGAGGACCCTGGGCAGGGTTCAGACTCAGAGCAGGGACCAGAGAGGCTGGTTGGCCACAATCAGGTGCCTGAGGCATGAAGCAGTGGGAAAGATCAAAGGGAGTTTGTCCCTGACGCCAGGCAATGGAGGGTGGAGAAACGGAGGCAGCAGTTACGGAGACAGACTCATAGGATATAATCAAGCCCAGGTGGTTGTGGCTTGGCCCCTCCCAAGAGAGTATATAAGAAGAGACTTTGGGTGGAGTCGTTTTGCAGGGCACAACTGTTTGTAGTAATCTGGAGAATTCCTTGTCTGATCTGCCTTGTGTTCCCGTGTCTGTTGGAGTCTGGGTTGCTGCCAACGTCTTGCCAGTGAGCTGTGTCTGGGCTTTCAGCCAACAGGATTATAATTGCTGTGAATAAAGAGTGGCAAACAGATAAGCCTGTGTCTGTGTTCATTACCGGACGGAGGGGGGGCAGAACAGTTTAGTATATGTGAAAGGCAACAGATTAACAAACACTGAAAAAATGGCCATATGGGAGAGTGGCAAATTTCACTGCCCAAGCAATGTCTATAAATAACTATAAATAAAAGGATAATGCTAATTACTGCAGTAGATTTGAGGAACAGAAGCAATGAAAGGCCTATTCAGTTCAACAGCTTTGTAGTTCATTGAAATGGGTGTCCAAATGAACCATGTTTATTTATTTTTGCAGAAGACTATTAATTATTAAATTAGTCTATTATCCCTGTCAAAACCATTATTCACCAGCAAAGGTCAGGCTGAGTGGTAACCCTCAACACTGAAATCTAGAAGCCTATTTAAGTCATTGGGAAAATTCTTAGATGCTCTTGGAAAGTGTTGAAAATTTTCTGAGTTTCCCAGAAAGAAATTAGGACATTTTAATGCACTGTTTCTCAATCCCAGCAACTTTTAAGATGAGGGGACTTCCCTCATCTTAAACTTCCAGAATTCTGGGAGCTGAAATCCATACATCTTAAAGTGGCCAAGGTTGAGAAATATTGTTTTATATGTCAGTGTTCTGACTGCCTTCTTTATAGAATATACACTGCATGCTTCAATCCTTCCTTGATGCCATTTTTTCTCATAACCGTATTTTCCCTTACTGATTTTATAAGCAACCCTTCCACAATCGAAAGAACCTATGTTATCAAATCCAATCTGGTTTGAAATTATGTCATTATTAAATTTGAGGGCCATTATTATTCATACTGCTTAAGACACACACGCACACACCTTAAGCAACATGTATACAGAATGGGAAACGTGCTAAATAAAAGATTGGAAAGAGGGATTTTCGCTTCTCAGAAGGGATTGGTGGGTAGGAAAAGACTGATACTTTTTTTTAAAAAATCCCACAATCAATGGAAACCTTACAATAGACAATGATGACTAGAAGCTATGGATATATGCACACCAAAGATTGAATGTAAAAAGCTAATTATATATGACAGTGACTAAACATCATTGCAACATTCTGGGTCATCACAAACAAGGGGCCATTCCCATACCACTTACTGCTTCTGCAGTTATGAGGTGAGCACATTCGGTTCACATTCACATTCTAAAACAGGTCAGCTCTACAGATTGCTATGTTCCTACAAAGGCAACTGCATTTTCAAAAATAACCCCCACCACATCGCTTGGTACGTAGAAACAGGTCCATGATGTTCCAATCTCTGACTGAGTCTTTTACATTGTGTGTGTGTTAAATGGCTACCAAAAGCTCTTTCAGTTCTAGGCTCATGTAATTTTATTTGCATGTCTAAAAGGAATCAGATTGAGAGATAGACTGACAAGCAGGATCACTACGTTCTTGATGATCCAGCTCCTCTGCCTTTAATAGTAGCTGGTGAACCATTTCATTAATTTTTCATGCTAAGTGCCTGTCCAAGTGATGGGCATATAAATTATTTTCCTCCAAAAAACGGCATAGTCATGATTATTGGCATTCAGATTTCAGGTCTGACCAAAAAAACAAACCTTTTTTTGGAAAGGATGACATTTTAAATGCTGGAACTAAATATTTCTGCTTGAATATTTGTGATCAAAACTAAAACTGGGGCAGGCCAATGTTTAATTCCTCTTCCAAGCCTAAGGGCGCTCCTCTGGAAAAAAAAACCTCATGCAAACCCCAAAAAGTCAATTAATCCACTGCAGATCAGAGTAGTGAGTGCAGGGAGGAGGGAGAGGTTCCTTTTGCATGTTTTAATCACCCTACATTTGGATCAGAGGTGGATTGTCAATTTTTTTACTACCAGTTTGGCCACGTGACGCTTTTGCGCATGCCTTGATAAATAAGGCTTTCTGTCTGGATGGTCTCCTAGGGGGAGCCGATAGAGGTGAGCCAATAGACAGAGAAAGGAAACAGTATACTTCTTCCCATATTTGGGCATACCAGGGGTTGTGACACAAAATACATACCTATTTCCCTTGCTCAGCTGATAAAGGAGGAGAACCTGTGGCTTAGTGGCTAACACAACTGCCTAATATGTAATACAGCACAGGTTCAAATCCCAGTAAGGGTATGGCTAGCTGATGAGAGCTAAATAACTTGAAATAGATCTATACTAGTCTCCCTTTATTTATTTATCAGCACAAATGCAACACAAATGTAACAAAGGTAACAGTAAAAATAATGGCTTTCTGTTTGGATGGTCTCCTAGTGTGAGCCAATAGACAGAGAAAGGAAGCAGTATACTTCCTCCCATATTTGGGCATACCAGAGGTTGTGACACAAAATACACACACACACACATGTATGCATACATACACACACACACACATATACACACACACACACACGCATACATAGATACATACATAGTGGTGCATATCATCATTTTGATCACAGTGATATATATAACACCTCAGAGTAACAAGTAGAAACACACACAAGTAAGCATAAGCATTACAGATAGCCTTTGACTTATGACCACAATTGAACCCAACATTTCTGTTGCTAAGTGAGACATTTGTTAAGTGAATTTTTTTTCCATTTTACGATTTTTCTTGCCACAGTTGTTAAGTGAATCACTACACTTGTTAAGTTAGTAACATAATGGTTAAGTGAATCTGACTTCCCCAATAACTTTGCTTGTCAGAAAGCCACAAAAGGTGATCACATGACCATGCAACTATGATAAATATGAGTCTGTTGTCAAGCATCTAAATTTTGATATGTGACCATGGGGATGTTGCAACAGTCGTAAGTGTGAAAAATGGTGGTAAGTCACCTTTTTCAGTGCATGGTAACTTGGTCACTAAATGAACTGTTGTAAGTCAAGGGCTATCTGTATTTGTGTTCACCATCTAAACCAAATATTCTCAAATTTTTCTTTACTACAGACCCCATTTAAATACCTTTTGTGGCCATGGACCACCAACACGTAACTCAATAATTAAATCATAACATTTCTTCAAGACTTCTCGGATCCTCTGTCACAACATCGTGGACTCCCTGGACTACAGGTTGAGAACCACTGATCTAAACTATTTTCAAGTTACAAAGATTTGAATTGTTTCAAGAATTTGGCTCCTGTTACAAGATACTCTTACAATGAATATACAACTGGCATTTGCTTAAGAGAATTAATACTTCTGGGGCTCCTGACAGTATCTGGTTGCCTTTTTAAAAAGCAGAAATGTGGCCAAGTTGGAATTTGCATCTAATCCAGCAGTCACTAAAAAGGCAGCTAAACAACAGAATCTCAAAGAAGATAAAATGTAATTAACTGGATATAAGGAAAAGAATGCAGGTCCAGCATTTTAATGCAGTGACTTAATACAGAAAATGCCACCCTTTCAACATAATTCATTTTCCACTCTAGAAACTCTTGTATATTGCAAATATTTCCAGGTGATTCTCTACAAGAGTCATCAGTATGGCCAAACCTGAGGAGCTGCTCATCATGGAATCCTTTAATGCCCCTTACTTTAGTTGGTAACAACTTCCCTTTCTCTAACTCAGCTAAATCTATATGTATGAAGAGGTATGGTTCTTAAGCTATAGTGCAGTGATGCCTAACTTTTTTGGATCGCCTGCCAAAAATGGGGAGAGTGCATGGGGGGCGTGCGTGGGCATGCCCACACCCATAATGCTATGCACGTATCCCCCCACTTTTTCTGTGTGACACCCCCTCCCCTTTTGCGTACTTTTTTCACCCTCCCCAGGCTCCAGAGGCTTTCTAGGATCCTGAGGAGGGTGAAAAGAACCTTCCTTGCCCCTCCAGAGGGCCTCCGGAGGCTTCAGGAGCTTCCCTGAAGCCTCTGGAGGGCAAAATATAGCCCTATGGGCAACCCAGAAGTTCAGGAACAGTGACTTCCGGTTTGTCCATAGGGCTGTTTTTCGCCAACCGGAGCCTTCCATTCCCAAATTTCCAGTTTGCCCGTAGGGCTGGTTTTCACAGTTTTTCAGGTGAAAAACAGCCTCAAAAGAAGCCAAAGTTAGCTGGCCAGCGTGTGCATGCACATGCCTCGTGTGCCCTAACAAATGGCTCCGTGTGCCACCTATGGCACCATGCCATAGGTTCACCATCATGGCTATAGTGACTTGTTTCAAATATAAGTTATCATGGGTAGGTTCACATACATTAATCTAAACTCAAAGTACTTTACAAGTTGACCTTTTAGGTGAACCAGATTTTATTTTTGCAAGACAAGGAAAGAGTCTAACTGATAAAATTATCAGGAAATTATCATGCTAGATGTTGCTCTGGGGCACTGTGGGTTCAAGGGATGCTATTTGCTGAGAATGAGCAAGTCTGTGACCCAAGATGAGCTAATTATACACATAAGAGCATGTCCAGAAGTTATATACATAACACATACCTAGTAAGAACTGGGATCATGGCAAATAAGACGACCTCCATTTGTATGCATATACACAACAGATACATTTTAGGTATGTTAGCAGTAAAAATTATATAAATATTTGGTTAAATTCTACCACTCTCACTGGGGCCAAATCCAGTGGAAATTTGTAGTACTTACTTTGAAATCAACATTTTAAAAATCATCACTTGCAGCCTAACCATGATTCTTTCTTTCTTTCTTTCTCTTTTTTCTTTCTCTCTCTTTTCTTTCTTCTCTCTTTTCCTTCCTTCCTTCTTTCCTTCCTTTCCTTTATTGTATATCCTTTTTTTGCTTTGTTAAAAAATCTAAGTTAAATGAGGATTCAACGGCTCTGTATTCTTGGAAAAAACAGTATTCAACCTCTTTCCTCCTCTTTATTCATTTATTTATGCCTGTCTCCCAGAAAGGTGTCTTCCTTCCTTCTTCTTCTTCCCCTTCCCTTCCCTATCAGCTGATCATCCCAAGCTTTTTTAATGTAATTCTGGATCAAATCACGCATCATTTTTCTCCCAATGAAGTATCCTGACAAGTTACTATCATTCTAATGATTATTTGAGCATTTTTGACCTAGAGCAAAAAGACTTAAGATCTTTTCTACCTGGTATTCTCTCCCATTCAATCAGGTGACATCTGCAGTATAAATGAAAGCATATGCCAACTTGACCTACATTAGGTTTAAGCAACAGAAGGTCTGAGTATCTATAATTAAGCTCCACAGCATAACCTCTAATCCTTGGTCCACAAACTTGAAGTATACCCAATGATGCATTGCGTCTATACTCTCATTTGAATTGCAAGCAAAGGGTTAAAGGCCTATTCAAATTTTGCAATGTGAAGAGCAAAGAGAGGCTTTAATAGGGCCCCTGTCCTAATGACGCTCACATGCACAAAAGTAGGGACTGGCTGCCTCTGGCTGAGGAGTTTAGAGGACACTGCCAAAGGTTCTCCTCCTTTGCACATTGGGAGGAGGGAGGAAAAGAGGAAGAACTGAAGCCCTTTGCCTATATCTTAATTGACATGGGACTGAGTCACTGACCAAAGCCAATGTTTCTGCTGACCTTTACACTCTAGCTAAGTTGACTACAGGAGTTGAAAGAATTAGTAATTGATCAGGAACCTGAAACACTGTGGTTCCATCAACTCAGAAATGCTATAAGGAAAGGAGTTGGGGCAGGCCTCCAAATATATACTGTATATAAGGTGACCAGACGTCCTGCTTTTGGCGGGACAGTTCCGATTTCTAACAATTTGTCCCGCGTCCCACGGAGTTTTAAAAAAGTCCCGATTTTTGGAAAGAATGCATGACGCAGTCCTCTCCCCCGGCACCCCACTGATTAAAGTGCTTTCTTTCGCCCGCAGCAGAGCTCGAGTGGGCGAAAGGAAGCACTTTAATCAGTGGGGTGCGTGCTGGGAGGAGAGATTCCTCCCAGCACGCACCCCACTGATTAAAGTGCTTTCTTTCGCCCGCAGCAGAGATCAAGCGGGCGAAAGGAAGCGCTTTAGACAGTGTGGTCCGTGCCAGGAGGAGAGATTCCTCCAAGCACGCACCGCACTGATTAAAGCGCTCAGTGGGGTGCGTGCCAGGAGGAGAGAATCCATATAGACCAAATTTTTAATGAAGAACCCCCCACCCCCCGTCAATGGTGTCCCGCTTTACCAATGTTAAAATCTGGTCACCTTAACTGTATATATACTCCAAAATAATACTGTTATTATTTAAACTTCTCGTTCTCACTATAAAGTCCAGAGTTTCAATTTATCTCAGATTTCTTTGTCCATTTCAGCATTCATTCTTCACTTTTTTTTTGTTCTTCTCTGGGTCTACCATTGGAGATTATTTCTGGATTACTATTATAGTGACTTTTAAGATCTTTCAAATTCTGACTACTCCTGGAATTGTCCCTGAGTCAGAAATGAATTACCTTTCTTTGAAATCCACCGTTTTAATGAATCTGCAGTTTAGTATATTTAATTTCCTATCAGGAAATTCATATTAAACAAGAAACTCATATTAAACTGTATCCATATGTATTCTTCCCTTGCTATTTTTCTCTTCCCTTTGTTGAATTTGTACAATATGAATTCTGCAGCACAAAGTTGTGTCCCTGACATATCATGGACATCAGTCATTCTAATTGAATGACTAATACAGACTTTTTTTAAAAAAAATGCTTTCATAATATATGTACTACATTGAGCAGGGCTAATGTTAAAGGGGTGATGGAACCATAATCCAAGACTTCTGGAAACATCCACATTGGCTAAGGTTCTGCTAATGTAATAATTCCATTCTGTATGTTGTAAAAATGTTATTTTCAACACCATGAATATCAAAACCTAAAAATATGTTTCCTATCTTTCTTATTGGTGTTAGTAGTCTCTCTATATAAATAAGCTAATGATGATATTATAAACAGATTTAATCCAGAGACAATATATGAAGACAGAAACAAAAGAACTCCTTGTAAACATTCAAAGTTCAGTAACCTTAATCATCCAGAACCCAAAATAAGTACACGCTTCAAGGACAGAAAAACTGCTAAGTGAAAAATTAAGGCTTAAGAAATAGAGTTTCTACTATAAAAAGGAAGACTAAACTAGAATTAAATTTAATCTAAATTAATATAAGTACATACTATGGAAATATAAATATCACCTTTCTCAGTTTCTTGTGACAAATTTGCCACTTTAATATCTCTATTGCCCAACATTGCCAGGAATATACCTAACTGAAAGTTAAAGTTTTACATTCTGTCCCATTCTACCCTTGTGTGGCTCTTGCAGTTCAGGGGTGTCAAACTCAAGGCCGGCGGGCTGCATCTGGGGCAGGGGTGGGTTTCTCGCCCCGTTCCAACCGGTTCGGTTGGAACGAGGCCGGCGGCGTCCTCGCGCATGCACGCGGCGTCCTCGCGCACGCACGTGGCATCCTCACGCACGCACATGGCGCGCGCATGCATACTAGCGTCTGCGCGATGCTCCAGCTGCTCCTGGAGGATCGCACAGGCGCTGTATGCGTTCTGCGCATGCGTGGAAGTGCAGAATTCGTAAAAACCGGGTAAGGAGCGGGCGCGGATGTGCGGGTGCGTGCGGGTGGCTTCGCCGTTCCCGAAAGTTACTTACTTCCGGGTTCGGCGACCAACCGGATCGCAGGGACCGGTGCGAACCGGTCGAAACCCACCCCTGATCTGGGGGCTTAGATCTGGTCTGCGGGCCCATCCTGGAAACAGTGAAGGATCGGCCTGCAGTGCCTCTGCCTGCAAAAACGCAACTCCATTTTTGATGGCAGAGAGCTGCAGGAGGCTATCATGGCCGAAAATGGAGCCTTGATGAGTGATGTCGAGCTGGCCACACACACCTGACCACGCCCCCCCCAGCCCTCGAGGTCAAACACAACTGTGATGCGGCCCTCAATGAAATCGAGTTCCCCTGTTGTAGATGGTAGAATTCATTGCGATCCTATCAAGCAGCCACTGTGGTTTAATCTTGTACTGTCCAGAATCACTATTGTGAGTGGTCATATAAATAATTTAATTAAATAAAATAAATAAGTAGTGAATTGTAATTTCATTACTTATTTATACATTTAAGCAGCACTGACAAAGAACAGAGAAGGCTATGATATGAGAAAAAGTGAATTATGACCAATTATTCTTACAAATCATTGGAACTTAGAATTATATAATTAAGCTCTTGGCCTAGCAAGTTTAGCATAATTCCTTGATTGCCCACAATTGTGATAATAGCTGTTGAAACAGATGGTTTCAAATAAATGAAGATTAAATGATATTGAAAAAGTAAATCAGGACTAGCAATTTGTTTATGCCCTAAGTTAGTAAATGTCATAATTCAGTATACTTAATGTGGAGAGCGATATAATTTCCTTGTGGCTGTTCTAGTTGCACTAAAGAACTTCCATGCTCTTCAAATAATTTTTTTTTCAACTGACAATTTGAACCATTGGTAATTAAATAATTTTAGGCTATGGCTTTTCTTTTATATTCCTCTCAAATGCTTTCAGAAACTTCAAGATATTGTTTAGATACGTACTTTAAATTTAAAACATTTTAAAACATTTGCATTTTATGAATTAAGTATTTCTTGGTCAACCAGACCAACACAAAACAAAATTCTAATGATCACTCAGTATTCCCTAAGGAACATAATTTACACAACCACCAATATGTCATTAGCTCAACAGTTTCTAAGGTACAGATTTTAAAAAGCTGGTTTATAGCATCTCTTTACAGCATCTCTATCTCTTTGAAGATAGCTTCCTCATTCTTCCAAGACAGTTAAACTTTCTCTTTCAAAGACTCTTCCTTCTGAATCAGGCCTATGGTATTTTAACAACAAAGCCTCTATAGTGGTAGCTATTAAATTTATTTTATTATTATATACTTTATTCATTAAACATGAAACTCAGTCAACAGAACATTCAAAAATGCATCACAAATACCATTGACTGGTATGATGATGATGATGATGATGATGATGATGATGATGATGATTACTATTATTTGGGAGGGAGAAATACTTTTGGGATTTTTTCCTGTTCAGGTGCTGAAATAATCTTACATTTCTTAAAAACATTGAGTTATAACTATTTGTTGGTGAGCCTGGGGCAGCTGTCTCTCCAAACCAACTTCTTGAATTTTATTCCTAATTTTAGTAAAGACATCTTCTAATAAATCCTCCTTATAAATTACAACAAAACCATATTGGTTACTGTTGGGTTAAACTGCTTTCTATCCTTTCTTAAACTGACAGAATATTGTTACTGATATGTACCAACTGTTTTTGCCACCCTGATATGAAATTAGCGGTCCCTGTTGCCAATCCCAATCTTGACTCCATTTTGGCTACATGTTTTAGAGGGTATTGTGATAAGGGAGAAAATGCTACTTTAACACCACTGTTTCAGGTTGACAAAAACAATTTCAACATACATAGCATCATTCAGCATTGACTGAAATAATATTAAACTTGGCCTATATTGCTGTGATTTTAGCAGAACAATGGCTGGATGACTCCAGAAGATGCTGTACGGAGCTAATGACCTTGTCTCATAGACAGTGCAAAGGAGGAAGGGAGTGTCATGGGGAAAAGACAGAAAAAGCTGTTATCGGGGAATGTTCCTGCCATGCCTTAGGTGCAAGTGGAAAACGATTTATGACTGCAGAGAGATCAACTGAATACAGGGGTGAGAAAAAGAGGACTTTAAAAAACTATTTTGCAGCTACCAATAAAGTTTATTGGTTCATTAAAGCCTAATATACTTGTCTTGGCATAGGTAGACCTTTCCAAGCCTGGTACCCTCTAGATGTGTTCAAGCCCATGTTCAAAATAGCTGATGGAAACAAATCCAGAAAGAATCCAAACTAAGGAATGCTGATTTCAATGTGAATGCAGCTTCTCCTTGTCTTTGACAAATCCCCCACCCTCCCAATTCATTGCCTGCTGATTCTTTCTAGCCATGATCTAATGGCTTTCTGATGCACAATTTCGCTGCCAAGACACCCACACACGTTCTCCAGCAGAGGGGAAATTTCCACATTCGGTACCTGCAAGGCCTCCTTTGCCTGTGTGAATCTGGGGATGACTGGGGGAAGGGAGGGGGAGGAATGCATGCACGCACGGAGTGCCAGGTCCGCATCTTTTTACCTTGGGGTCCTTCTCGTAATAATATTGCTGGGTGCGGATCCACCGTCCCACCAAGTGATCGCGCACAGTGTGCGCCAAGGCGAAAAAATAATCCCGCGGGGTGGCCACATTCCGATCTTTCACCAGGGTGAAGTGGAGGTGCCGATTGAAGCTCTTCCTAATCTCCGCCACATCGCCCAGCCCGGCAATGCCCCGCACGCTGATCTGTTTCCTTTTTTCGCTGTCGCTAAGCGGAATGGCCATCCCGGCTAGTTGAGCGGCGGCCCCAGGAAGGTCGTCTGTCTGGAACGGCCCAGGGGTCGGAGCAAACTGCTGTTTCGGATAAATTTTCCCGACTCCCTCCCTTCCTCTGGCTGCAGACGCTTGCACGGCTAGCTGGATGCGAGGTTCATCAGAGGTGAGGGGTGGGTGGGATGAGAGCAAAGAGCTGCAACCCCGATCCTCCTCCTCCTCCTCCTGCTGCTGGCGGCTCTGGCAAAGCCCGGCCCGGCCTCACTGCGGCAGCGCCTGCGCTGTGGGACGAGGCAGCCGGAGCAACTTTCAAAACAAGACCAGCCGGTGGCAGCGGAGCTTCTATCGTTTCCCGCTCTTTGCTCCTTTTCTTCTCTGCGCTGGATCGTCCCGGGATATTTCCCCGCGGTGCTGGGCAGAGGCGCAGAGAAGCAGCGGGCAGAACCGGGGCAGCGGAAGCGCGAGGCGGATCACCCGCAGACTAAAGCCATCACTTGAGCGCCCAACCGAATGTGCAGCGCGCCCTCCTGCCTTTGCAAAGCGCAGCTCAAGCGATGCGGCGTCTGCACATGCGCGATCTGAAGAGCAGCATTGAGCGCGGTAGCGCTCTGTTTACGGCAACGTGGCTGGAGATCGATGGGTGGCTGAGGTCCGCGGGATTTCGTTCTGTGTACGTCTCGCCTAGGACACTAAGCCTTAAATCGGCTGAAAGGGAACGTTAAGCTCTGTACAGGAACGGAAAACTAAATATCTAATATTCAGTCAGAACTGAAGAATCTTCTTGGATGAGAAGCGAAACTTCTTCAGAGAAAAATCGGAAAGTCCAGTTGCCTCTTGAAAAGAAAAACACCTTTGTAAGCTAAATAGTTATCGCTTATGAGACTTATACGGACTTGGTTACAGAGGCTATGAATGCCCTGCTGGGAGATCTGAAAGAACAAATGAGAAAGAAATCTACCGGTTGGTGGTTAGGAATAAAAAAAAACAACTTGTCACATCATCTTCAGTTACCAGTTGCATTAAATCCGCTGAAAGAAATGACTGGTGCAGCCGCTGATGAATCTTCTCTGCTATCCTCTATGCTCACTGCTCTGATACAGAATACAAGATTCGTCCATCGAGCGGTCTGATGCTCTCTGATGTGACAGATTACTCAGAGTTTCTAATTTATTAAGGCATCAGCATGCGGACTATCATTTAAAGTGAATGTGGTTTGTGCCAATGTGTTAACCTTTAGGATATCATGTGATTCAGTTCAGTTATCTGACATATGTCTGGAAATGTTTATTAATTCAATTTATGGATCACTTACTTGACATATGACTTTGGATGGCACCCGAACTAGTTAATCAATAAAAGCACCCAGAAGCTCCCAAACCTGGGGTATCTGTATACTGTTTCAACAACTTCCCAAACTTGCTCATATTCCACAGATATTCTGGTATGAGTAGGAAACTACCTGCCCCCTAAATGCAGAAGAAAAGCTGCAGAATTATTTGGTTTTACTAGAATCAGGAACCATTGGTTTTACTCTACATCAGCCCTATCTCAGGAGCACATACCACTCTGATGGAAGGGGTGTAGACCTGTCTGTAGAATTTGGGGGGAATGTACTTCCTTGTACTAACTATTATACAGATGAAAATAGGAAAAAACCTTGTCTGCTTAAAAAAAAGTTCTATTGTCCCAGCAATAAGCATTTCAAAAATAAATTTAGTGATTTGTCTTACCAGGAGCTACAAAGATTAGTTGATTATCAGAAGAACAGATTCCTCTCCATTTCCCCCAACTTCTTAAAGGAGCTAATGGACATGGAAACCAAAACTGCATTGGAATAAAGTGGACATGTGCTATGGTGAATTGTTAAGTGAAACAGGTCAGACAGACAAAATTACTATGGCCTAAAGCCAGCATGAAACATAAAACATATTGTAAAAGGTATAGAAGTATAAAATTATAATATGAAAGGCAAGACATTATTCTATATGGGGGAAATAAAACTGTATAGTCTAGGCTATGGTTTTCCCAATTGCAATGTATGGCTGTGAAAGTTGGGCCATAAGAAAGGCTGAGCACCAAAGAATTGAGGTCTTTGAACTATGGTGCTGGAGAAGACTCCTGCGAGTCCCTTGGACTGGAAGGCAATCAAACCGGTCAGTCCTAGAGGAGATCAACTCTGCTCTTTAAAAGGCCAGATCCTGAAGAAGAAACTCAAATATTTGGGCCACCTAATGAGAAGGAAGGACTCACTGGAGAAGAGCCTAATGCTGGGAAAAACTGAGGGCAAAAGAAGGGGATGACAGAGAATGAGGTGGATGGATAGAGTCACCGAAGCAGTAGGCCTGAGTTTAAATGGACTCCAGAGGGTGGTAGAGGACAGGAAGGCCAGGAGAAACATTGCCCATGGGCTCGCGATGGGTCGGACACAACTTCACAAGTAATAACAACACACACAAAATTCATCATAGGCAATCAAGGCTTAAATCAAAGTATGCTTCAAATCTAGAATTTTACAGATATTATATCTGTATAATAATATATTATATATAATATATCTGTATAATATATATAAAGATAAAGGTTCCCCTTGCTAATCATTCTAATGTGCTAATTGTTCCCAATTCTAGGGAGCAGTACTCATCTCCATTTCAAAGCCGAAGAGCCAGCTGTCTGAAGACGTTCTCCATGGTCATGTGGCTGGCATGACTAAATGCCAAAAGTGCATGGAACAGTTATCTTCCCACCAAAGGTGGTTCCTATTTCTACTTGCATTTTTACATGTTTTGAACTGGTAGGTTGGCAGAAGCTGGGACAAGTAATGGGAGCTCATACTGTTATGCGGCGCTAGGGATTCAAACTGCGAAGCTGCCAACCATATATGTATGCATGTATGTATGTTTGTGTGTATGCAATATATGAAAATATACAAAACAAGTAGGCATAGAAGCAGTTGCTGAAGGCAGAAGGAAGCAAACACATAAGCAAAGGAAGAAATAAAAATGAGGAAAGAAATGCATATTGCTAACTTGTTACAAGCACCAGATTTTATATACTGCCTCAAAATGTTGCTACATTGTATTGTTTAGGACAATAGATGTGGTTTCTGAACTGCTTGGAGCAACCTGGAAAAT
This sequence comes from Thamnophis sirtalis, assembly GCF_051295495.1. Classification (NCBI taxonomy): domain Eukaryota; kingdom Metazoa; phylum Chordata; class Lepidosauria; order Squamata; family Natricidae; genus Thamnophis; species Thamnophis sirtalis. The sequence goes on along the minus strand of NW_028261386.1, from coordinate 36,081,298 downwards.
CTACCAGCAAGGGTATTGATAGACGTGCTGCATAGCTATTATGGGCAAACCAGTAGTGCCCACTCACTTGTTTCTATCTTCCCAACTCTACAATGACAAGTTTTTTTTAATATCTATTCTCTAGCATCCATGAGGGAAGGGCATGACACCTTGCCACAGCAAAGGCTTAAATATGGTGCAGTCTTAGCCATAGTTATTAAAATGTAAGCTCATTTGAACTTCCTTCAATATTCATAGGCTTACAGCATGTGAAAAATGCCCCAATGCCCTGCATACTCCTCCAAGCCTTGGGTACACCCTACGGCATCGAAAAATCACCTTCAAATTGTAAAATTCAATGATAAAGAATACAAATTAATTATATTTAATAGTGTATCATACACACCCACGCTCACACCCTAAATCCCATTAAAATAAATTTGGTTTGGAAATGTAGATCTTTCATAGCACTCGGAGTGGAGGGGTTCAAAATTTTTACTACCAGTTCTGTAGGCGTGGCTTGGTGGGCGTCGCAGCGGAATGCTGTAAAATCTACATTCCCTTCCCACTCCAGGCGAAGGTTACTACTGCAAAATCCTCATTTTCTCCCAATTAGCTGGGACTCAGGAGGCAGAGAATAGATGGGGGTGGGGCCAATCAGAGGTGGTATTTACCGGTTCTCCTAACTACTCAAAATTTCCACTACTGGTTCTCCAGAACTGGTCAGAACCTGCTGAATACCACCTCTGCGTCAAAGCCAAATAATAACCCTGGCCTGAAAATTTTGCTCAGGTGAGAATGTAGGCAGAGTGAAATAACCCAATCATCTTCATTTTCTGTCAAGTGACAGAAGACAGCATTAACACATAGTTATTACATTAATTGCTGGAATATTCAGAGATAAATCAATTCAATTTGCTAAGATTTTAAAATGAAGAAGCTTTAATAATAAATTTAGATGTCAAACTTCTTCCTTATCTAATTTGCAGTTAAATTTTCCCAGAGGTATCAATATTTTTTTTGAGCTTAAGTATGCCCTCACTGTATTGTCAAATGTCTATATCTAGCAAATGTTGTTTTAGGAATACATGTTCATGTGTTTTCTTTTCATATAGACAAGGACTTCCATTAAACTGGTACAATGAAACTCTAGTTCGTAAATCTTTATCATCTGAAAAATAATCCTAAAAATCTCTTACGAGGTGATCCTTTTTAATTCATTATAAAAATCCAAAATCCAGACCAAATGAAGTTTTATGTATTTAATGTGGAGGTAAATACAAAGCTGGCACAAAACAATACAGAGTAGTTAAGCTAGAATCTCTCTTTAGTTTTTTATTTGTCAAGCACAAACAGTCTTGTGATGATCTTTTTCAGAAAACAATTTGTACCTGGTCATGTAACAGTAAGTACTGGGAATACTGTACCAGACTAAGTCACATTTTATGCGCTAATTAACTTTTTAATACAATGAAATCCTTTGTTCTGTTTGATTTTAGGACTTTATTCTTAGTACACAGCTGTAAATTGTTTCCAAACTATATCTAGAATCAAACCAAAATGACATTCTGCAGGTATCACTAAACTCTATTAGCTTATTTTTCAAGGACATACATTCTTTTCCAGTTCAGTATTTGATTTATCTTAACCACTGTCTTAGTCATCCTATTTACTTCCTTTGAATAATTAATAGAACACTAGTCTTTTTATTACTCTGGGGAATTTCATCAGTGCTCAACATTGTTTAAAAGGCAAGCAAAGCAGTTTTATAGCTTGCTTCCATCTAAACCTCTTTATTTGAAGGTCTTTTGGATTCAGTGGGAATCCCTATACCGTAATTTACCAATTGAGTATAATTAGGACTGTTCACTGCATCAGTCAACAGTTTCAATTGTATCAGATGTAATGGGGAGTTTAACAAAAATTGAATAAATTATACATATTATAATGTCTGCTTCAAACTTCAGGAGAGTGACATTTTTGCCTATCAGCATTGCTGCAAATATAACTGAAAAGCTAGTTTTTAATACCAAGGCTAATCTGGTATCCTACTTTCCAAAAGCTGACATCATACGATTACACAGTCTTCAATTAGTGGAATGCTTTAATCTGAGTTATGGAATGAAAAGTCAGCAGAGAATGAAAAGATAAAAACAAACAAATTAAGATTGCACAATCAATGGAAAAACATCACAATGAAGTAGCAAAGAGTGCAATGACAGATGATATATGAGCCAAACCAGCGGCAAGGGACAGAACTGGTTCATTTCCTCCTTTAATACAGTGAAGGAAAAGATGAACCAAGTATCAGCATATCAACTTCATTTATATCCATATGGACATGTGCACATGCATATTTTTACACACTTTCTGCTTCAAAGGACATGCCAAAGAGAATCAGCAATTAATGACAAATACCTTTTGACTTTTCATCTATATTATGTGCTTATAAACCATATTCTCTTAACTATACTGGCCAGTAGACCAACTTCCTTAATGCCAGAGTTCAAGGGTTCTGCTAAATTATGTATGAATAAAAATATAAGAATATATATTTGGATAATCTGTAACTTTTCACTTCTGCAATGGGCTACTATGCTGTGTCAACCACGATGTTTGCTCTATTGCAAGTGTTACTGTGAACCATTTCAGTTTTAGACAACAAAATAATCAAACGTATCTTTAAAAATCAGGACTGCAGTAGCTAGGGAGGGCAGGAATCATTCCTTTCTTTTCTTCTATTTCAATTCATTGTCCCTGCTATTAGTAAGAGAAAGGCCTTGGTTGATGTCAATTGATATTTTTTCTCCATAGTTATTTGTCACTATGAATCTAGCAGCAGAAGTAAGAGTTGCTCTTTTCTTTCATGCTGCAGTTCTAACAATCCCTGCAGTGTCTAATGTGTTTACAAGACTGGCACAGTTTCTAAGAAAACATAGATTTCCATACTGTCATTGTTTCCTCTTCCTAGTATCGCAAAAGCAACTTTGGAGTGCTTTATGGCTTGGGTCCTAGTAACTTTACAGATCATCTGTCCCAGACAGTATCTGCCAGTCCTATCTAAAGAGGTAGAGACAGGAAATGCCCCTTTTTATTGCTTTTCCAGCCTTTGAAATAATTGGCTGCCCATATAAATATAGCCTCTCCCTATTGATATTTGGGAGGGAATTTATTAGTACATTCAGCTGAATCTTTCCATCAAAATGTATTTGGGGATACTGTTATGGCTTTTTACCAAGGATATGTATTAATTCCTTTATCGTAATTGTAAGTGGGGTAGCACAGAAATAATGCTAAACAAACAAACAAACAAATCTTAAAAACTTTAACACCATGCAGTCAACTTTTGCCTTAGAAATTCTGCTGTGATTGTTGATATCTTCAAACCAAAAGGTAGGATGACACAATCGTTTCTGCAGATGATAAAAAAGGATCACCAGAAAGTTGCATTGTTTCAAATAAAACATTTGTTTTACTGCAGTTTCAAGTACATTGCAAGCTACCCAATGATAAACTAAGCTCAGCCTTCAAACCCAGCACATTTTGGGATCTAGAAATGCTTTTGAACAGAGTCCTTGGGTGGAAACAACCTTAATACTGCTGAAATTCAACCTTCATATAGTTCCCCAATCTTTGTTTAGTGCAACAATAAATTTACTTGCTTAAAAGAAGACTGTGAAGACTTTAAAAAAGTATTTGAAGTTTCCTTATAGCTAAAGGAACCTTAAATATACAAACTCTTTACTGAATACAAAATTTGGAACATTCATATTATCTTTAATATGATCTAATATTTAAACCAAAATTAAACAAACGCACATAATCATTATTAGAACATTCAAGCATTTTTCCTGAATTTTCAGATTATCTCTCTGATATAGGTATACATGTTGCAGTAGGGTGCTTTCTGTCTTTCATACAAATTTATACAATCAAAAACTACTTCTACAAGTATTTTATAACTGATTAATACATTCCAAAATACATTCCAAAAAACATACTATAGTCTATGTATTGGACAATGGTAGACCAAACTAGCATGGTCCAATACTGCCTGATGTTAGCCTATGTCAAAAAACTCATTCAGCTATTTCTATGACCCATATGAAAAGATTCTTTCAGCAGTTTTAGATAATCCTCGTTTAGCAACTGCTTCAGATAACAACTGTTCACAAATACAATAATAATAAATAGCAGTAAAAACATTTTCCAACCAATGCATGCACTTCTGCCAAACTTTCTGCACTTGACCATAATATACACCAAAATTAGACTAATTGCTTGTGTTGCTACATGAGAGAACGTTTATTAAAATGGCAACAACCAGTGATCTTTGTGGGCTCTCTCAACATGTGGTTTGTTTAATGTTTGTATCACTTAGCAACTATTTCACTGGAATCAATTGTGGTTGCTAAACAAGGACTGCATGAAGTGAGTTATAGCAAGATAACATTATCTAATCTTTTGCTTGACAGCAGGAACAAAAAACATTGTGCCATTTAAAAGTGAAAAAGGCTGTTACAGGATGGAATATATACCAGAAAGAAATTAAGGTAGTCAAAATCAAGGGGAAAACATCAACTGAATTCCGTGTGGGAACAGGCATCTTGCCCAGCTCACCTCTTCCAAAATAAACCAGTATCCCCAAAGGCTCTGAAGGATTAAAAGCTGGGTTTCAAAAAGTAATCTAAATATGTGCCAGTAAGAGTTTCACAAAGAATAACAAAGTTTTTTAAATAAATACCCCACATATTCACATATTTTAAAATCTGAATGCCGACGGTCTAACATTCAAAGGTAGTTAAAAAGTTGCTTGCTTCTGATGTTAGCTTTTATATGCTTGCATCAACAAATGGCAAAATGTCTGCCTAAAGATTAAGTGCTTTTCTTATAAAGAACATCAAATAAATCAGAGATCATTAGCAATGTTCATTAAAAATCAAAGGAGATTTGTTATACTAATTTGGTTTGATTTCTAATAAGCTTCTGCTTTTAGCTGTCATGCATTATTCTTTTCAAAATGAGTGTTACTGATTTTGTGTGATGCTAAAAGTATTTGTGATCCCAGGACAATACTGGGCACCTTAAGCTATCACCTGAAGCACCAGCCTCCCTTACTGAAAGATTCAAAACATTTAAAAATATATATTTTACTTATAGCCCTTTTCAAAGGAACCAATCAGTCCAATTTCCTAGACTCATTTTCCCCAGGCAGTAAATCTCTAATTTTATAGCATGTGAAGTGAATCCATGTAGTGAAGAATTGCTCCCAAAGCCCAACTGGTTTCAATGTTGTTAATCTTCTGGGCCAGCTATAATGAAAAAAAAATGATTAAAATTTTTGGAAGTAGAGATGTTTCTGTGGGCTGTTTAAAACATTGTGATCTATATATTTCAAGAGACTGCAGTGCATAATAGCCTTCCATGTAGTACACACATACCCAATTTACGCATTGCCTTAGTTTTACTAAGTAGCATTTGGAATCCATGAGTTCCCAGATTTTATAATGTAGGGGAAAAAAGAGGAAATAATATATCTTGGCTGTAGTATTTAAAATTTATAAAATAGCAATAGCACTTAGACATTTACTATTCCATAATACTTTACAGCACTCTCTGAGCAGTTTACAATGTCAGCATATTGCTCCCAAAAATCTGGGTCCTCATTTTATCAATCCTGGAAGGATAGAAGGCTGAGTCAACCTTGAGCCAGTCAGGATCAAACTCCTGGCTGTGGACAGAATTAGTCTTCTATACTGCAATTCAAAACCATAGCTCCTAAAATCCTAAAATCTAAAATAGTGCAGGTAAAAGCTGATGAAGATTTATGGAATGAAGCAGTCAAAATAAATTTTGTACACTATAAATCATAAATTTTATTTTGCACAATTAAGACTATTGTACATGGTTCAGGGTGGGATGCAATGTCTAGGGTTCAGTTTCTCTCTTCCTGTTCCTCTTTAAAGTACTTTAGTCTGTCTCTTCTCCAATGTCTACTTCTGCTTTTTCCAAATCTTTCTCTAACTCAAAATGTTATTCCAATATTCGAAAAGAATAAATAATATTTCTAAATTAAAATTTTATTATTATTTTAAACAACCTAATTATTTTTGATAGATGTTTGTGAAACAAAATTTTGGATATCCCTTTTCCTTTACTCTTAGTATTATCAATATTGATATTATAATTCTACTCCAAATATTGACATTAAAAATTATTACCTTAAGAATGTGATTCTTTGGAAAGCCCAGTTCTTTCAGCAGCAAACTGATGTAAGTAAGATCCATGCATAAGAAAGGATGCTTTCCTTGTTGACTCTCCATTGTTTTACACACTGGGTAATTAAAAAAATCAAATAAATGTAAAAGCAGTCTTTGCTAGAACTATTCCCATATAAACACTTTTCTCTAGATACTAAAGAGCCTTTGTTGGATTGTATTTTATAAAACTTCCTTAGATCTTGAGGAAAGCATACAAGCAACAGTACTTACCTTTCTTTGCTGCACTTTCAAACTTCCTGACTGGTAGGATCCCTCCCTTTTTCTTATCTAAAGAGAAGGAAAAAAACAGTTCCCTAGTTCTAGAACAGAAATAGTGCAGTTTTGGCAAAACAGCTGCCACTTTAAATGATTAATAAATGGTTAAGTAGACAGTATTGTGTGCATTTCAAGCACAGATATTTAGTTTAGTGCTCATTAAAATAAGAATGTGTCTTATTTTCAGAGTCTTTAACAGGGAAAAATACCCTGCAATATTCATAGAATTACAGAAATGAATAGACATTCAATTGGAATCTTTTTGTACTTATGATTTCTATGTTCTAAGAGAGGTTTTCACAAATTATTGCACTAAACTAATAAACAAAATAACAAGCAAATACCACATTAAAGAATAAGCATAAACATGGGAAGTTTCCAGTGAGCCATGTGGGAAACTGACATTCGTGTAGAAAAGCAGATGTTGCAGCTGAAATTATACCTGAATGCAGGATTTGGGCCGCTAAAATCTGAGATCCCAAGATTACCCACATGTATTCTGTACAGTATTTTTTTTTTTTTGTGAGCAGATGCAGAAACTGCATTTTTGTGCTTGGCTTATCATCAGGTAGGTATCATGGAATTCCATCATGTTTGTAGTTGCTAATGTTGCCTATATGGACTTTAAGTTTGACCGAGGTTCATCTCTTAATCATTCTGGATTTAATTTTTTTTGCTATTTTTAAAGATTGAGAAGCTATAGGCTGGCAAGCTTTACTATAGTATGTCTCGTTTAACATTTTTTTAAAAAAAGTTTAACTATGAGTTAAAGATTTGTACTTTGTGGAATATACAGCAAAAAGATTATTACTGTTGGCTCTAGAAAGTTTAAATGTATTAAAGGCTTAGATGACCTTTAGATTTTATATATGTATTTAATTTATATCTATAATATTAGTTATTCCAATCAATTTTGTATTGTATTGAAGATAAGCATTCCCTACACCTACCTCTCTGCTGAGGCAGATGTAGAGAATGCTTATCTATATTCAACTGGCTTGCTTCTCAGAATATCTTAAGGTAGCTGATCAAACTCTTTGCTGATCAACATTTATTATGTTCATAGAATTCTTAAGCTTGGCCTGAGAAAGATATGCTTATTTGTCATCACTCTTGAACAGTACCCTCCCAGATGGATGGACTGGAAGACTTTGCTATTAGAATTAGAATAACAGAGTTAGAAGGGATGTTGGAGGTCTTCTAGTCCAACCCCCTGCTTAGGCAGGAAACCCTACACCACTTCAGACCAATGGTTATCCAATCTCTTCTTAAAAACTTCCAGTATTGGAGCATTTACAATTTCTGGAGGTAAGTTGTTCCACTGATTAATTGTTCTAACTTGTTAAAAAATGATAAACTGTTTTAATTAAGACTGTCCAAAGAAAGCATTCATTCACTGGCAATATTTTCAGCACCTCTTTTTGATCTGACTTCTAACAGAAAATAATTTTAAAGTCTTGAAAAAGTAAAACTGTAAAACACATCTTACGTGCATTGTAATTAATAACTAGCAACTGATACATAATGTAATTTCAATAATTTATGATATTATACTATACTTCCCTGCTGGAAGCCCCAAATCACTTCCTTGGTGAAAGGATTAGCAGTGACATCACCATTGCTTGGGAGATGCCCAGTTGTTGGCTCCTTTCAAGTCCCTGCCAATGAGTTCACCAAAGTGGTACCTGTTTATGTACTTGTGTTACCATAGTTTCAAACTGCTAAGTTGGCAGGAACTGGCGCAAATGACGGGAGCTCACCACATCACACAACAGCACTTGGGCTTTGAATACGGGTTTGCAAATTGTCAATACAGCATCCCAATCATGTGAACCGCCTCGCTCCATATAATCTAGGATAGGTGACTTTTCAATTATAACAACCTGGCCTTTGAGCACACTAATGCAGAGATAGTATCCTTGCAGATTTTTCCCTCAAGAATTGATTTGTCATGTGAAAAGCCTGAGTATTCTTGTGGACTGAGTGCCAGAATAAACTGACAGCAGTGTGAGCAAACCAAATGCCACTCTTATTTGCATTGTAAAACTGAAGCAACATCAGGCTTTCCTCTATGAGTTTATTAGTTCCTCTAAAATAATCCTCTGTGATTATTCAAGTTTATTTTCAATGGCTTTCTTCCATCTATTGATGCATTTGAGGCCTTAGCAAAGGTTCATTTGTAGGCTATGCCATGGCATATGTGAAAGCACCACAGTCACCTATCACTATCTTGCAGAGATATATTTATCTGCTTGTAGTTCCATAGGCTGATTATCTTAGCACCATTTTTACATATTCGTAGTATGGCGATTGTAGGGGATTTCATTACACCAATGATGATCTTTAGTTTATCTTTGGCTTTGTGAATATCAAATATACACAAAGTTTTTAGAACCTCAAAATCTAGTTTCTGGGATCCAACTTTTCTCTGACACGCAAATTCTCTCTCTCCTTTTTTATACCTTCCTTGTAAGCCATGATGGGCAAAACTCTGCCTTTCAATACTGTAGGCTTTAACCTGTAACCATAATCTCTGTGTAGTCTTTTAGGTCCAGAAAGGCTCAAGTATTCATTACTTCCATGGGCTTGTCCTAAGTAGTGCCTGACTTAAGTGTATTCATTGGCCATCCTTTGGACCAGTGGTGGGATGAGCTGGATATGGAAAAATTGTATCTGGTGTTCTGCCATAGTAAACCAATTTCCTATTTCAGGTGAAACAAACTGCTATGCAGAGCAAGTGGACTCATTACATACATATTATTTTCTACTGAAGATGTATAATCACAGACTGTCCCAGATGCATAGGGAGGAATTCTGGTGGACACTTGGGAATTTCCGAATAATCTGGCAGGCAATACCATTTATTGCCTGATCAATTTGACATGCTGCCTATTGTTGCTTTACAATATCACTTTAATCTCATCAATATTTTACAAGTAAATAAGGATTTGGGGTTAGTTAAAATTACTGATATTTAAGCTCTGTCCAGCACATAAAAGAAGAACCTCTGAAAGCAGAGAGAAGAAACAAATTAGATTCTTCTTGCTCCCTTGCTTTGGCTAATTAGAATCAATGCCCTGTGGAACTTGTTATTGCATTTGGTGAACTAAATCCAACTTTCTAATATGAGGTTCACACTATCTTTATTGCTAAATTACCTATTAAACCAGCATCTACTGCCAACTCATAATAGTAGGAAAAAGCATAGAAATCCAAGTCCTTTATTCTGGCTGTCTCATGAATGTTCTTGTTCAGCACTTTTGATATTTCATTATGACATGATTCAAAAAGTGCCCTTCCTAAAAGACAAAGGAAAAAAGACTATAATGGAATTCATATATTGAGATTTATTACTTTTCAATATCTTTAGCAAATAGTTATCAATTGGCATCAAGTAAGAAATAAGCAAAGATGCAGGGCATTACGTAGGAAATTGTAATATTGTATAAGGAGGAGGATGGCATGTGGAAATAGTATTGTCAGCGTTCCAAATATCATGCAGAATTAAATCAGAGTCCAAGGCAGAGCTATCCTTAAAGTTCCAATTTAATAAGACAGACATGTTGGCATATCTGTGGGAATCCCGAATCTGAAAGCTTCCTGGGTTCCCACCCAGTTGAAAGTTCAATATCTTGCTCCCACACCCACAAGTTCATCACAATCTTCCTCTGCCATGCTGGCATTTCCACCCATCTAGTTCTGGTCAGGTGCAGAGGTGCAGAGACAAAGAATGACCTTGGGCTTCTAGAAAAGAATGTTCTATTATGACAACACCACATTCTACAATTCTACTCCTTACTATTCCCCCTCCCAATTACTACACTAATGAAACAGCATAGAAAATTATTAAAGAGGGTGGCAGGCCAAAAATCCTAAAAGGAATATAACTGCAGGCTTGACAAATATGTAATTGTTTAATTATTGGTGGAACAGTTTAGGCTCTGAAGAACCTCTTCCAAGAGAGGTTCTGTGAATTAATGGAGACTTCTCTTTTTAATATAGATCTTCAGTATATTATGCCGCATTTTATATTTTTACACTTTTGAAATCTGTTGAGTTTTGTGACTCTGGTTTATACTTGTCCTTTGTTATATCAGTGCATTATACTTTGTTCTGAGCTGCCTAGAAAAGTATATTTTAAGTGTAATTATGAGCTGCCTAGAAGGAATAAAATGCTTCCACTATACTTACTCCTGCACTCAATCCTAAAAATGAACTGTTTCGGAAAAATGCCTGATTGCTGGGACCGTATTTGGAAAGAAGACAGGGGAAAACTCTATAATTGTTCTTACTTTCAAACATCTTTAGACCAGTCCAATAAAACTCTCCCTTCTGTATCTCTGCATTCCATCACAAATCACTTGGAGATCAAACAATATTAAAAAGCTGATATATCACCTTAAACGGGTTTATGAGTCAGCCTTCTGCTGTGATTGTTTTCAAACACCATTCTTACTCATGAGTGCAACCGCAAAAATTTGGTAAAACTGGTGCATATGGGCAGAATATTGTATATGCACTCCTCTATTTAGAGGAAGAATGTGTGAAGATGTAGTTACAATTTCTATTTAAAAGACCCATTTGCAAAAGTCAAGTACCTTTGCAAAAATAAAGAAGTGATCAGGTACCTGGTTTCTGCCCTTTAATTTTGTACAGTATCTTTGCATGTTCCCATTCACCTTGATAATTTAGTGGCAAGCAGGGACTTATTAGTTCTTCGCCTTCTTTTACTGTTAGGGAAAAATATAGAGAGAGCAAGTCTGCTTGAGATACAGCAATTATTTTGAATAGCAAACAATTTTCCCCACCCCCAAGATAATGTTTTCTATTTGATACTTGAATGTATAGTACAGATCAATCAAACATAAATTCAGGGTAATAAGCAAAGCTAAGGTACTAATTCTCCAAAGATAGAATGAAAGGTAAACTCTCATTTGAATCAAGTTCAGTTCTGAGTAATTTCATACACATTGTTAGGAATATAATTCTAATGGTTGGGGTGGCAATATATAAATCGTGTAACAATGTTGTAACTGTTTCTTTAAATCATGCTTTAAATGTGATTGGGTGCTGTTTACTCAATCGGCCATAAGAGGGAGCCAGAATGTCTGCTGGCTCTCCCTCTGTTTGTTAGATGCTGGGCTGAACTGATGTGGAAGTGCCGTGAGCTATTGTAAGTTTTCCAACTGTTAGCAAACTTTGTGTACCGAACTGATTATATGTTACTGGATTATGTTATTTGGATTATCCCTTAACTGAATGACATTGATGACTGACTGAATTATCCCTGTATGACTTGGGCTGTTTGATAGACTCTGATACCTCCATTTCTATGAAAGTAAAAGCCTCTTTAAACTGCAGTGTTTCTGTATGCTGGTTTGTGTGTTCTTCAACACAACTCTCACAACGCTTCGCTGAACATACTCGCTCTTCCAACGGGGAGCTTACCTAACACACATATATGTAGTTCTCTTGACAACAACACAGAAGAGGTTGCTAATCCACAGTTGATTTAATTTTCCAGTCTAGACTGTAGTACATTTCCTATTGTTGACATTACCAACAGACTTCCAGATACAATTTAAAGCTTCAGGGTGCTGATTGTTAAGACCAGGTCTGTTTGTAATAACACCATCTTCATCCATGACTGGGTACTAAATCAGGCAGCACACCTGTCATCTATTAGTGAAACATGGATGCATGAAGTGACAATGTAGCCTGGTCAGAGATCTGTCCTACCAGTAGATCCTTCCTCTACTTTGATATGAGGGTGGGAGAGGAGGGATGCCTCTGATAATTAGAAATACTTTACTGGTGGCCAGGGTTTCTGCTTCTGATACAGCTGTGTGAGTGGCTCTACGTTAGGCTAGGTTGTAGAGACATGCTTGGGAATAAGGATCTGATTAGAAGAGAATACATTGAAGCTGAAGCCAAGTAAGATGAGTTATTGTTGGTGTATCAAGTTTTCTTTCAACACCATTGTTACTACTAGATGGGTAGGAGCTACCCATGAAAGAGCAGATTTGCAATCTGGGGGCCCTTTTAGACTCATGGTTCCTGTTATAACAGCAGATAAAAGGTATGCTAAAGAACTTTGCCCAGCTGCAACAACTGCAATTCTACTTGATGCAGAAGGACCAATTTATAAGTTCTCATTGCTATCTGGATTCGCTATTATAATGTGCTTTACACAGGCTTGCTCTTAAAGACTATTCAGAAATGTCTACTGTTCCAGAACAGCCTACATATTTCCGGCTTTCTGGCAATGAGAACATATGACACCAATTTTATGGGCTCTATAATGGTTACCATTACCCTTACGGATGCAATGTTAAGTGCTGGTCTTTCTCCTTAAAACCCTTCAAGGCTTAGCACTGGGTATGTACAAGACTGCCTGCATCGGAATCAGCCTCACCAGATCTTGTAGGGAACCACTGCTACTTTTCATGCGCTTCTAGGAAGTGAATGAAGCCCAGGTTAAACAGTGCTCCTTTTGTACAGCAGCATTGCTGCTTCAGAATGGTCTTGGCAATCAGTTATATATCCTGATCTCCCAATAGTAACAAAATCTCACTTTGCTTAGCCTTTTCAAGTTTAACCAAGGTTGATGTTTCCTGATTGAATATGGTTATTTTAATTGAGTTTTATTTGTTTTAATTATCTTTAGATTGTGTTTTACTTGTGCATTGCTTCTAATTCCTTGAAAGAGAAAGAAACTAATAGATTTTAATTGAGCAATATTATTAATATGTCACTATCTACTTGAAAGGGAACATTAAAAAAAGCAATTTGGGATTCCTGTGTAAATCATTCAAATCATATATAATACTTACAGGCTTGTCCTTCAACGCCTCCTAAAATTGCCAGTCTTGCCGACATTAATCCAAATCCCAAGTAACTAGACAAATTGAGAGAAGCATTTTTTTTTTTGTTTAACAGTATTTATGAAGTAGAATATATCTACCAGTGGCTGGCTATAAATAAATATATTGCAGTCTTTATAATAATTAAAAAGAATTACATTTGATGGTATCCTAAGGTCAATGTTTAAGTAGCGTTTTATTATAAAATGGCTAATACTTTTATAACTAGCAACTGTATGGTCACATGATAAATTTAAATTGCCCATAATCTATTGTTATTCCCCAAAAGATTGTCCTTGAAGGAAGGAAATTGTGCTTTTTAAAAGTATAGGAAGGATATTACAAATATTTAACACATCAATCCAATCAGTATCTTTCTCCAAATTTATATTTTGATTTTTTTCTAGTTCCTGGGATTCCTGGCTTATAAGTAGCAGTCTGAAAAATCTGATCTGTATACCGGTAGTTGCCCAGCCAATCTAAATTGCTCAGTCTTTTCAAGGAAAAAGTGTCAGACGTTTGGGTTATAAAATATCCTCTGGTTTTCTGTGTATAGGAGTCAAATAATTTATTTGCTGTTGTTACTTTAGAATACGTTTGAGGTAGATTCTTAGAGCCCTGCATATATTTAATCCATGCTAACTCCATTCTTGTAATAATTTAGACCAAATATCAGGCTGCACAATGTTTCTGATTAAATTTATAATCTTAATCTTGAAACGACTATATCTTAGATCCTGTGTAATTGAGAGCACCTCTATTTCTCCCCTAACCAAGTTTAGGACTATCAAAAATAAACCCACTATTTGACTAAAAATGCATAAATGTTTGCATGCAACTATGTATTAGATTTTTTAAAATAAATAATCAATTACTATGAACAACCTTAAAAAAACTCCACTATATGAAAAAACTTTTTGACAACTAACCTGTGTGAATTCAATTTATATGTTGTATTAAACAAGTTAAATGAAATGATGTGTTCAGCAGTTGTGTTCTCCACAGATGTCTGTAAAGAAAGAGAAAATACCTGATATTCCATTAAAAAAAAATAGAGCAATGTGGTTTGAGAGCTACTAAAAAGCTATATTTAAACGTTCTTAAAATTATGTGTGATATCTCTATGCATCATGATCAGATAACAACAAATAGAAAGATCCAAGATTGGATATTTCAGTAAATAGACCAGAGGATGATCTTCCAATTTATATGCTACTGTTTCCTGATTAAGCCCGCATGCCTAGAATCTTACAGATACTTGTATCTATGAAAATTATGTGCCTTATGTCACTTAATTACAGTGGCATCCTATAAGACGACTAAAATAAATACTGCTTGTTAATTGTAACCTACATTCATATCAACTGTCAGGGTTATGCAAAATACAGATAAGGAATAAGAAATAGGATGCTAAATAAATTAAAGGCATAAAATAAAAGGAAATTTGACTAAAAATATTTTTTACCATTCATTATACCTCCCATATCTTTCAAACCATTCTTGCTTCCAACATTGTTTAATATATTGCCATTTGTTCTTTAAACCTCTTCCCTTTCTTTTTTTTAAGCCTCATCAGCCATCCAGGCACAGCTTTCTATTTTCTTCTTTTTTGTGACTTGTTTATCCCTCCTTCTCGTCCAACTTTCTAAAATTTTTATACCCAATCCTTATTTGTGAGCTCCCATTTTTTCCAATTAAATAAAATAGGCAGATGCATGCCCTTATACAGAGCTATTTCCCCTAAAAGACCATTATCAAATTTTAAAAGCCATTCAAAATCTCCTTCACAGAAGGATTCTGGGCAGTGTACAAATAAAATATTAAAACATAAAAACAGTATATAATATTTAAAAAGGGCAAGGATGAATTAAAAACGTAAAAGGGAAGGGGAGGGCTTTCAGTGTGCTAACTAGGCCCATTATTGTGTGTTCCTCTGTGAGCCCCAAGCAACGTTGCAGAGCCATGTTTTTACCCCAGGAGAGAGTGGGGCCTGCCTTATCTCTGTGGGAAGAACGTTCCACAGGGCAGAGACAATGGCAGAGAAGGCACTTTTCCTGGACCTTACCAACTGGAACTATTTAGCTGACGAGGCCCATTATACATTTTCCCTGCTTGACTGGGTGGGATGGATGGATGTGGCTTCATGCCATGTAAGGCTTTCAAAGTCATAACCAACCACTTGAATTGGACCCAGAAGCCAAATGGCACCCAATCCAGTTTGCGCAGTAAAAGTATTACATGGGCCCTTCTTTATGTTCGCCCGGAGCTGAAGCTTTTGGATACTTTTCAAGGATATCCTGAAAAGTCACCACCTAGTAGAAATGTTGTCCGTCAGCCGTTGGTGGCCAGCAGCTTCTAGGGATCAAAAGCAATGCCAGAGAGGCATTAAAAATGTGCTGCCTGGCAGAATTTTTCAAGCTTTATACTTGCTGAGTGAACGAATGAATGAAATGACAGATACTACAATTTTTGTTAGCACCAAAGATCTGCCAGCATACTTCTAGAGCTATATCAGACCTAGAACATGTATCGGAAATATAATGTAGATAATATCTAAACTATATTGTTTTGGATTTTAGGTAACATCCGTAGCCATTTATATAGCCAGTATTAACCTTGCACAATTCTCTTCAATAATGGAAGTCATATATCTAAAAGCAATAGTTGCTGACAGCCTTTCTCTTGAATAGAAACCTACTAGCATTAAATGTCAACAGTGGAGAGTTCATTAAATTTCTACTTCAATACAAGTTTTAAATCCACTCTAAAGCTGGCATGTTTTTATATCCCAAATCAAAATTGAAGAAAATAATCATAAACAAACAAAAACAAAGTATAAAATTATCTGGTAATCTCTTGAAAGAGTTGAAATAAAAGGGACTTGTATTCTTCTTACTTCAGTGCTTGGGCGAAATGTGATTTGAGTAGATCCACCACCTAAATCTAGCATTCCTACACATTTCTTCATTGGATTATTCAAGCTTTCTGAAATGCATCATTTGATAAAGCAAAGTTAATGGAATGTTTATTGAAGAAATGTAATTATTTTTACAAACAGTTCCAAGTAAAACACATGTACCTTGCCTATATTATCACACATATATAAATCAAACTTATAATTTCAAATAACAAACAAGGAACATAAATACATGGAAATGTTTTAATTTCTTATTTGCTGAAATATATATTAAAGTAAGCATAGGTTTTAAATTCAAACTATAACTGGAGTTTTACCTGAAGCAACTATGGCTGCAATTTTATGTCCTGGGGACTGCTACACTGAATCCAATAGTGCTTATGTAAATCTTGTATTTTTACATAGCAAATTACTTTAGCAAATAGTAAACTACTACTATATACTTTCAACATTCAGAGATAACATAAATTGTATTATATTGGGGTCCCAATGGGAGTCATTACTTTGGAGGTGGCTGATAATACCCCACCTCCTCCCTGTGTGCACTTTGTTCCCTCCCTCTCCATCTTGCTTAGTTTTATTTTAATTGGATTTTAAATTTATTATCCTTATTACTGTTTTAATGTTTTATAGGACATCAGAGTCACCTCTGACAAAATGGGTGATTTATTAAACTGACAAATTTAAATAATAATAATAATAATATAGAATATAAATATACTTGCAAACATACCTGTTTGCATACTTGCAACATACTTGCAAACATACCTGTTAAAAAGTTGACTGTGATCCATGCTGAAATACCTGGTTTTAAAAAATGCAATAAGTAGAGATCAGATTTCAATTTTCCAGTTCCTGTGATTTATTTATCAATAAGAGCATATTTAAATTAGTCAAAATTACTCAAATCAGGATGCATGAGAACATGGCACAGGAGACAAATGCTTGTTGTAACAATTAGTATATACCGGTAGGTATCTGATTAACACCAACTGCAGCTTAGGTTTCAAACTGGTTACCACTATATCAGAAAAAAATGAGCTGGATCTTTAGAGGAAAAACATACAGAAAATGTCAATTAAGTGTACTATTTGCAAGCTAAAAGATCTTAGTTAACTTGGATGACACATGCATGCATGACACATGTTTTTTGCCTTCGCATATTTGCATATGGAAATGGTCATTATGAACTGATTCAAAGTACCTGCTAGAGTATTCTATAGTATAGAAAATTCTTCTTCCTAAATGGCCACACAGTATTCTGTCAATACTATGTGTAGCCTACAATTTAAAATTAAAAAAAAAATTAAATACAGTACAAACTGAAAAACTTATTTATAGAATTTTGTCTCAACTATACTTCTAATCTCAGAACACATAAAATCTGAAAGCAAGTAATAGATAAATAAAACTACAAACAATACATTTTATTAACTAAATTGCTTGCTCACTCTTATATAAGCCTGCCCTCATTCTGTGGAAGATGGATACATGCAATTCTACCTGGAACTCAATACTACATAACTAAACTAACTTCATTTTCTTTCTGAATGAAGAAGTCATTTTTTTCCTCAGTAAAAGACATTAGGGCATTCCTGCAAGTGCCAGGCTGTGGCTAAGATTGGAACCAAGTGCCTACTACAAATGGAAGAATTCCTCAGAAGCTAAGTGGAAACTGCCATAAATGTAAATAGCATTTTCTGTTTATTAGTACAGTAGGACAGCCAGTGGAAATTTCTCAATTTGTTTCCTGAGGGATAAATTTAAAATCTTGCTCTTAGGGGATTGAAAAAGATGCTGAGGAAATGCAGATTTTTTTTTCTTCCAAAAATTTACTATCAACTCATCCTTGATAGTCTAACTTTAGACTATGTGGAGTCCTTGATGCTCTCTGAGCTTGTTTTCTTGCAGGTACTTCATTATCTAAACTAGGTAACATCTTCAGCACTAGATAACCTGATGATGTTTGCATAGTGAATCATTTGCAAGAAAACAACCAGCTCAGAGAGTACCAAAAACCCTTCAACTCTGAGCTACAAATATTCTCCTCTATCAGTTTAGACATCAACTAGATATTCTCTAATAAATTTCAGTGAATGCATAGTACCTGACAACTGAGAATTCTGCATAGATAACAGGCTAATGTCTTTTTCTTGTTTCAACTGGCTGCAGATATGATAATAGGAGCCATTTTAGCAATAGCAATAGCAGTTACTTATATACCGCTTCATAGGGCTTTCAGCCCTCTCTAAGCGGTTTACAGAGTCAGCATATCGCCCCCACAGTCTGGGTCCTCCTTTCACCCACCTCGGAAGGATGGAAGGCTGAGTCAACCTTGAGCCGGTGAGATTAGAACCGCTGAACTGCAGATAACAGTCAGCTGAAGTGGCCTGCAGTACTGCACCCTAACCACTGCGCCACCTCGGCTCATAAATTTTGATTTCTCTATAAAAGGATAGGAAATTATAGTGTAGTTTTTGGTTTCATTAAGTACTACAAAGCCAGTATTTGTGTGTTTCATAAATGAAGAATAACTGATTTATTTTTTTAACTAAAATAAAAAATAATATTCTACGAAATTATATTTGGAGCAGTTTAATTCAAGAATATTCAATTGCTGCGAAACATGCAGTTTGAATTCTTTCTTTGACTGACATATGTGGAGCAGGATTTTCACATTATGATATAATGAAAAGTGTGAAATGCTGCGCCATACACAAAGATCTTTCTAGCAATTCTTCTAATTTTAAGCTGACCTATGATCAACAAAAGAAAAACACTTCTCCTGGTAAAGATTTTGGGTACAAAATGGACACTCAGTCACAGCACTTCTTTTAAGTGAGGATTGAAATTCATTTTTACTGATTCATTTTCAATGAACCCTAACCAACGTTTCAACTAACTGTGTGTGTGTGTGTGTATGTGTGTGTGTGTGTGTGTGTGTGTGTGTGTGTGTGTGTGTGTGTGTGTGTGTGTGTAAAAACCTCCTTTCCCAGATGTAGCATGTGGGATTAAATTAAAGACTCCCAAATATTCCATGGCCAAATAAATTTGGGAAACAGTAATTTAGCTTTATAAAACAGGAATAGATGTTCTTTATATTACTCCACAATTTTTTGCAAGCAGTTAAAATATTATAGGAGAGCCAGTGATTAAGGTATCAGGTTAGAGAATTCAAGACTGTGAGTCCTAGTCCCACTTTAATCACAAAGCAGCTGGATGATCTTGGGCTAGTCACTTTCCCTTAGCTTCTGATGGAGGCAATAGCAAATCACTTTTGAAAACCTTGCCAAGAAAACTACAAGGACTTGTCCAGCCAGTTCCTGAGAATCAGACATGATTAAACAGAAGCGGGGAAAAACATTGCAGAGGTATTAAACAAAGAGTTGTGTTTGTCCTTAGCTTCACATAAATTCTGTCTGTACAGGAAGATTATTTTAGAATCAAAAACAAACAGAGTATGAAATCACTGAAACATAAATTCAACTACCTTCATCTGATCCATCCATTATAGAGACACAATCATTTCCTATAAAGAATGGAGACTCTTGAAAAATGTCCTTT
Organism: Thamnophis sirtalis; assembly: GCF_051295495.1. NCBI lineage: Eukaryota > Metazoa > Chordata > Lepidosauria > Squamata > Natricidae > Thamnophis > Thamnophis sirtalis. Next base: position 36,061,439 of record NW_028261386.1, on the reverse strand, counting down.
ACCTAAAATTAAGAGAAGAGTGATATAAATACATTTAAAACTAAAAAAAACACAGTAATTCAGAAATGACTATATTTCTCTGCAGTTGCCTATATAGTGTCATTCTTCTCATTGAACAATTTTCTGTCTTATATTTAAACTACCTGCTGAGTTTTCATCAAGAAGTAAAAACATTGCTGTGTCTAAATCAGAAATAAACAATGGATAATAATAGAAAACATGGCAAAGAGATATTACTGATTTGTATTATTACAAATATATATTGTTTACCAGATTTACAGACAGTCCTTGACTTACGAAAACAATTGGGACCGGAATTTTGATTCCTAAACAAGGCAGTCAATAAGTGAATCATACTCAATTTTATGACTTTTTTTGCCACTGTTATTAAATTAATTTTGTTATTAAATGAATCACCACTGTTGTTAAATGAACTTTGCAGATGTTAAGTGAATCCAGCTTCCCACACCGAGTTTGCTTTTTGAAAACTGGCTGGGAAGGTCACAAATGGAGAACACATGACCCTGGAATGCATCGTAAATACATTCCAGTTGCCAAGAGGCCAAATTTTTATTACGTGATTGTGGGAACACTGCAATGGTCATAAGTGTGAGGATTGGTCATAAATCACTTTTTTCAGCACCAAAGCTTTGAACTGTTACTAAACAAATGGTCGTAAGTCAAGGATTATCTGTTCAAGTGTCTCCCAACACTGGTCATACTAATATATCATCTGAAAGTGGTGGAAAACTATAAATGAAATAGACAGTAATCTTGATATTCAGAATGCCATAACAGAGCAAGAAGCACCCCCAAAATGAAAAGCATTTAGGGAGAATGAACCTCACCCAGGTCAAATTCCAGGTGCAGACCTCTTCTAGATGTGTTATCTGTATTAAGCCTTTTGATACACCTGTTCAAATCATCCAATGCTTCATTGGAAGATTTAAAAGAAATCAATATATTGATGACACCAATCTTTATACCTCTGGATGATAAACTGTAATGTAGCCCCCTCTTAATACTCCAACATTCATCAATAAGCCTGAAGTCTAATCATTATCTGCTAAAATAGAATGCAGACTGCAGAAGATTTAAGACAGATTCATGCCAGGATACCAAACTAATTTAGACTAATCTAGATAAGTAAGGGAACAAAATACCTTATCCAATAATTTCTGTGCCTTTTCTCCTGGCAGCAATCTTAAGCCAGCGGTTGCTTTAAGAACTAAGGGCGTTGACTTCCACAAATGCATAGGAACAGCTTCTTTAGCAACTGCCAACAGCTCATTTATTCCTTCAGCACTCTGACAAAATAAAATGTGTTGCCTTTTTATTTAAGCAGGTTTGTGTGGGAAAGCACACGTGCATATGTTCTCTTATTTTGTCTTCTAGCCTGGTGCCTTAAGCCACTAAAACAGACAGGCTCTTATTCAAGCAGTTAAAAAAGAAGTAACTATACCTGTGGATGATGCAGGATATTTATTTATTTTTAAGAGACTGCCTAACTTCTTGATATATATATAAAACACAGCATTTTGCTTTCTGTTGTCCTGCTTGTTCTATGGAATAGCATTCCCCAAGATCTGAATGACTTCAGCTCTATTTGCCTTTTGGAAGATTTTCAGGACCAGGCTTTCCCCCTAAGCACTAAGTCAGGAGATTTTGTGCCTATCCTGAATACTTTCGCTAGATGAAGTTGTCTCACATGCAATGTGATTTATTGTTTAGACATGCTAGTACTACATGAAGAGCCAGGAAAATTCAGGTTTCAGACAGATCTTACCTCTATATGACATAAAAACAACTCCAGGTGGAGTCAAGAGCTGAAAGGAAGGAGGCCCCGATAGGGAGAATTAAGAAATATGTAGCTTGGACTCTATAGGGGGTGAGAAAGCATATGAGATCAAACACTATATCAGGCTTTCCCAAGGGAAGGCAGGCAGGCTGTCAATTCAACAATAAAAAAACCTCTTGACTGAAACCTTGGAGCAGTTCTGGTTCCTTGTGCCTAACATCCATGGTCCTAACTTTGGCACAAGGTGTGCCTAACTATTGAGGAATTACTCAGTAGATAAGATACCTTTTAAAAATGGAGACAGAACATAATAAATGTTTTAAACCTTACCTATCAAATAGCATAGATATATATTTCTTTAACAACCATACCCCTGTAAACCTGGCAATACAATGATTTGCATGTTTTTTCAGAAGAAATTCCCATTATTATAATTATTATAATTTATAATGTTAATATTTATAATTTATAATATATTTTTATAACTTAACAATAATTAAAAATAATTTCCAGGCAAGCATGGCCTAAATTAACATTGAAGTTCAAATTACCTTATCCACATTGTCAGCATATGCAGAGAGTCCTGGTTTTAATGCTTTGAATGTGGTATCAATTAATCTAGGAAGTTCTGTTTTTAAAAAAAGAAAAATTAACTCAATGTAGTAAAGTGATTCTACACATAATTTTGCAGTCTGCAAATCAAAGGCACCAAAAATTAAGTTAATTAAACAAGAAATTAATGTGAAAGCCTTCTTCATAAGAGGGGCCAACTGCAGAAAAGAAAACTCGGAAGTATCCCCTTTCTTTCCTTCTGTCTTATGGGAATAGCTCTTCATTGTATGATGACACTATTTATGTGATTCCTAAAAAAAACTTATACATCTTTCTTATGTACTGTCTTCAACCATTTGTAACCTGAAGGATTACAATATTTATATTCATATGGAAATTATAATTAGACCATGTATTTTGCATTGTTGCTCTATTTTCAAAATAGATCTCAAAAAACCCACCACCCTTCAATATATATTCAAATAAATATGCCACAGCTTTTATAAACAATATTAAAATATTTAAGCCACCAAGAGAGAGCAAATTCCGATATGAGGAAACAATAAAAGAAAATGGTATGAGGACAGGACAGGTAGTCCTCATTTAGTAAACACAATTGGAACAAAAACTTCATTGTTAATCATTGCAGTCACTAAGCAAAACGTTACATAAGTATGACAGGCTTTTGATCTCACTTCCCCTTTGGTCATTAAGTGAATCACTAATTATTAAGCAAAATATCACATAATCATGACTTACGGTTTTACTTCCACCTTCTCTATTAAGTGTGCAGGAAGCCTGAAGGGAACCGACCAGAGTGATTTATGACCTTCCCTGTTGTCTTCCCCATTGCCTTGTGGGAAGCAGGCAGAGAAGGTTGCAAATGGCAATCACATGACTACAGGACACTGTAATTGTCATTTGTGCAAGCTGGCTGCCAGTTTCACAAATCATGATCATATGACATGGGGACACGGTGATGGCCCAAATTTTGAAGACAGGTTGTAAGTACCACTCATTCAGTACTGCTGCAATTTTCCAGTTACTGTACAAGTGGTTGGTAAGTGAGCACTGCCTATATTAGCAAAATTATGAACTGAAGTGGTTACCTTTTGGTTTCTGTGCAAATTGGAATACATGTATACGGGTGCCAGTGCTTCCAGCATCAAACATAATACCATAAAGAACTGCCTCATCTTTTCTTGAGATCTCAGCACCAAGCTGCTTTTCCAAACCCTTGTCAACACCTTTTCCTTTGTAGTCAAAATTCCACTTGGTATACACAGCATATATAGCAGCACATGTGAAAATTGAAAATACGCAGAATAGTTTTGGGAACTTCATGATCTCCATTAGACTTTTTCTTTCACTTTTTTGAGCAGGTGCCTATGATTTCCTGTAACATGAAAAAATAAAATTGTCTCATAAAAGGAACTATGAAATTTTATTTCAGAAAAACTGAGTCCTCATGCAAAATATACTAGAAAGGCTGCTTAGATGCAGTACAACATTAACATGCCATATCAATGATGTGGCATTGCGTTTTAGTTTGTAATTTCTGCCTTGAATACTTTTGTATGATGATATTCCTAAAAATACACAATGTAATAAAAATCTGTAAGAACTATTTTTAAAAACTTGTCACTCCAGAAAAAGTATAGAAAATACTGCTGGAAATCTTAAGAGGGTGGATAAAAGCAGGATTTTTTTTTAAAAAAATGATTTTTTTTAAAATTTTAAATTGGATTTTTTTTTTACTTTTATCAAATTTATTTTAATAAAATGCTTTTGGAGTGAACATCTATCTAAAGATAGTTTTCTATTTAAGATACATTAATAATTTAGTTTATTCAGCATGAAATGGAGCTTAGTTATGTAACACAAGGCTGTATATTCTGTAATATGTACATTTTTGGGAAACTCATTCAATGAATCCAATGAAGCTCAGCAAGCTAAATAGAAAACCTTCATTTTGTTTGTGAATAATAATATTAAAGATGCTAACTATCATCAAGAATGAGTCCTTACATTTAAAAAGCACCTGTCATTTCAGATCCATCATGAGGGTGTCTGTTAGTGGGCATCCACTCACCTGCTGCCTACCATGTTCTCATCTTGTTGTGTCACTGCTGCATCACCAACCGTCCCATTAAACTGAATGGGACTGTTGGTGAGTCAACCGCTGGTCAGAGGAGGAGCCGCTGTGGGACAGAGATGACAGCTGCTCTTTAAAAATTGTGATTTAAATTCGAGTTGATTAAATCAAGCCTTTTTACTAGTGATTTAAATTATGATTTAAATCATGATTTAAATTGACTTGATTTAAATCAAATCCATCCTGGTCTCAAGCCAGATTTTACAATTCTATTGATACTATCACTATAATATATATATTTTTGGCATGAGGAAAATTCTGTGGAAAAATAATAAAATAGATTATTGAGATAAATATTGGCCTAAAATTTTGAATTCATTGATTTTTTTAAACAAGGAGCAAAGAGAGAAAGGAGTAAAGTACTTCTACCAAAACAAACACTGATGTTTTGTTAATCTAATGAAATTACATTAGAGATATGTTGGAAGAATTGTCCATCTGGGTTCAGTTTCAAGTGGGGAAAAAGACACTGGATTCATGGAAGTTGCTTGAAAAGGTTTATTGATGATTGACAGGACCACATACCATATTTCTGGAAGTATAAGACGCACCTTTCCCCCCCCTTAAAAGAGCATGGAAATGTTGGTGCATCTTATACACTGAATACAGCCATTTTTTGCCTCCCAAAGCCCCGCCCCCCACATCCTACTATTGTGAAAAATGGGCAAAAAATGGGCCATTTTTAGCAAAAACTGAGGCATTTTTGCCTTCCCCCAGCAGCACTCTGCAGGCTTCAGCAGAGCTGGGGGAAGGCAAAAACGCTTCTATTTTTGTGGGAAATGGTCTGTTTTCCTTCTGTTTTTTGCTAAAACAGGGGCGTTTTTGCCTTTCCCCAGCCCTGCTGAAACCTGCAGAGTTCTCATGGAGGCCAGGAAAGACAAAAACTTTTTTTTCTTACTTACCTCTTCAAAATCTTGGTGCGTCTTATACACTGGTGCGTCTTATAGTCCGAAAAATACGGTAGTTTGAGGTCCTGGGGGGAAAAGGGCAGAGATGCTGGGAGTACCCTGGTTTTATGCCCTTTCTGGGCTTTATGCCCACTGAGCTTGTATTCTGATTGGTTGTCAGACTCCCATGAGGCCATGCAGGGGCAACTCTGTAGGCTGTTCTGAGTACCAGGCTTGGTTGAACCTTTGCTGGATGATGTAATGAAAGGGCTTCGGGATTCTTATTATGGCTCTGTCTGAAGGAGACAGATCTTTGTTATGTAGAATAGACTAGCTCAGGCCTTAATGGCCCATTGACAAAGGTGGAGGGGCTGAATTTTTAGGGGACCTATTCTGTCCTTTTAATATTTCCTAAAATATTTCATTTTTCTAGGAGAGGGGTGGGTGCTAACTTCCTACAGATATAACTAAGATATGTGACTTGAAGAAATTTTCCTCGCTTGTCAAAATTAAAGTGTTCTATAATTTATTTCTTTTAAAAATGTATTATATTCCAAAGAATTATATAATATTCAACTGGATAAATATTTTATATTTGTAATTTTCTATGTGATGAATCATCATACTTTAGCCAATTCTCTAATTAAAGCAACAGCAATAATATACTCAAAGGAAAGTTTTTTGTTTTTTTAAAGTAAACAAGTACCTAATTCAGATAAGTTCCTCATAGAAAATTATTGTATGGCAAGTATGGTATAATAATCATTTTCTCCCTAATTATGTGAACTTTGATCGCAGTTAATCTGAATCATAGTAAACTGAACTTTCCATTATGTATGAGCACATATATTCAACTGTTATGCTTTAGCAAACACAAAATACTGATAAACTTAAATGGCTGAATTAAAGAAGAATTTCTTTACTGTATACTGTAAGTATACAGACAAAACAGTGTTTTATAATTAGAATGATGAAGAACAAAGACGACATTGCTGAATTATAGTATTAAATGATAAAAGATAAGGGTAACTTATTTATTTATAAAAATTATTGATGGTAATATTATTACCACAGAGTAGCTCTGGGCAGCTTACAATCTGGTAACGATTTTAAAATTAAATAAGAACATTTCAGCAAATATAGCAATGTTTCTCTTTCCTTTTCTTACCCACACAAAATAAACGCCACTTTGAAAATGTTCTTCAGGTCAATCGAATTGTAGCCTTTTGCATCTGGCCACCTAGAAGGAATGAAAAAATATCTTAGTTCATACAATGCATAAATGAATAATTTACGAGGGCTGGATTCACAATTAAGCCTAAATCATACGACCTGAATTATGCTTTGATTTACCCAATGCATTAAGTAAAAACTAAATAAGGCATATATGAGAACCCAGCTAAACACTGTATTGTACAAGGTTTGGATAGCTAGTAGCTTTCCCTGGAAATTATCCATGTAAATGGACCCCACCATGTCACTATTTATCATCATCTTATAAATTGCAATTAGTTTTCTAGGCAGGTTTACTTTCAAAAAGCCTCCCTAAATTCCTCCAGACGAAACAAGATCACAACCCGGAAGCTGGCTGGGATCCCCATGTCTTACTCTTGCCTTGGATTGGCCCAGCCGCGACTTATTGAGCCGTTTACCAAAGTACTTAAGAGAAACTCTGAGCTCAAAAGCCGCGCTTAGAAACCACAGACTCAAACCGCGAGCCTCCCTTTTCCGTCAGTAAAGCCCGGCTTTCCCGTAGAGTCCCTTCCCTGCCCCCCTTTTCTTATCCCTTGAGCCGCGGAGAATCCGACAGAAGACGTCGAGCGGTTCTCCTCTCACCTCCGTTCGTGGCCCATTAGGCAGCCGAGGAACCGCATGCTGGAGCTCGTCATCGCCCAACCCGCCGCTTTCTTCTCAACTTCGCCGAATCCGAGCGCTTCTTTTTCCCATTTCGAGAGAAGAGTTATTGGCGGGGCTGCCTTTGGCTGAGAAACGTACGCATGCGCAAGACGAACCCGCCGGTTCCTACAGCAGGCCCTAGCGCCGACCTAAAGGGGGGAAAAATCAAGAGGCAACGGGACTTTCTGGTTTTTCTTTGAAGACGTTTTGCTTCTCGTCTAAGAAGCTTCTCCATCTCTGACTTGATGGTGAGGAAGATAGTCAAAGCTGAAAAAGCTTCTTGGGTGAGAAACAAAACGCCTTCAAAGAAAAAGCAGAAAGTCCAGTTGCCTCTTGAAAAAAGCACCTTTGGGACAACCATGACCTGGATGACTGAGAATCTCCAGAGACACCCTAGCGCCGATGTTTGTAGGAGCATGTGAGACACTTTCCACGTGGGACGAAGGCAGGAAAAATCCAACCTGGAGGACAGTCTAATGGCTTTATTGGGAAAAATGCATTCTTGTTTCTTTTTCTTTTTTCTTTTGCATGGCAAAAACTTTTTGCCCGTGAGTTTTATGTCATCTGTCATTTCTACCATCTGTCAGAAATGGTGTAGTAGGCTCTCCTGCTTGGGCGGAGGTGGGTGGATTGGACTAGATGACCTACAAGGTCCCTTCCAATTCTTATATTCTGTATCCTACATCAATCTGTCACGTTCATTTTTGCTATCTCAAGCTTTTTGATTAAGTATCATCATCATAACTTGCATCATCAAGTCATTTTTTTCAATGCACAGATACATTTTCGTCATGACAATCTCTCCCTAATCTAGTGTTTGAACACTGGAGGCATTCAAGAAAAAAACTGGACAGCTATTTGTCTGAAATGTGATAGGGTTTCCTGCTTGAGCAGGGAGTTGGACTTGATGACCTCCAAGCCCCCCTTTAACTGTTATTCTGTCTTCCAATTTGTGCATAAACTCTGGGTTGATTTCTTCAATGATCCAGTGGTTTACTTTCTTAACTGTCTACACAGTATTCGCAGGAGTCTTCTTCAACACCAAATTTCAAAAGCATCGATATTCTTTCTATCCTGCTTCTTTAAACTTCAATTTTTGTTTCCATAGAGTGTCACATATTTTTCATGATTCAATGGTTGGCAATTCCCTCTGCATTACCAACTCCCCAGAATTGCTCCACTTCAGATTTATTTGCCATGTTGACTGAGGATAATAATCCTACACACCTGGAAATATCAAGTTTGGGAAAGCTGTATTAACAAGCAAATATTGCTCTTCATAGGATCATAAAATTATGGTTTGATGTGGGTTTAAGATCCATATAGTGCCCCTTGTTTATGGATCATGCCCAGCTCAAAGAAACGGAAGTGACAGATTCTGAATTTGTGATTGAATTCCTCTTGTGAAGATATGTGCTCGTCACAGTTCTTAACAAATGGTCATCTGGTCAACCATTTGGTTTTATCTTATTATCTGGAAGCTAATTAAAGTCAGATATTGGGTAGGTCAACGGCAATAATGCATGTCATTCATTAAATTGGTGAAACAATCTTTGAGGTCAAGAAATTTGGGAGCTTTCAAGCAAATTAAACCAGGCAGGGAAACTAAATATGACTTTTTATCAAAATTTAATTGGATTTCAAACTTAGTAAGAAGTTGAGAATGTACAACAAAATTACCATAAGGTCAGGCATGAAATCCTCTTACCTTCGCTCCCAGTTCAGAACCGAGAGCATGCACGGGCTTGCTTCGCTCGTGCATGGTGTTTCTGCGCTTGTGCAGAGCATTTGTGATGACATCTGGGCAGGTGGGAGGAGCCTCCTGCCGCCGCCGCTACTACCGGTTTGCCCGAACCGTGGCGAACTGGCAAAATACCACCTCTGCATAAAGTCCTTAAAAACATATATATTGGGCAGCTTCAGGAACATTCGGTTTGTGATCTTTATTGTCCTAGATGTCTTAGGCTTTAAGAATCATGAACATATCTCTATAATTTTTAATAATTCAGGATGTGCTTATTACTATTGTGTTTTCTAAAATTAATAGCATTTGTGGTACTGTACCAAACAAACAGTCATTGTTTAAAAAAGATGCTTAATATATTGGACTAAACTATGAAGTTACTGTCAGTTTTTGAGAATGATGGCAAATGGAAGGCTTAATTAATGTTTTAGATCAAACGTGTTTGGAAGATCCTTTTCAACTTCTATTTACTTTGATAATATTTTATGGCTGGCTTATTGAACAGTTTGGATTCTATTTAGATTTGATGTTTTGCTAACCTCACTGCTGGAAATAATATTTAATAGTATTCCTTTGTCAGAGTGCCTTTTACTCTACAGATGGCAATGTACATATACTTCTTCACAATCCCTTTATATAAACTGGAGAAACCTAATAATGTCTTATTTATTCAAATCTCATGGAAGTTCAGAAAAGGAAAATGTTTTTTTTCTTCTTAGCTGATCAATCGTTGGCAATTACTAGATGGAAATGAAATTTTGTTCAATCGCTCCCACTATCTGGTCTAAAATTGTAATATTTATCGCTTAATGTACAACTTGTATTACAGATTGTCCTCAACTTACAACCACAAAGTAAGTACTCCCCCTCTTTTATTGTGATGATGATGTTGATATTGTTGTGGTTGATGATGATGTTTCTGTTGCTTTGTATGTACACTGATTGCTTCTGTACCAGAGACAAATTCCTTGTGTGTTGAATCACACTTGGCCAAATAAAGTTCATTTCAGTTCAATTAAATTGAGTCCACAATTTCTTTTGCTGTGAGATAGTTGTTAAGTGAATTTTGCCCCATTGTATGACCTTTCTTGCCACAGTTGTTAATCACTGCAGTTGTTAAGTTAGTAACAAAGTAACACAGTTGTTAAGTGATTTTGGCCTCCCATTGACTTTACGTGTCACAAAAGGTGATCACATGACTCTGAGACACTGCAACTGTCAGTTGCCAAGCATCTGAATATTGATCACATGACCATTGAGGATGCTGCAATGGTTGTAAGTGTAAAAAAATAGTCATAAGTCACTTTTTTCAGTACCATTATAACTTCAAATGGTGACTAAATGAGCTGTTGGAAATAAGAACTACCTATACTCTATTACAGTATTCAGATTTTGTACTGATATATGTATTTTGAATTTTGTAAATGAATAACATAATCTGTGCTTTTAACTGTAAAATGAAAACAGCTTAATGGCCTATTAATATCTTACAAATCTATAATAATATTCTACAGTCCATCTCAACAACTGCATGTAGAATTATCCTGAGAATTGAATAAATAGTCATAGTTTGAGGAGCAAAACTAATTGCAGCAATTAATTAAATACTGCATGACTAACTAGCAAGTATCAAGCTAGCCTAGCATGTTATAAAAATGTAATCCTTATGTTTATTTTGTCTATGGTTCAATCCAGAAAACTGGGTTAACTATAAGCCTGTTTACAAAATCAATCACTGAGGACCATTTACCCCTTTGACAGATGTAATTCACACACATAGAGCGCTAATAGGATTGCAGCTGGGTACTAAGAAAAAATGGGCTCTAGCTTATGCAAACATAGCAACTGCTTATATCAAGGCAATGTACAGGTAGCCCTTGGGTTACAATTACTTACCCACTCATTTAGCAACCATTCAAAGTTACAATGATGAGGACTGGTCTATTTAGCAATTTCAATGTCACCAGGGTCATGTGATTGTGATTTTGGCCCTAGGCAACTGATTTTGGCCCTAGGCAACTATCCTGCAGTCACAAATGATATTTGCTTCTGTTGTCCTGCTTTTGTTGTCCTGCTATTGAGTTTGAATAGTATATATTATAGTAATATATAATAAAAATATTACGGTCTACAAACAAAATTAAAAAGAAAAATATCTAAAAGAAAGTCTGTACTCAGTTACATGATATAATATGAGATTGCATTTGTATTGCCACATCACCAATAATTTGCTAAATCCATTAACACCTTGTTAATGAGTCATGTCAGGTTACAAAGTAGTAGATAATTAATATTGCAGTGATAAGTATTACTTATTTCAAATATACACAAATATGGCATACAGTTACTAAAATGGCTCTTTATTGAAATATGTCATCTAATTCTATATTAAATTCCTTGCTAAACACTTGAACTTCTGATTTAGTATACCATTAATATTATGAATACTATATAGGCTTTTTATTTTATAAAGAATATCTTAAATAATCTAATATACCATCATAGAACTACTTTATGTTTTATGCATTGGGAAAGTTGAATTAATTGTTTTGACCAATAGAGGGCTGTGTTTGATTACATAAACAGTCATGTTGCTTAATAAACATGAAAGAATAATAGTATATATATCTTTCAATTTCACTTACTGTAACAGCTCATTTTCCTAGCCTTAAGGTTGCTCTATTTCTGCCAGTTTGCAAATTTATCATTTTTATATAAATCTGATTTACATTAAAAAGCAAATTAAATCAAAGCAAAAAAATATATTTTAGGTGTTACTCAAACAAAACATTCTAATATTCAGTTGGACTTTGCCTGTTTAACACATTTTTAACACATTTTAATGGTGTTTCCAATTAAGATTTCAATTAATCACTGGATGGAATTACACATTCAGCCGCAGCTTCTGCAATGTTGGCCAAAAAGCAAATCTGTTGATCGGGGGAGGGGGCTTTATTTTAGAAGGGAGGATTTACTGTATTGTTTAGATGAAGCATTTCCTAACTTTGATCAAGAGTAGCCCTTGATCAAATCAGACTGATCAAAGTCAGAACTAAGTAATGTGATACCTACAGTATGCCCATCACTGTCCTCATAGCAACATGCCTTGATATTATCTGGCTGGCTGTTACTCATTTATGATATAATATCAAGTAAAGCACAAGCCTCATTCTCACCCCACCGCCAATGTTTTTGAGCCCACGTGGGCATGATATGCTTTCTTACAAGCTAACAAGCTAAAAATGTGAATAGTTGCAGAGTATAGCTACCCTCTAGAAAATAAAGACAAGAAAGGTGGCTTCTATTAAATACATTTCATGACTAACCATGGCAGTTTTTGGCACCATTTTTGTGAATAAGTGTCCCTTGTTTCATGGTAGCCACATTTACATTTAGTAACCAATGAGCTTCCCCAAAACAAACCTGGAAATAAACCTGTGGTAAGTCAATTCGGTGGCCTTATGAAAAATGATAAGACAGTAAGTTTTGGGAATCTCAGGAATAGCAGTTCTAGAAAGCAAACAAACTCTAGGAGCTGAAAGAATATTTTGAGTCCACTAGAACAAAAGCTATTGTTTAGGATATTTTTACAAAGCTGTCCTTGTATAATGTTCAGCAGCCAGAAGTCGTACTGAGTGAAGTTATAAAGGGCCCAGGCTAGACTGTGATTGGCTCCAGCTAATCTATTGCCACCCATCTCCCATGAAAAGCACTTGGTTGCTAGAAGTCTCTCATGAATAGCTTGAGTTAAATTTACCAAACCCAAGTGAGCTGCTCATTCAGCTCTCTATTCATTACTTCAATTAACAATCAGACGCCTGAAAAATACCCCAATCTGCTTCTTGAGAAGGTGTGCAGAAAATCGATGAGCCAAGCCAATTAGCATCCCATTTGTGACCATCTAGGGAATTTAATTGGAGCCACTTGCTTGATCGAAGGCCCAATAACATTGTTGTTTAGTTAGGGAGAATGTAATGTTTGGTAAATGAATAGAGTCCCTTAAGGCCCATATGCTAGTGGCATTTCCAGGCCAGAAGGGGCAATAAGGCAAGCGTGCTTTGTTGTGTACACATGGCTCCTTGTATTCTTGGGATGGAGCTACAGCAGCTGGACACAACCAGGACAAGCCTACGCCACCCGGGGTGGGCGTTATAGCTTCCCCACTAAATTGTTGCACACATGAACAGGCACATTGTCTGCTCTTAAAAAGGCATTTCAACTGCCCATTACCAGGGAGCTGCCAGACAACAAAAAGGATGCTGCCTCACTGTGTGGACAACCTGTCCCAGAACATATTGTCTGGGGGTAATTAATTTACAAATTTCCTGCTTGCAAATCCATGCCTGAATTAGTTACTTTGCTCCTCTCAAAGCATGCTTGCAATTTCAGTTACACTTTAAAAAAAAATCAGAGGAAGTCCCATGAATTCAAGCTACCAGATCTGGGCTGCAAAAATCTGGATGATTATTAAATAGCATCATTTCTGTATCCCTTCGCTGATATCTAATGATTACCTGGATTTTTATAGCTGAAACCAGTGGAACGACTTGCCTCCAGAAGCTGTGGGTGCTCCAACATTGGAGGTTTTTAACAAATTGGACATCCATTTGTTTGAAATGGTATAGGCTTTCCTGCTTTAGCAGGGAATTAGACTAGAAGATCTCCACTGTCCCTTCCAACAATGTTATTCTGTTATCTCTTATTAGAAATCTGGTAGCCTGACATGACTGAGTAATGTAATCTCATAAGAAGCAATTGTTTCTGCCTGGACAAATGGTAAAATAACTGGCCTTCAGAATAATGAAAAGTGACCTGTTCTGTACTTTACTTTAGGCTGGAGTGAGCTAAAATGTTTAAAGAGAACTGAAGAGGATTGAATGGCTTAGCACTATTTATTTTTTGCCTAAACCACAGTTGTATCTAGTTTGCAATCTTCGGAAAACTAAACTAAACTAAATTATAGGTAGTATGATCAGTAGCTGAATGAGTATTCAGACCAGTGGTGGGTTCCGGATGCCCATTGCAATGGTACCGGTTGCAATGGGGCATGGCATCCTCACATGAACGCGTGCAGTGCGTGCATGCATCTTACTATCCAGCCACGCCTCCATGAGCCTCCGCATGCTCCAGCTGCTTGGCGGAGCATCCTGCAGGTGCTATACGTGCCGTGCGCATGCGTGGAAACGCCGAAGAGTTTAAAGACAGGTAAGGTGCTCCGGGCAGGCTCCCGTACACCCGTACCGGGTGTACCACCTGCAACTCACCACAGATTCAGACCACATGCAATGATGTTTTTTATCACATGCATTCCATTTAGAAAAATTAAACTCTTCACTTTGAAAAAAGTTGGGTTCATTTTGAATCTCTTAGAAGTCAACAGTCTGATTTGGACCCAAAATATAAAATGATGGCTTCTGCCCAAAAAATGAAAACTGAAGGACTAAAGCAAATGTAAATTTCCAAACATACAGTATTTCTTTCCTTTCTTCAGATATAGTTTCCAACTGAGTCTATAGACATTTCTCCAGGGGTGGGGTGGGGTTTGCATTAGCTTGGCAGCATCTCCATACCTGTTATCCCATGAGGCTAAGTAGGAATGGAAAAGTAAGTTGATTTCCTTCTGGTTCAGCTGCAGGTCAATTAAACAGCAGACATGAGGGTGGGTGTTTTTTAAAATATTGCTATTTATGTGGACATCTCTACATCTGCAAGAACATAATTTGGAATATTGACTTTGATGTGGAAGTAAAAGCTGTTTTTCCCTTTTGTATGAAGTTAGGGAATAATTAGTAGTCCATCACTTTGAGATGGTTTAGTGACTGAATGATAACTCTTTCTTCTTGTTTTCAGTGTTTAAATGTTCAGTTTAAGTTAAGACATTATGGATTGTCTTCAGGCTGCTTTTGAGGAAGATAAAGTAGATGTAGCTCTATGGTATGTCCTGGAATTCTGTTCCTGTGCTTTCAGCAGAAAGCAGTTTTCTGTTTCTTGGCAGCTTTAAAAAATTGTCTTCTTTATGTGGCTCACTGGGGTAGGGTAATCTTTACTTCCATTTCCTTCCATGCTAATTGAGATGGGTATTTTCTCTTCCGTATTGGTAGCTGTTTCTGATGGCTGGTTAGCATGGCAATGGGAAAGAGTAGGTAGGGCTCTGTTGGTCATCCTCTGTTACATGGACCTAGTGGGAAGGTTCCCACCAACATGTCTACCACTGAACCATCACATCACATCACACAATCATTGTAATGCAAAATCTCCAGAAGTGTTTCAGTTGCAACTGCTGAATTTCCTCAATTCTTTAGGACACATGTTGGAGAACAGTGGTAGGTTCCTACTAGTTTGGACCAGTTCGGCCAAACCGATAGTAGCTTTGCAGCCTGGGTCGCTGTGACCAGCAGAAACCCAGGTCTGCTATGCCCCCGAACCGGTTCTCCCGGTGGTGCTGTTTTTTGCTTCTGAGCATGCGCAGAGCAATTTTAGTTGTATTGCACATCAAGCACGCACGGACACGCATGGCGCACCCCTGAGCAAACCAGCAGTAATCTCTGCCGGAATCCACCCCTGCTGGAGAAGGCAGATACAATGAGTAGAATCTCAGTTTCATCACTCTGTAATCTTAATGGTATGTGGGAAAGACCTTCAGAGAGAGGGAGAGTTACAGATGGTACATCACAGTGGTGAGATACGACTGGGGGTACCGGTGCCTGCTGGGAGCACCAGGTACCGTTCCGGTACAGTGCTCTGGAGGGCCCACCTGCTCTCCTTACTGCTATTTGAGCCGACTGGGAATTTTGCACATGGGCACGGAGCGTACGGCACCTGCGCAATGCTCCACCAAGCAGCTGGAGCGTCGCGGGTGGTAAGTACACATGCACGTGCTGCATGCATGCTCCACATGCTGCACGCATACTGTGCACGTTCATGTGGTGGATGCCAGGCCCCGTTGCAGCATATCGGTTGCAGTGGGATCTGGAATACACCACTGATACATCCGTATGTAAAAGCTATCTTTATTGTTGGGTTGGATACATTCTGCCCACAAAATATCTCTCTCTCTCTCTCTCTCTCTCTCTCTCTCTCTCTCTCTCTCTCTCTCTCTCTCTCTCTCTCTCTCTCTCTCTCTCTCTCTCTCACACACACACACACACACACACACACACACACACACACACACACGCACACACACACACACACACACCACATATATATCTCAGCCCACAAAAGGGGGAATAGTATAGAAAATGTTTCAGGAAGGACCCTCCCTAGTTTTCTCAAATGTAAAAGAAAAAAAAAACATTTTCAGTTTTGCAAGATTCTGTTAATGTAGCCTTGAAATAAGGATAGAGCTAATACTCCTGGTTGCACCTCTTGTCTGGACTACTTTACAGAGCTAACAGTAATCTAATAGTAGACTAACTTTATGAAGTGGGGTTCTCATCTAACAGTTTTTGAGAGGTTTCAATGGAAAATATATAATATGGATTGAGTGAGTTGATATCAGGCATGCTAATAACACTGGGATTTGGTTTTACTTTGTTTTTGGGATAGGATGAATTTTGATTTTTAAAATCTGATTGCAGATTTTGTACATTTCTTCCCCAATATGGGGAGCTTGCATTCACTGCGAGTTGGTTTCCAGGTACAATTTAAGTTGCTAATTTTAACCTAAAAAGTCCCTTATGGCTTGATTCCCAGATATTTCTAGGACCATAGACTCCATCCAGTACTGGCCCAACCAATCGGATCAAACAGAGAGAAAAATATTATTGATTCCACATTTTAAAAAGAAGTTTAAGATACTGAAGCAAGAAAGCATTGCTTTTCAATAGCGGGGTCAATTACAGTGTGGAACAGCCACCTGAAAGAGATCAAGAGATCTTCTTGCTGATTTTTTGGAAGCTTCTAAAGACAGCGCTGTTTTAGAGAGCCTTCATCTAATTTTACCATGCCAAGTCATCTTTTCTTGCTTGAATTCTTATATTTGGTTGGTATATTTGGTATTGTTTTTCAGAAGTAGTACTTTGGATATTTTATTTATTTTTTATAGTCTATGTAAACCATTGAATCTCTTGGGGTATGAAAAATAGATGATAGACAGACAGACAGATAGAAAGATAATGATAGATAGACAGATAGTAGAAGTTCCCCATATATTGTAGTTTAAAGGGGATTTGGGGACTAGAAAAAAGGGGAGGAGTATTTGGGGGTTACAGGTTACCCACTCCAGCTGTGATGTGTATAAACTACCTAATTTGTAAAACAAATGCTTTTCATCAAACAAGTATTATTCAGACTCAACTGTGAGGCAAATTTATCAAAGACCTTGTTAGTGAAATGTGGACAATAGAGTAACTGATCAAGAAACAGCAACTGTTGGTTGATTACATCACAGTTTTTTTTGACCTTGCAGAGTTCCTGCCTTTCTGTCCATTCGACAATAGCTTTGTATTTTTATTCGGTGTCAATAACGCTTTCAACCCTTAAAAAAAGACTGTTTTCTTGACAAATTCTCAGGAACTATTGCAGCCAAGAAATAAATGCATAATGATTTTAAACCAAATAAGATTAAGAAAACATGGTTATGAATTATGTTCATGTATTAAAAATGTAATAACTTTAAAGGTAAATAACAATGGCAATCGATAAGACATTGCAGTTTACACCTTTGCTGTAAATTTGAAGGATTCTTCCGAATCTGATAATTCTGCATGCATGATGAGGTCAGGCAGCTCTTTCAGAATCACCACTTTAATTCAGGAAATCAGGAAGAATAATTTAACTGGATTTAATGAAAGCATGTAGCATTACAAATAGTTAGAGACATTCTAGAAAAGAAAAGAGCACTGTTTTACTTTTCTCTATCTGTTTAATACATAAAATGTCACAATTTCCTCAACTTCATCTGAAACTCTGGACCTAACTGCTAATCTTTGGTCATTATTTATTACTGCATTATTTTATGAAGATTATTTCTATGGCTACAGAAAATCAGGTGGAGTCCACCAGCCCAACCAATGCTCTTGGTCTAATCTTCTTTAAAATTGTCAGGGCATTATTAGATATAATGTAATCTTTCCAGATTAATACCAGCGCACTTGAAGATATTACTCTTCTCAAAGAGAATTCAGATTTTTTAAAATGACAAATGCTACTCCTTTTCAGTTAAAGTAACAAAATATATTCATGAAAGCTGACTGAATTCCAGCAATATACTGTTGAGTATAGGAAAGGTTGATAAAGGAAATACTGCAGGTGTGCAAAAGGGACACACATGGCTGCTATCTTATTTTACTGGGTCCAGAGTATCACACTCCATTTGAAATTCTGTTTTTGGTAATTAAGACAGAGATGGGACTCAGAGGAATTCAGTAAGGTATTCTGATTCTGACTTTGCTCCAGATTTGTTAGAGTACAGATTTCAGAACTACAGCCAGCATGTGCATTGAGAATTTTTGGCTGTAATCTTAAAACATATGAACAATATTAGGTTGGAGAAGTCTGCTCTAAGCAGAATGGAGTAACAAGCCCCGTGATCTTTCGGTCTCCATATGTATGTGTCTCTGAAACTATGACTCTGTCCAGCCACTATTTTATAAGCAATTAAATATGTCTGTGTATTACAGGTAGTCCTCGATTTATGTCCAGTCACTTAGCAACTATTCAAATTATGTCTCTCCAGAGCTACTTATGCCTCACTTTTGAAATTACAATGGCCACACCCCCTGTAGACATCTGATCACATTTGGGTGCTTGGCAATCAGCTCACCTTTATAGCTGCAATGTCCTAAAGTCACTGGACCACAATTTGTGATGCTTTTTGCCAGTTTCTGAAATTTACTTATACTTTCCAACAAAAAATACCCCTTGGGAAAATGGATTTCCTTAACAATTGTAGCATTTGCTTAATAGCCATGGTTTTCATTTAACAACTGTCACAAAAAATGTCAGAAACTTGGATCTAGACATGTAATGCCATGTCCGACAATCACAATGACTTATAACATAATTCCAAGCTCAATTACAGTTGTAAGTTGAGGACCACCTGTATGTACAGAAGCCATTATATATTTAATAAAAAGATAATAAAGGGACTGCCTTAACCCTTTCTCCATCTATTCCTTTCAATATAATCCTAGATAGCATTCCATGCAAATGTTTCCTAATATTTGGCTGGATTCATACACATCATTAAACTCAGGTTTAGAAATCACCTAAAATATGATCTCCAAACAAATTAATAAAATTAGAAAATGATTGGGTTCCCACAAAACGCTGCCTTTAAAAGGAAAAGAAAAGACCTCTTTTGAGTCAATCTAAACTTGTGACTCTGTGGACAACTGTATATAATTTTCTTGGCAATTGTTTGGAATTGTTTGGAATTGAAATATGTTGAATCCCTCTAGGACTGTGATAGCGAACCTATGGCACACATGCCACAGGTGGCACATAGAGCCATATTTGGTGGCATGCCAGCTGTCAGCTCTGGCGTGCATGTGCGCACTAGCCAGCTGACTTTTCACCCTTCTGGAGGGCCATTTTTACCCTCCCCTGGCTTCAGGAAAGCCTCCGGAGGCTGGGAAGGGTGAAAAACGCCCCCAACGGGCCAACCGGAAGTTTGGAAATGATCCGTTTCCTGCTTCTGGGGAGCCAGGGGAGGCTATTTTTGCCTGCCCCAGGTTTCAGGAAAGCCTGCAGAGCCTGGGAAGGGGTTATACATCCATGTGCTTGGGTCGCACGAGCATGCGCAGTTGGGCAGGAAGATTGGGCATGTGTGCATGCGTGATAGCATGTGCCCGGACAATTTTGGTATACCGTAAGAAAAAGGTTCACCATCACTGCTCTAGGATGTCTTTTAACTTCTATTTTACCACTCTTGGATTTCCTGGTGATCTCCCATGCAGATTACTAACAAGGCAGCTAAGGGAGACTAGATAATGCTACCAAATGGGACACTTAACCACTTTTAACTTATTATATATATGAACTTAGCAGGTCTATGGGCTATTCTTATTTCTCATGGCTGATAAAGTCAGAGACTTCACTTTTAAAGTGATAATCAGCTTCAATCATATCTAGTTTCCTTCTGGCTTTATACAGGTAGTCCTTGACTTATGACCACAACTGAGCCCAAAATTTATGTTGCTGATACAGTTGTTAAGTGAATTTTGCTGCATTTTACGATCTTTCCTGCCACAGTTGTTAAATGAATCAGTGAACTTGTTAAGTTAGTAACACAGTTGTTAAGTGAATCTGGCTTCCCCACTGACTTTGCTTGTCAAAACGTGATCACATGACCATGGGACGTTGCAATTGTCATAAATATGAGTCAATTGCCAAGCATCTGAATTTTGATCATGTGACCATGGGATGCTGCAACAGTCGTAAGTGTGAAAAAATGGTCATGAGTCACTTTTTTCAGTGCTGTTGTAATGTTGAATGGTCACTAAATGAATTGTTCTAAGTCAAGGACTACCTGTACTAACATGGGAAAAACTATGTATCAGTAAATAAAATTCACTCGGCCATAACTAGATTTCTTTTTTTCTCTTGATAGGTGCTTTAAAAATATTTAGATAGGTTATCTGAACAATGATCATAAAAAGATCATATTCATAAAAAGAATAACCAATTAAAATGGAAAAATTGAAAAGAAATCAAGGGGAGATTATTATTATTTTGGAGTGAAAGGCACTACACTTCTCTGAGTCTCAAAGTTTATCCAATAGTGCATCACTTGAAAATGTAAGATCTCTTTTTACTCTTAGATTTCTTTCTTTGGAGAGTCTGAAAAACAGATGTACTGTTAAATTCTAATTTTTAAATTCTGCTATTGCCTTTTTAAAATGGTTTCGGGGCAGGAAGAATAATTTCTCCAAAGGGTTAAACCGTTTATTTAAATAGGTTTGTTTATTACGTTGTAGTGCTTTGCTTGTTCTGCGAATTAATAAAAGATAAGCTAAAAGTTCATTTATAAGAGTATTAAAGGATAATTATGATGGAGTAAATGCAGAGGGTCAAAAAGCATTATCATGAATAGCTACATAAAAGGAAACTGGCTAAAATATAACCAGTAGTGTACAGTAGCACCGGTACCAAACTTTGCATTCCATCAAATGGGGCGTGTGGACTATTTCTCTGACACCATTTTAATTAAAAAGTGAGCTATCTGAAATTATCTGTTCATCCATAATGGTAACTCAGCCTCAGCAACTTAAATTAAAGCTGAAGACAGGGATTGTAAATATGTGACCCCTTAATATCAACAAAATAATAAAAAAGATTTGGGTAGGAAATCTGTTTCAATCAGATTAGAAGAAAAGTGGGTAAAGCTGATTACAAGCCCACTAAACATAGTATTTAAGCAGTGTTTGTTGAGGAACAATAGCGTTAATTCTACTTTAACAAGTATCAATAATGGGAACGAGTTATTAATGTGTAAATTTAGGTGTAGGGAAAGTGGAAGTGAATGGATTGTATTCTTTTAACGTGATCTATTAGATGGATAAACTTTACTCAGGATTACAGTTGAGTGGATGGGGATGGAAAGCTAGACCCACCGGCACCCTTTAATATCTGTACCTTTAATTTTTTTTTAAAGTAGGCAATAATTTGTCTACTAATCCCCTAACTTTGTGCCTTTCCCATTTGTACTACAGCATCCATAATCCTCAGCTACTATAGTGACCAAGAGTTTGCAGAACTGTACAATAGTCTGGCGCATCTGTCAGGCACCACCTTGAAGAAAGCTGCAATACAATGCTGCTTTTTGCTGCTAGAGAGATATGAAGAGCCAAGGTGGCGCAGTGGTTAAATGCAGCACTGCAGGCTACTGCTAGATCAGCAGGTCAGCGGTTCAAATCTCACCGGCTTAGGGTTGACTCAGCCTTCCATCCTTCCGAGGTGGGTAAAATGAGGACCCAGATTGTTGGGGGCAATATGCTGACTCTCTGTAAACCGCTTAGAGAGGCCTGAAAGGCCTATGAAGCGGTATATAAGTCTACTGCTATTGCTATTGCTATGAAGTAGATAAACACTATTATTTTGTGATGGGAGAATGCAATAAACAAAGGATGTACATAAGCAACATGAAATACTTTGACAAGTTTAGAAGAATTCAATAAATATGGATGTGAGGTAGAGGTGGGTTTCTGCTGGTTTGGCCCGGATTGGGTGAACCGGTAGTAGTGGCGGCTGGAGGCTCCACCTACCTATCCAGACGCTTCTGCGCATGCAAAATATTATGTGCAGAGAAAAAGAAAAGAATAAAGAAAAGGAAAAGAATCTATATAAAGAAATGACTTCTCCCTTCAGCAAGACAAATACAATTTTAGTCATTTATTATCTTCTTATTTCAACAAAATATCTTATTTCCATCCTTATTTCTTATCTATAAACAAATCTTTAAAGCCTCTTCATTCAGACTTGATCAAGAGAATTCTGTTGAAAGTTGTCAGAAACAACAGATATATTTTAATCTTAATCAAATATAACTACTTTTTACTTTTTCTGTTTACTTGTGAGACTCTCTCTTCAAACAATGCCTCACAAGCTGATTTTTTATCTTTGTTTCCTTCACACAAGTTTAACACATCTGTTTAGTAAATCAACATAAGAAAACTATCCAAATCTCTCTTCTATTTGTATATCCCCTTTATTGGGACGTCAACTGGTTTATTTGTAAATACTGCGTAATTTACACATTGTAACTTGATATTTTAAAATCTATTTTCTGATCCACATTTAAAACAGTTTCAGTCTCTGTTTCATCCTGTCAAATCTGCTCCTCTTCTATAATTTCTTTTTAATCCATTTTTATAATACCAGACATTCTTAAGAGTAACTTCTGAATATACTGTTCCAAAAGATCCTTGAATAATGAATAATATTACTATTCTGTATTCATGAGCCTCTTTTCCTTTAATTATACTCTTTAGTTATCCTGGTTCCAGGGGTCCTGAACTCCCTGGCCATGGCCTATTTAAAATTGGACCACAGGAGTGATGGGCAAGCATGCATGTGTGTGTGTGCAAACTTCTACTCACATGAGTGTTACCTGGGAAGTGCAAAAATGTCATCAGATTATAAAATGCTCCTAGTTTTCAAAGACCTTCAAAACTGTTTTATTTACTGGATTAGAAAGGTAAAAGAAGCAGTCATTATCTGGAGTTAGGAACGACAATCAATCTGATTATTTGAAGCTGCCTTTCTTGTGAATATGTAAAAACCAGGCTGTTGATGTCAGTTAGGGACAAAGAATAGAAAGGGCCTGAAGGATGAAATCTCCCACAAAACAAAAGAAAACTGAGGATCCTTGAATAATAAGGATGGGATGGCTTGCCAACAGGAAGAACGGCCAACAGGAAGAATGGGGGAGAGGGGGGCAGGATGACTGAGAGAGAGGGGAAGAGAGGGCAGGCAGTGGAGATGAGGAGCGATGAAGCTCAGGCAATGAGCAAGGACTGCACCCTCCTGATCCCCAAGGGAGAGTGGAGAGGAGGGAGGAATACCACAAGCTGACCCAACGACTCGGGACGAGAGTACCCCATCCCTTTTCACAAGGCACACCTGGGGACTGAGACTTTATGAGATGCTGTGGGGAGGGGCAAACAATGAATTCGTGGAGTTTTGTGTGCCATTGTCGATGTCTGGAGTTTGTGGATTCATTGCCAAAATCCTTTTGCTTCGTAAACTCATTGCTTTGTTCACTTGCCTCACTGGATTTCTTGCCTGGAAGCCATTGTGCTAACAGCATTTTGCTGGACTACTCATAGTCAGAGGCTGCTGGAGATGTGTGTGGTCCATGACGTGCTATAAACATGGGAGCATTTGGGGGAAAGTTGGAGCAATAAAGGGGAGTTTTAACTACCAGCTGTGTTACTCCGTGCCTTTCCCTGGGTCGTCACGTCACATCTTTAGTTTGTGTTGATCACAACAAATTGTGAAATGTGCTCAAAAATGGGAAACACGGAACATTTGATTGTCCTCATGGAAAATTTAAATATAAGTCAGGAAGCCACAGTATGGATAGAACATAATGATTGACTCCAGGTTGGACACAATGAAAAAATGAGACTGAAATTATAACTATAAAGAAGACTAATGACGATAGAACAACCTATTAGAATTGGTAATAAATGTATAATAAATAAGTGCTAGATCAATTACCAAGAAGAAAGGAAGAAGTAGTCAAGAAATACGGCCCTGACTGGCACTTGGTAGAACAGCCATGAAGGCCTTGGAAAAGATGTTCAAAGCTGTGGTGTATTTATACCTACTAAGAACAGAATTGCAAGCCATACAATTCCCTGAGTCACTCTATGAAAGTGAAATTGGGTTTTGAAGAAATAGAGTAGGAAGAGTATTATGCTTTTGGACTTTGGGATTGCAGAAGATTTCTGAGAATGCCCCTTCCCCAAAAATCTAACCCAAAAATCATTGAGCAAATCAACCTAGAGTTCTCATTCAAGGCACAAATCACCAGGCTCAAATTATCCTACTTCAACACATCATGTGAAGATGTAGCTCTGGAAAAGGTTCTAATGCCGCACAAAATGGAAGGAAAGAGAAGAACAGGATGACAGTATCAAGGTGAATGGATTCCATTACAGTGATGATGACTGCACTGTTGGAAGATTTAAAAGAGAGGTTAGGAGTAGATCATCATGGAGAAAATCTATCTACAATATGTGGATCCTAGGAGTTCAAAATGACATCATGCACATAATCCATTTGTATATAACAATATGTGTTTATTGTACAGTGGGTAGTAAAATAAAATTTATATGAGTTTCATCTCTGGGGGATACTAAAAATCATTTTTGTATTTTTTTTCCTCCCTTGCTATTTATAAGCTTGCTGTTGTACATGGCTTTCTCATTACATTTTCTACCTTTTGGCTTCATTGCTGTTAAAATCTATTGTTCTGAAAAGTGGTTAAGGTGCTGGCCTAGGAACCAAGAGACTAAGTTCTAAGCTTCTCTTAGGTGGGAAAACTGACTGGGTGATCATGGGCTGGTCACTCTCTCAGTACAACCTGCCTCATAGGGTTCTTGTTGTGGGGAAAATTAGAGGCAGGACTATTAGTGACACTAATAGCCTTGAATAGATAATACATAAAAGTGAGATGATAATAATAATAGTAATGGTGTGGTTCTAGTTGGTGATGTTGTAGATGATTGTGAATTTGCAGCTGCTCAGAATTGCTTTGGATAGTGAGATGGGTGACATATAAATTTAATAAATTGACAAACTTTTGTTGTGGAATGCTGCAGTCTTTACACTCTCCCAACTCCTATTTAACATCTACATCAGTGGTGGGTTTCAAAATTTTTCAGAACCTCTTCTGTAGGTGTGGCCTGCTTTGTGGGAGTGTCTTGCCAGCCATGTGACTGAGTGGGAGTGGCTTGACAGTCATGTGACTGGATGGGCATGGCCAACTTGTAAAATGTGGCCAACTTGTAAAATCACTTAACAACGCTCTTGCTTAGCAACCAAAATGTTGGCTCAGAAACTCTGGCATTTGAAGCATGCAAGCCTTAAAGCTGTCAAGTTACAGGACCCTTGCACCCCTAACCCTTTAGAAAAAAAATCCAGGGATGTTCAAACTTGACAGCTTTAAGACTTTAAGGTTTAGACAGGATTCTTAGAGGCGGACGAGGTGATTATTAAGCCAGCCAATCAGTGAGCGGCGGGCGGGACAAGCATGGTGAGGACAGGCAGAGGGAGGGAGCTGGAACTGGTTCTAAACGGCACAGTAGATTTGTGGAACCTCTTCTATAGAAGAGGTTAGAACTGGCAGGAACCCACCTCTGACCTAGGTCCTTGACAGAGTGAGAGTCATCTATTAGGTTGTATCTACCCAGCTTGTATTTGGTGTTCTGGTTTTTGTTGCCAATGTGTAGGACAGAACATTTGTTAGCAGAGATTTGGAGTGCCAATTGCTCAATCAATCAGATACATAGTCAAGGTCATTTTGTAGTGGGGTAGTATTGTCTGTGGTGTTAAATAGTTGTACCGTGTTTCCCTGAAAATAAAGCAGTGTCAGCCTGCAAGGTCTTATTTTCTTTTGATCCTCGAAATAAGCACTTGGCCTTATTTTCGGGGAGGTCTTATTATTTTTGAGGTGTAGGAGGTGGCGAACATGGTCACATCATGGCTGCTGCTTGTTGCAGTATTTTCAGGAAGGGCTTATTTTCAGGGAGGGTTTATTTTCAGGGGAGGGCTTATTTTGGCACATGTGCTCAAAATCCCGACTGGGCTTATTATATAGGGAGGTCTTATTTTTAGGGAAACAGGGTACATCTTCGGCAAAGAGGACGCAGCTGCTTATAGTATGATCACAGAGGTTGTTTATGTAGAGGAGAAAGAATGTGGGTCCTAATATGCTGCCTTGGGGGACACCACTGTTAACTGGTGCAGGATTTGATATTGTGATTCCAATCTTGACTACTTGTTGATAAGAACACAGCTATCCACTTGTGCAAAGATCCAGAAATGCCATAGGAGCTTGCTTTTAACAGACATTTGTCATGTACTAATGAATCAAAGGCTTTGTAGAAGTCTATATAGATTGCATCTATTGCTTTACCTTGGTCGAGTTGTGTGGTCCAAATTTTTTTGCAGTGTAGGAGCTGCATATTACAAGACAATTTTTTCTGAAACCAAATTGCTTGTTAGAGGGTAGGTTGTGTGTCTCTAAGTGGAGGGTGATGGATTGGTTTATGATGGATTCCATGACTTTACAGGAGACGCAGCAAAGGGAGATCAATCGGTAATTCTCAACTAGGCTGGGGTCTCCTTTTTTGAAGATAGGAATGACCATTGCTACTGATCATAGGTCAGGCAAGGAGCTGGTTCTAAAACATACTTCATAGATAGTGCTTAGAGGTTCGGCTTTGGCAGTGGAGAGCTTTTTCAGAAAGTAGGTACCTCTTCCATCAGGACCAATAGATAGAGATGGTTTTAGGTTGCATAGTGTCCTTTTGACAGTGTCTTCAGTAAAATCAATGTGTATTAAATCATTGCAATTGGTTGAGGTATGACTAGGAAATGAGGGGGAGATGCCATTGCTGTTGACAAAGACTGAACGGAAAAATGTGTTGAAGAGATTGGCCTTAACGGCTTCATTGTTGCACTCTTCCCTGTTATGCCCTTTTAGAGGTGGGATAGTTTTTGATTCTTTAAGTTTGGTGTTTATGAAATTGTAGAAGGTAGATTTCGTGTGTAACAGCTCTTCCTCCTGTTTGCAATGGTAATTGGTACATTCTGCTTTTATTTGGCAGCAAATTGCAAGAAATGGAGGCTCTGCATTTACAGTAAGTAGGAAAAATTACATACACGGGTACTAGATAGATAGCACCTGGCTCAATGGTAATACTTGTGAAAATGATATTGATCTTTTGGTAGATAACTGATTTAAGTATGAGCCAGCCATATACTTAAACAAGCAAAAGAGTTAATGCAATCTTGGACTACATCAATAGATATATAACATTGAGATCATGTGAAATGATAGCTCCAGTTACACCATGATTCTATCTTCTTCAAAAATAGCCCCATGTACAGTGCAATGCAAGAGATGACTAAGACATGAGTGACTGTGAGTAAAGCCTCTTAACCCAAGAGGGATGGTAACTGGTACAAAGGATGAAGATACAGTTTCTCTCCAAGATTGTTTACAAACTTAGAGCCTCTCCATCTCTCCACTCAGAGGCATCATGTAGATCAGAGGTGGGTTCCTACCAGTTCGCACCTATTCGGTAGAACCGGTTCGTCAAATCTACCGAACCGGTTAGAAGAGGTTCCACCAGTGGACCCGGAAAGCAGGCCACACCTACAGAAGAGGTTCCAAAATTTTTTGAAACCCACCACTGATCTAAAAATTTGCAAGTTATGAAGCCATGCCATGTTTCAATTACTATCCATTTATGGATATTTCAGAGATCATAGCAGCAATCTCCACTTTCGTCTGGAAATAAATGGACTAGTAGATGCTAGAATGTAAGAAACTATTGGTAGTCCTTGAGTTATAACTATAATTGAGATTATAATTTTGTTTGTTAAACAAGGCAGTTATTGAGTCACACCCAATTACACAACTTTTTTTGCCATGGTTGTCAAGCGAATCACTTGCAGTTGTTAATACTATGGTTGTTAAGCAAATTTGGCTTCCTTCCCCCATTGGCTTTCTTTTTTAGAACTCAGATGGGAAGGTCACAAATGGCAATGATGTGATCCCAGGATACTATAACATCATAAATACATGCCAATTGTTAAGCGCCTTAATTTTGTTCATGTGGGAATCTTTTAAGTCACCTTTTCCAGTGCCCATTGTAACTTCAAAAGATTGCTAAATGAATGGCTGTAAATCGATGATTTCCTGTATGTGAGCCAGCTGTAAATGAAAGTACCATATTTTCCGGACTATAAGACGCACCGGTGTATAAAATGCACCAAGATTTCGAAGAGATAAGTAAGAAAAAAAAGTTTTTGTCCTCCCCAGCCTCCTCCTTAGGTTGAGATAAAGTAAGTAGCTGAAACAGGGGTGAAATCCTCTTATCTTTGCTACTGGTTTGGTAGCAATGTGAGCGTGTGCACATGCGCAGAGTGTCAAAATGACATCCGGGCAGGTTGGCTGCTACTGAGCTTGCCTGGCAAGCAAGTAAGCAAACAAGGTAAGTGAACAGCGGCGGGGGGGGGGGGCGGAATCCGCTGTACCACGTGATTTAGATTAGCTAGAAAGCAATAAATATTGTTTTCTAGCTAATATAAATTGTACAGCCCAACTGATCATTGGAAAAAACGGTTTGCCCAAACCTGTAGCATTTTTTTACTACTGGTTCAGGCGAACAGCTGGCATATTTGCTACCAGTTTGGGCAAACTGGTCTGAACCAGTAGCATTTCACTCGAGTTGAAAGTTACCCAGCTGGCTTAATGCCCAAGATTGGGCTAGAACTCATGGTCTCCTGTTTTCTAGCCTGGTATCTTAATCATTACACCAGGGCTGTCAAACTTACACGCCCAGTTTAGTGAAGGGGGGGGAAATCCCGATATGTCACATGACGCCGCCGTGACAAAATAAGTGTCAGGCCTGCAATTATATTCTTTTTAGAATTTTGGCCTGCCACACTTTCTCTTCTTTCATTATGCTGTTTCATTAGTATAGTTGATGGGAGGGGGGAATAGAAAGGAGTAGGATTGTGAAATGTGTTGTTGTCATTCTTTTCTAGAAGACCAAGGTCATCTTTTGTCTCTGCACCTTTGCACCTGACCGGAAGCAGCTGGGTGTAGATGCCAGCGTGGAAGAAGAAGATTGGACCATGTGATGGATTGTGGGTGTGGAGACAAGATCATGAACTTTTAACTGGGTGGGATTCTGATGTAATTTCAAGAATTGGGATTACACAGATGTGCTAAAATGTCTGATTTATTAAATTGGAACTTTAAGGATCATTTTGCCTTGGACTCTGATTTAATTCTATATGATACTTGGAATGCTGACATTTGACACTCCTGCACTACACCAAAGTGGCTCTTAATGACATCATACTAGAACATAAATCAGTCAGGCCATTTAGTTGTTGCTTGTTCTGACAAGTTTTCTGACCACTTTGATTCAATGGCTTCTCTGAGGGCTTATCATACCTTCTTTGTCTGAAACTGTATGGCTTGATTACTGATGCTTTGCTGCCAAATTTCAGGAGCACAGTCCCAGAAAGTTCAGGGCTGCAAAATAGCTTTGTGAATTGTATGTAGACTATAGGTTGTCCACACTGCTTTAAATACAGCCACTGTAATATCTGAATCATGAAATTAATCGCTTTCTCAAGCTTTCTAGAAAGCTGCAGTAATTGTCAATTAACCTGACCATTGGTAGATGCCTGAACTGTAAGATGTCCCTTTCCTTCACTGGAGGAATTTTATGACTATATGTTGGTCTTAAAAAGCAGTCACACTGTGAAGTAAGTTTCTTGACTATCAGTGAAGTAGAGCTTTCAGCAAAAAACACAGATTGAAGACAGCTTGCACAGATGATAAACTGGGGTGCTATGTTGATAGGGAGTGGCTCCAAAGATGACATTTAAATATTCAGCATTAACTCAAGACATCTGTCACCATACACAGCAGTGAGTGGGCTTTGCTGATGCTTGGAGCAGAAACAATATGTTCTAGTCCTCATAATCACTTGGGGTGGGGTGGGGATTCTACTTTTGCAGAGAATTCTTTTAGTGACTAGTATAAATCCGTATATTTTATTATAGCAATCCCAACACAAATCCTTTAATAAATGGAGTTATTAATGTGCAGATGTTAAATAATAACAAAAAAGCAATAAAAATGAATCCCTTAGTAATCTTGCTGATCCCAAATGGTAAGAGCAAGAAATCAGAATAAATGTGTACTGATTTTTATTATTATTTTACTCATGCTTTATTTTTCCTCAAATTTGGCTAAGTTTGCAATTTCAAAAATCAACTTTATTTCAGTGTCTGTCTTCATATGAATACTGTATGTACATCCAAGTAAATGTACAATATATATGAGTGTGTGAGCGATATACAATGTTGACAGGAAATGACAGCAATAAAACAGCACTGTAAATATATCAGGAAACAAATCAGCTCCCAAAGCATTAAATAAAGTATACTTATTTGAATAAAAATGAAAAGATTTAGATTTAGATAAGAATAACTCCAGATGGTAACTATAGATTTAGATGAGATACGTTTGAAAGATTAAAAAGTTTTTGAATTAATCTAATTCTCCAAATATTTCAGGTTTGTTTTTATTATACTCATCCAGGTTCTCATGCACCAGAATGGTTTTTTTTTTGTCTTTTGGTCTTGTGTTGGGATTTTATCTCAATCTGGAATGAAATCCTTTCAGTCGAAGGGTGGGCAATTTTGAACAGGTAAAGATCGAATATTTTTAAACAGTTTTTGATGCAATAGAGTAATCCACAAGGACTACAGGGATTTGATACTGAACAGGGCATCTAGTAGGTATTTTGTTTTGGAGGAGAGAACTGCCATATGTGATTATTTACTATATTAAGGCTTAAAGGGAAGTTTATCTACTTTTTATTTAGTTGTTTTACATTAAAACTATGGAGAATTGTGTCTCTGTTTTGGGGCACTTTGCTGTGGAAATCCAGCAGAGCATTTCAGCAAGCAATGACAGCCACAAAACTGGAGATCAAGAGCAGGTCTACTGGATCCAGAACATAAAAATCTGGATGACTTTTAAGTGGTAGCAAAAAGTGGCAGAAACATGTGCCACTCAGATCTAGTAGTCTTAATCAAGGAACATATGCAATTTTCAATATACTGTTTGCCCATATGTTATATTGTATATGAATGCATTCATGTTTAGTACTTTATTATTGGAGTTCAATGAAACCTACTCCAAGGTACAATAAGTGAGTATAAGATTTCAGTCTTAGGCATATCTCTCACTATCCGCATTTAGTATCCACAAATATTCCATAAATCAACAGCTAAAGTCACAGGGAATCAACAACCAAAGTCTTTACTCCTTTATTTAGAACTTGCTCTCCATCATTGAGGAATCACACTTTCTACACCCTAGAAAGTCTAAATTAATACAAATCGGTACTGTAACGACAAATCACAAGATGTAAGATCTCATAACTATCTGAAGTAAAAAAAACTTTCACTATCTTCCTAAAAACAAGCAATAAATGTGCTATAGGAACTCTCAAAGTGGAATTCTAGGAGAAAAGCATCTCAGGAACTCTGGAGGGGGTACAAGAAAGGTATTTGTCGAAACTGTCAGTTCTTGGGCACTTTATATAAGGAATCCAAATATCTTTGATGATCCCATCAGCTTAACTAGATGTTTGCTTCTGTGACTTTGCTTTCTATTTTGTCCCTTGACTATCAACAGGAGGAATAATAATAATAATAAATAACTATTTGCACCCCAGCTCCTTCCACAACCTCCACAGGATTTTATAGAAATTTATAATCCTGTGAGAATCCTTTATACCAGTGATGGCGAACCTTTTGGTCGTCGTGTGCAATGGGTTTGCGCTCCCAACCCCCCTACATGCACACATGAGCCCCCCCGCATGCTCTGGTTTTGCAGAGACCCAAAAACCAGCTGGCCAGTGGGAGGCTTGCGCACGCACGCATGTGCAGTGGAGCTGAGCTGAGCAATGGCTCACATGCCCCAAGAGAGGCTCTGCATGCCACCTGTGGTACATGTGCAATAGGTTCATCGTCATGGCTTTACACTGTTCTCAAGAGATTGGAATATTTGAACTACTGTATCTTAGGTGGTTTGTGCTTGACTTCTATGTGCATTAAAAATAGCTTGACAACTCTAGTGGCTTCA
This sequence comes from Thamnophis sirtalis, assembly GCF_051295495.1. Lineage (NCBI taxonomy): Eukaryota > Metazoa > Chordata > Lepidosauria > Squamata > Natricidae > Thamnophis > Thamnophis sirtalis. Next base: position 36,029,051 of record NW_028261386.1, on the reverse strand, counting down.
GATGCATCTATTTGTCCTCTCCTCTTCCATGAGACAAGTGGCATATAAATTTGATAGATAATAAATAAATAAATAAACTCATTTGCAAAACTCCCTGTTAGACCTCTGGGTTTCTTCTTTTGTCCTCTTTCCTTCAATTTTTATGCAGTTCCTTGTGAATTCTTGCACATCTCCTCTTTATTTAAATAAAAATCAGGTGGCTATGCCTCATATGTTATGTTATATATGTGTTTATTTTATTGTACTTTAATCCCAACCCATCACCAAACTGGTGTATCTCCCACTTTATCCTCATATCACCTTGAAGTGTCAAAGTAAAAGTGGAAACCTTAAATATCAAACAGAGACTGGTTTCACACAAATACCTTAAGACTAGCTAAAATAGATTTTGTTTTGGGGGCTCATTATTTTGAGAATCCAACCATTGGCTTTACAGCTTGTGTAAATAAAGTCATCCTGTCAAACCAAAATGTTTGGTTTGAGCAATGTGTATTATGTAAATACATCAAGTCTGTTTTATTAACCTGTATTGTTGGTTTATTTATTAAATTTACATACTATTTGTGTGACTCTAGTCTAAACAGTATTAAGATTTAATAAGTGGCTTATTGACTAAACAACTATTTGAACAGAAATGACAGCTAAAAGCCAAGTTGTCTGCCTTGACACACCCTCAATAATCCCTCCCTGTCACATTTTTTGCACCAGTAGTAGCACAATAAAATAGGGTATTTATTGGGCTTGTTAGTGAGCTTTGGTCCAAAATTCAGAACATCTATTTTAAAGAAGAATCTACATAAACAGAAATATGATGGTTACACTGAAATATATAATTAGGTTGTAAGAAGGTTCAGAATGAAATCAGATACACTTTTATCTTCTTTTCTCCTAACTGCCCATTTTTCCCATTGAAGTGAAATGGAGACACACTCACACAACTCTCCCAATAACATATACAGGTAGTTCATTCAGTGACTGTTCAAAGTGATAACAGCACTGAAAAAGTGACTTTTGAACATTTTTCACACTCAATGACTGTGGCAACCTCCCCATGGTCATGTGATTTACATTCGGAGCTTGACAACTGGTTCATATTTATGACAGTTGCAGCATCCTGGGGTCATTTGATCATCTTTTGTGGCCTTCTGACAAGCAAAGTAAATGGAGAAGCCAGATTCACTTAACAACCATGTTACTAATTTAACAACTGCAGTGACTCACATAACAAATGTGGCAAGACAAGTTATAAAATGGGGCAAAACTCACTTAAGAAATTTCTCACTTAGCAACATAAATTCTCAGCCCAACTGTAGTTGTAAGCCAAGGACTATCTGTAGTTAATACAGAGTTGGTAATTCTCATTTACATCAGGCCACCAGATCTGGGCTGCAAACATTCAGACAATGTTAGATGGCAGTAAAAAAAAAAAAACCCCACCTCTCTCTTATACTTTACTGCCATTAAATAATTGTCTGGATTTTTGTGGCCTAGATCTGGTAGTTCTAATTTGCATGAAAGGAAAGTGATTGGTGGAACACGGGATAAGATGGTAACTACTTTATCTTATAATCATATATTTTGATACAGATTTTTTCACTTAAGCATTTCTTTACAGCAAAGGACTTTCCTCTACAAACTGTACCATCTGGTTATCAAACTTGGAAAGTAATTAATATAGAAAGACTTCTGTGCATGCCTGTAACCTATTGTATGCCAATTAGAGAAGGGTGAATTGATTTGGAACATGGAAAGGATCAGACATCCTTAAGCCAGATTTTTATCTAAATTCCATGCCAGGTTGTGTTTAGAAACTGGAGGTCTCTACCTTATCTTTATTCCTTGCCATCATCGCTAATCCTCTGTTTGAACTCAATTAAACAGATTGGCTAAAGTCAGTGGTGACTATAGGGGGAAACTTCAGAACAGAGAACCACAGCCTATGCAATAGAATTAACAGAAGGTTCCCCAAAGAAACTGGAGGACCTGCCCCCCCCCCAAATGAAGCACAAATGGTTACCAAATTTTGAAATAAATTAAAATATGTATTCTTACTAAAGAACACACCTTTCCTATATTATGGTTATAAAATTCAAAATCTAAAATTTTGTAACTACAAGTTTAAGAACATTCTTGTTATTAAAACAAAAAAATAATAATCTCCAGCCAAAGTCTTAACGCAAAATAGTTACTTGGGACAGATGCAGCTATTAAAATTAAGCATATAGCTGAGACCAAAACTGAGCCATGTATCTGGTTTCAGATTCAAAACTCACTATGTTTGCTGACTTTTCACATAGATATTCACTCCTGGTTTCTTTAGTATCTTACCTTTCAGCTTTCTGCATATCAGTAGCCTAAGTTAAAGTCAAAGCCAAAGATCTATGACAATTTTTTGTAGATAGCTGCTCAATCCTGGGCTTTACATAGAATAATGGGAGAGTGGTAAAAGATTAATAGATAGAATCTTGCTGACTGAAATACTTTGATGATTCCAGAAACTATTCTATTATGATTTAGCCCAACAAGATCTGGTGGTAGCAATGCTATCCTTTAAAATGCAATTTTATCCTGCTGTAGAAAGAATGATGAGTTGAAAGACACTATCTGAAGATCAATGTATGTAGATAAGGGTTTTGAATATTTGGCTACAATTTGGAGAGGAAACAGAATTTAGTATAAGAGAAAGTGAAACATTAACCAAACTGAGAAAAGGACTTTAATGCTTAGCTTTAAAAATCCTGGGTTTCCAATAGTCAACTCTGTACCGTATATTGTGCTGATTTAGTTATTGCCATGTTTTCCCATTAAGAGGCTCCTTATCTTTAACAACCAATAAGCACAATTCCATGCTGGGAATATCTGTAGCAATGCATAAGGGTGACAATTTCATTCATATTTTGCTAAATAAGAATTTCTTTGTCCTGTACACTGAAAAGAAACCTAGAGGTTAAAAATATTTAATGTGGAGAGAAAGGGAAAATGACATGAAGGACATTTTTCATTGCTGTGTCTGGGACTGTTAAGCCATTATCACAAACACTGCCCTGGATAAGGCAATATTTGAAGATACTAGCACACACAAGCAAATTTTAAAATGCTACCCACCTCTCAATATAATATAAATTTAAAAATAAAAAGACATTGGAACTTGTAAGATTTCCTATCAAAACACCAACCTCATAAATTCTCACTGAAATTTCATGAGGCTTGGATTATCTCATTCTCAAGTGAGACATACAGGTGAAACTAAAAAAATTAGAATATCATGCAAAAGTTCATTTATTTCAGTAATGCAACTTAAAAGGTGAAACTAATATATGAGATAGACTCATTACATGCAAAGCAAGATAGTTCAAGCCATGATTTGTCATAATTGTGATGGTTATGGCTTACAGCTCATGAAAACCCCAAATCCACAATCTCAGGAAATTAGAATATTGTGAAAAGGTGCAATATTCTAGGCTCAAAGTGTCCCACTCTAATCAACTAATTAAGCCATAACACCTGCAAAGGGTTCCTGAACCTTTAAATGGTCTTTCAGTCAGGTTCAGTAGGGATCACAATCATGGGAAAGACTGCTGACATGACAGTTGTGCAGAAAACCATCATTGACACCCTCCATACGGAGGGAAAGCCTCAAAAGGTAATTGCAAAAGAAGTTGGATATTCCCAAAATGCTGTATCAAAGCACATTAATAGAAAATTATGTGGAAGGGAAACGTGTGGAAGAAAAAGGCGCACAAGCAGCAGGGATGACCGCAGCCTGGAGAGGATTGTCAGGGAAAGGCCATTCAAAAGTGTTGGGGACTTTCACAAGGAGTGGACTGAGGCTGGAGTCAGTGCATCAAGAGCCACCACACACAGATAGATCCTGGGCATGGACTTCAAATGTCATATTCCTCTTGTCAAGCCGCTCCTGAACAACAAACAATGTCAGAAGCGTCTTACCTGGGCTAAAGAAAAACAGACCTGGTCTGTTGCTCAGTGGTCCAAAGTCCTCTTTTCTAATGAAAAGTTTCACCTGCATACATCCAAATTGATATTAAGAATAAAGTACTGTATATACAATTTGTGCACATTTCTTGGCTTTCAAACTGAGCAATTTTAGTTAGTTATATTAAGTAGCATAAAGGCTGTAAAATATTCTAGTCTTTTAGCATCTTCTAGCTGAGTATTTTCTAGTGTAGGGCTGTTCTCTTACAGACAACTATTTTCACTGATTTTGTTAATTTCATTAAAATTGTTGGCCAGAGATTACACTAGATTAGTAACCATTAGCATCACTTCATCTCATACTGTACAATTATCCATTCCATTTCACTAATTGCTTAATTATAAGCTGCTATCATGGTACTATTCTAAAGTACATATGGTGACAGATGTTGAATAAAATGGGGACATAGTTAGAAAACTGAATCCTATGTTTTGAGGTTTTTTAAATATCTGATCATACTTTAAATTTATCTATCTATCTATCTATCTATCTATCTATCTATCATCTATCTATCTATCTATCTATCTATTATCTATCTATCTATCTATCTATCTATCTATCTATCTATCTATCTATCTATCTATCTAACAAAAATATTTTTTTTCACCTAGCTGGATGCAGCATACATTTTCTACAGAAATAATTCATTCTCCTGGCAATTGAGGTAACCATAGAAAGATGGTCTTGAAAATATATGTGGCAACAATCAGTTAAGCGTGAGTTTAGTCTGGGAAAAGCAGAAAACTGTGAGAAAGAAACTCAAAATTCCCCTGTTTTGACTCTCTTTAGTACTATAAAAAAACAGGAAGGAAGAAATGTTGTCAGGCTTACAAGATTCTTGTCACTATTGCCGATATCACTAAAGTGGATTTCCACTATTTTGGGGGGCTTGAAGTTCTTGTTAGTTGAAGAACTAACAGCAAAAAATAGTCCAGAGAAACATGTGATGCTTTCAAAGTGACTGTCCTTGTAAAGACAGATAGTATTGGTTACAATGGTACAAAGAATAGGCAAGGACTAGTGGAAGGCAAAAATTTGGGATCACTAATATAAAAAACCTGAGGAATCCTAAATCAATCTTGCGACAAATCAAGATAAAGTGAATAGGCAAGAAAGTAAGATAGGTGAAAAAAGACAACAAGAAAGACAACTCCTACTTGGACTCAAGAACAATTACATAATTTCCAGTAAAAGATATAACATAATCCAATGTTATTTGGGGCTTGCCAGTCTGCTATGATGGTGGTAATATTTCAGGGATGCTGGATCGCAACATGGGATGTAGAGCATCTTGATGTAAATTGGGAGAAATATCTTCATGAAATGTCATTATTCCCTCCCATCTGTAATTCAATCCTATGGTTTTCTAATCAGAAATATTTTGCGTTGGTGAATGAAATTTAGTTGTGAATCTTGGTCTCCCACTTTTTAAACTGGCATTTTAACCCATACACTGAATGGGCTCTCAAATATACATTAACACCTTTTAAAAAACCCTGTGGCCTGAAAAATATATCATAAACAAAATTCCAAATCATTTAACCAAATTGTTCAAAAGTTCTTTTATTCATTCCTTTGTATAAAACAAATGCAACTCAAATTTGAAGAATAAGTCAAGTGTTACCAAAATCCAATGCAGCAAATCAGGATAGATTTATATTTTATAACAATTATTTTGGCTCTCCTCATGAGTTAAAAGTTGACAATTCTTCCTGCCTTAAGGAATTGCAAATATATGGGATTTAGCCAAACAGAACATATTCCAGATCTATAGTGTGTAGTGGGAACTCAGGTGGATTGCCAAGATCTATCAGTTAGAATGGGGATGCAAAAGGGAACATGCATCAAGGTTTAAATAAGTACATTTAAGAATACACTTAGTCCAAGAATTTATTTTCAGTAACAGAAAAATTCACTTCTTTTATTCCCCGAGTCCACTTTATTTTCCTGAAACTACTTCCATTTCAGAAATTTTAGAATTATTAAACAACCGGGAGCCAGAAACTCATACATAATCCTACTATTGATCACCAAAGATCTATGAATAGATTGAAACTATTCTATCTATCCTTATTCTAAAGCAAGTAACTTTGGGAAACAATTCTTTTCTGTTAAGATAGAACTGGTACTTAAAGTGTTATTTAAAACATAATTTGCTTCTGAACTTGACAATGTGGTTCTGTATGCACACTGTACCAATTCCTGGTGAACTGAGATGTGGTTTGCTAAATGACATAGATTCACAACTATAAATTATCACACAGTCTGGATTCAATAATCCAATGAGTATGTTATATAAATCCAGGCTGTGAAGGCTATCATCCTCTGAATATAGATATCTTCTATATATACGAATATAGGCCCTCCAGTTTCTTCTGTACTTTTTTTGCATCCAGCAGCTTGGAAACATTGTTGAAATGTTTGATTCTGCAGTGCTGCATGTGTGAATATTGCAGAAAAGAAATCAAATGCATCAAGTGTAAATTTTAGCCAGTATTAATTTCCTTTTATACTGTAAATCCTATAATTAAAAAATAGAGAAATCTTAATTTAAAAATTATTACTGCTGAAAGAAATTTTGTGCTTTTGTAATTAATGACATGTTCCAATTGTGGATCTAAAAATATTGCTATTAACCTTATTTTTGTATGCATTGTAGACATCCTTCCTAATTCCTGGTAGATTATTTTCTTAAATCATTTTGTTTTTGATTACAGTCAGAAGAGCAGTCATTTAAATGGCCTTAAAGATCAAAGCATGTAATGAAACACTCAACTTTTATACTGAGTATGGCAGATTACTTAGATTGCTGGAAAATAGAAAGGCAAGACAGCTGTCAGATCAGTCTTGGCTGAACCTTTTAATTAATTCCTAGAGAAATATTAACTGTAAACAGGAAGAGGAAAAATGAACATCCAATTCCAAATGTGATAAGTTAGCATTTATTTATTGAAACATTTCTGAATGGCACTTCTTTTAGCCTCGGTGTTTTATTTCAAAGCTATGTACAAAGTTATTCTAATTCCCACTTTTAAAGACAAAGCTAGATGGCCTTGGGCCAGTCACTCTTCCATCATCCCTAAGGAAGTGGCAATGGTTAATCAATTGAAAACCTTGCCAAGAAAATTATTACTTCAGGTAGTTGCCAGGAGTCAACTCTGTTTTGAAGGTACAAAAAAGCCTCTATCTACACTGTTATTTCCAATTAGAGATTGTTCTGTTTTGTCTAAAGAGGTAGCACCACTTTGGCTTGTACCCCGGGGCTCCCTTGTAGCTAATGGCTCTGCAAAATTGCCTAGAGTCCATGAGAACCGAGACAATGGATAAATCACATAGGTGAAATAACTTCTGTACTATGTTTTTTTAAATCATCAGCATCCCCATCAAAAGCACTGCACAGAAGGGAGGTTTTCTGTCTCTGCATACAAGCTGCAGATTCACACCTATCTGAATTAAACCTGCAAAAACTGAGCTCCTAAAAAACCTGATTTTAGGAGGTCAGGCAAGATAGGCTGCTTTTGTATCCTGAGGAGAGAGGGCCCCAGTTAATATTTCTGGGGATACCGGCACAGGATGACTCAAAAGTAGTAATATTTAGGGCCAGTGGTGGTTTAGGGGTTTCTAGATTCGACAACACGCGGTCCCTTTAAATGTGTGTTGTGGGGATGCGTTCTCTATCCATTCGTGCAGCAGGCAATGTTGTTCCGGACGTCCTTCCTTCAGAACCGGACGACAAGAACAAGGCGACCTTCTCCCCTCCGAGGCCACCGCAGCCGCGGGGTTCCGAAGCTCGCCCGTCTCGTCTGGGCCAAGGCCGCACGTGAACCTCCACGTGTCCCGGAGGGCGGGGCCTGCAGAAAATTAGAACGCGCTTTGATGCTCTCCTCTTTAAGGGATTAGCAATCTTTTGCGGCCGGGGAGGAGGCTGAGAAATCTTCGCTTGCAAAATAATGAGCAGAGAAACATTTACTGATTAGTATAATTCGGGATAATCCGATCTGATGAGCGTATATCAAGATATCCTTTAACTGATGTACTGTCAAAACGCTCCGGTCGGGGCGCAATGTATTTCGGTCCTTTTTATTTATTTATTTAAAGTTTTGTCGCTATCGTTTTTCTCCGGCAACAACATTGAATCAGGATTTTGATTGGCGGGAACAGGCAAATGAGATGAGGTGCCCCCAACAACCACAAAACTCCACCCGAAGTATTCAAAGGCCGCTGGGAAGCCTGCAAGCAGGGTGGCACAGCATTTGTTAACTTCTCGGGAGGGACGTAATTTGGGCGGGTGGGCGGACGGGCTCTCCCTGCAGGGCTCCGGCGGGCGCGTGGATTTAATCACATCTCCCTCCCTCTCTAACGTGCTGGAGGTGGTTTAAAAGTCTTACTCCCTTTCCTCCGTCTATCGGCTTTCTCTTGCATTTAGGCTTTTATGTTTTATAAACTGATTAGAAGCAATTACGTGTACTTATCCCTCAACTTTCCAAATGACTTGGCCATATGCATATTTAAGGCTGCCTCATCCCGCCTGGAGCTCAGCCTTTAACGTAAAACAGCTGAAATTAAGCTGATTCTGGTGGCACGTTAAAAAAAAAGTCCTTATCCACTAATATCTGGTCGGATAGGAAATTCGTTGTGGTCGGTGGTCGGATTACCGCTTCTCTAATTACTACACCGGATTTGCTCCCACGCGCTAGTAGTGAAAGTCTGTTTCCCCAAAATGATTGGAAAAACTAGGAAAACTGAGGGTAGCTGATCTTCCTTTTAAAAGAAGCAGAAATGGGCAAAAGGTGCGTGTCCGCTCCTTTTAGGAAAAAAAAAGATGAAAAAAAAGGTATATGAATGACATGCCTCAAATACGGCCGAGGGTGGACTGGACAAGGAACAAGCACGGGAGGGATCAGAAAATTGTACAATAGGTGTGATCTGATGGTCCTGAAATAAATTACCCAATTACTATAGTGTTCTGTGTTAACTTTTACTTCTTACAATACTCAACCATCATTTTTTAGAATTATGGGAAGCCCAACTCTGGATGGTCCGATCCACATTGGGGAAGATTTTGTGGAAGTAGCAGAGTCAGATGGATGGGAAACTAAGTGTACAGCTCTTTCTCTAAGGCAGTGTTTTTCAACCACTGTGCCGCGGCACACTAGTGTGCCGTGACATAGTGTAAGGTGTGCCGTGGGAAAATTACTTTATATATAGTCAATATAGGCACAGAGTTAAATTTTTTTAACATTTTCTAATGGTGGTGTGCCTCGTGATCTTTTTCATGAAAAACGTGTGCCTTTGCACAAAAAAGGTTGAAAAACACTGCTCTAAGGACTAAGAGCTCACCAGAGAGCTGTTTTTTTAATGTCTGCAGAATATTTTGGAAAAAAGGAAAAGGGTTTTCTTTTAGGTTGTTCAGTGGGGTGGGGTTTGGAAACGTTTACTTGATAACTTCAACCCTGGTTAAAGAATTATCATGTCAAGAATAGTCTAGAATATTTGCAAACACATGTACTTACTGTATGAAGCTTTAATTTACCAATATTAACCCCATACACAAAAGTGATATTTTAAAATGCTTTTTAAAAAACAAAGCAACCAACTCACCTGAAAATGATATTCTCTTGTACTATATATATCAGACATTCTGGTTACCATTTTAATACTATTCTTTCTTTTAGGTTGCCCTCACCTCATTTCCAATTTGCATAATTTCAATTGATTTAGGAAGACTATCTGGATGGTGAAGGCACATATTTGAAGCCAATTCTGAGTATCAGGTAATATAGCTAGAATAGACTGAAGATTGTTAAAATTTATTTCTAAAAAAGTTACTACTGTCCTAAATTTTCAACTTACAGTAGTATATCAATTCAACACAGAAATTGTATTAATAGACAATTATATGTAAAGGTAAGTAAGCAAAAGAATATCAAATATTTTTTAATTGGAGGGCTGCTTATATAAAATATAAATCAATACATTTCCTTCATAGACATCTTTTTAAAATGTGTTTTGAGATGATAGAATATGGAGTGTGTTATTCTTTTTACCCATCCTTTCATTTCATCTAATGTATTATTTTATTGCCACCTGTTAGTTCCCTTAATGTGACTTCTTAAAATTCTGCAGCTTTTTCCTTTTACCCAATTGGGGTAAGCAGAGCTGCTGGGAACAATACTAGGAGCCCTAATATAGTATTGTCATTAATGAGCCTGTATAAAAGCTACTAAGTCTCTTTTTGCTTTTTTCAATTCTTCACACCTGACTAATTCAAAACAAGATTCCAGCTTCTCTATATAAACAAAGAATAATAATGATCAAAGAGTAATAGTCAAAAGCAAAACCATAAAACCCAAGCCTTTCACATCACAATTATCTTAAATGAAAGTTATTGTTCTGCTAATCCCAGGAACAGCTTGCAAGGGGAGATTTGAGTCTTTCTTTAATAATGTAAAGTTAATACACAGTGCTCTTGTAATTATCTTTGTCAGAAAACCCTGGTTAATCTGCATGTTTAGCAGAAAAGGACCAAATCAAAAAGTGATCTGATTTAGAACACTTGATGTTTGTTTGTCAATTGTTTACATAAAAAGGTGAAGCAGTTAAATGCAATCCAGGTGCAAAAAATGGAAGTAGATTCCCCTACCTTGTGAGTTTATTAACTCATGTCCAGAGGTTCAACACAGAAAACCCTTTTTCATTTCCCTTTGTGTGATAAGACATCTTGAGTTCCACCAGATTTTAGTATTAATGGATTCCAGGAGGGCTAAGAATAACTTTGACAGGGAATTGCAGCTTCAGAACTGATATAAACATGTCTCCAAGATGAACTGAAGAGCTGGCAAGTTCATTTCTTTAGACAGCCCAAAGCAAAAGCTGCTCCATGGGGAATGAGGATGTTCTGCTTGTAAAAAATAAACGATCCTTTTGGTCTGGTGTGTTCCACTTGTACTTGAGATTTCTGTCTTTCATGCAGATAACAAGGAGATAATTAATGTATATCTAAGGTAATGTAATTTTTACATTTAATTTTGAGACAGGAAGAAAGTTGAATATAGGTTACTTGTGTAAATAACACAGGTAGTACTACAGGAAAAGAAAAGGAGAACAAACAGACGAGCTACAGTAAGCAAGTTGCTTCCTCTGTACTGGATCCTTGTGAAATATAGTGAAATGATTGATAATCAATTAAACAAGACTGCTTACTAGAAAACTAATTCCATCTTCATTGACTGTGAAGCATGTAGGGGATGGCAAATAATACCATAGATTATTTCTCATTTTGGAGATTGATGTATGAAGACAAAAATATTTTCCTTCTGTGCTTTAGCTTTTCCATGTCCCCAAGCCTTTTACCAATAAGAATTAAGAGGTTTTTTACAGTATTTAACTCTATATACTAGAATGACATAAATAATTTGTAATTACCTGAAGACAAGAATCATTTTACACATAAATGTTATTCATCATAGAAGAAAAGAAAAGGAGAAGAGAAAAAAAGAAATAAAAGGGAAAGTAGGGCAAACTGAACAGCTTGAATATTGCAAATAGCTTTTGTTAGATGTATGTCATTTTTCTAGTAATCTATGCCTCACTGAAAATTCCAGGGATTCGGTTCCAGGTTTTCATAGATGCCATTCTTTAACTGATGATTGACTGAATGTAGTATTCTATTAATTATATATTTTTAAATCTTCCCAAAACAAAATAAGTATGATCATTCCATACAAGTAAAAGGGAAAGGAATGGATAATGTGAAAGTTCTACTAAACAGAGAAGTTTGTGTGATGTGTTAAAAGGAAGGGTAGGGGTGCCCATTAGAAACAGAGCCATCCACAGCCCCTTAGGAAAAGAATGGGACTCTGAAGTCTTGCAGTTCCTTAATTAAACCACATGGAGGGAACATTCAGGCCACACTCACCACTATAGGTGGGTATGGTAGGGAAGAGATGACAGAATACATGACTTCTGGCGGTCCATTTAAACTGCTGTCTATTGAAAGATCTCTATGTCCTTTCCCACTAGTAAAGTGGGAAAGGACATAGGTAGATGTTGGGCTACATACAGCATGGCAAAGAACCAGACTGAGACATGCTGTCTTTTTCATGGGACTGTCCAAGGTCCTGAAGAACCTGCTTAGCCGTTCCGACATCCAAGGCCTCTCTCTTTCCCCTCCTAGTCTGCTGCATGGGCTATCACTGCCAAGTCTTGCCCTGATTGTTTGCTTAGTATGAAACAATCTGTTTGGGATGACTTTCTGAATTGCCTATTTTTTGCCTTGCTGACTTGGATAGATACAATTTGCAGATGAATCTTAGCTCTCTACGGTTAGAGTTGACAGTCAATGGTCATGCTCTGGGGATCTAGAATCACTATTGTGGCATCCTTGTTCAGTTCCTTTGTTTCTGACTGATACCTTATGAATTCTTGTGACAGAAGCAAGGGGCTGTGACAAGGAACCAGGATATCTATTCCTCTCGCCCAATAATTGAACAAATAGCAGTAGGTATAGTGCTCCAACAATCAGAGTTTGGGAAGTGAATTGAACAGTTACCAAGCCTATATTGACTCTAAATGGTGTACAAGGAATAACAACCACCATTTCAATATGACTTTAGTAACACCCTATCTTGCATATTCAGATAGTCTGTATCTATTTCATTTCATTGGATGACTAATTATATGTTTCATACTACAAATTCTGATAAAGGAAAAATGCTTTGACTAACATACAAAGTACTTTGGGTTAGAATGTTTTCCTTCTTGTTAGTGTAATTTGAAAAGGAATAATTAAGAAGTAAGATGGCAGGAGTGCCCATGTGAAATCCCAACCCTTTGAAATGTCTGTGAGAGCCTTTAAAAGGATCAGAGTTTGATCATGGGGTCTCATCTACCTGGCATTTTGACACCTCCCGTGTATGCTGCTGCCTACTGTTGCTAAACTTCACATATTTCTGGATTCACTCAGTACAGTGGACCAAACTGGCCAAACCAGGTATGTTGTAGAAACATATCCATAACAGACTTGGTTTGGTTTTCAGTTCATATATTGTACAAATGCATCCAGATATTTATCCCAATCCCCACTGTTTAGCCTAAAATGATGCTAGAATGGTCTTCCTCAAAACTAGTTTAGATTATTATTTCCCTTCAATGCCAGCCAGTGTACTAGTGGTCAAGGGATGAGGGAAGCTGCAGTCCAAAATATCGGGTGGTGGGGAGACCCAGATTAAGACAATTGGATAGGTTTTCTTTCAGGAAGCCATGGTGTAACCTTTATCAATCTCAGAGCCTTATGACGCCTTGGGATGTCCTGTGTTAAACCTCCTCAACACGAGAAGTTCCCCAAATATGTTGGGCACAACTATCACTCTCGGGTCACTGAATTCACTTTGAGGAAGCCAAAGTGGCTTAAAAACAAAAATAAGAAAGCTGTGAGAGAACATGGCAATCCTTCTGCAGGGAAAGTGTGATATGAGGAAGCCCAAAACTTTTTTCTACTTTTCCGGTGCAGAAATGTGCTCTTGTTTATGTAGGAAGGATCCAGAAAGGAAAATCTATTCAGCCGGGGGAATCTATCCAGGGCTGCTAAGAGGCCAGTGTCGCGGGGGTAACCATTGGCATTGATAGCCCCTGCAGTTCTCCGCTTTGTGGACGGCTGGGAGCTCTGCCCGCCTTCCCACAACGCCGAAGGGAGGGAGAAGAAGCCGAGCGCCCCCCCCCCCGCCTCCCCAATGAAAGCCCAGAGGGCCCTTGCTCAGCGCGGCTCCGACGCGGAGTGAAATCTGTCCTGGCAGCAAGAGGGGAGGGGAGAAAAGGGTGATCGGATTGCGGGCAAATAGGTGGCAATTAATTATCCGGGATTGGGAACCAGTTGCTGCTCCGCGCCTCCCCCCTTGCCGTCGCTCCCCACATTTCCCCTGTGATTGGATCCAGGCGCCGATGAGCGCGGGATATAAAGCTCCGGGCCGACAGCCTCGTCTCCCTTCCCAACCAACGGCGGCGGCGGCAGCATGACGGGCCGCGAGGAGCTCTCGGAGGGCAAAGCCAAGGGAAACGCGCTGGCGCCCAGCAGCGCCTGTGGCCATGAAAAGGCGCGCTTGGGGGGCCCGGCCGGGGCCGGCGGATTGCGCTCCAAGGGCTTCGCCATCACCGACCTCCTGGGCTTGGAGGCGGAGCTGCAGCCGCCGGCCGGCTCGAGCTGCGACGGCGGCGGGCCAGCCGCGGGGCGAGGAGGAGGCGGAGGAGGCGCTCCCTTGCCGCTGGGCTTGGGCTTCCTCTGCGGCTTTGCCACCCAGCAGCCCGCGGGGGCGCCTCGTCTCCTGCCGGCGCACCTCCCCTTCCTCCAGCCTCGCTCGGAGCACCAACACCAGCACCCTCGCTACGTCCCGGAAGCCGAGAAGCCCAAGTTGACCGTCTCCGGTAAGCCATTCCGCCCCTGACTTGCGCTGGCGGAGAAAGCGACTTGCCGAGCAACTTTGGAGCCCTGATTCCCCAACTAGGCGCCCCCCCCCCGCCCCTCTGTCGGCTGGGGCCAGGACCTTCGGAGGGACCTGTTGGGGACCGAGGTTTCACAGTAGCTGGAGAGGAGCGGTTTCTCCGCCTCACACCTTGGGTTGAGAAGAGAAAACCTCGCGGGGTCCAATCCCGCCCTAAGGATCTGCTGTTCTTTATTTCCAGCCTCTAGTAAGCTTAATGGTTGACAGCCTGGGGCCGGTTTCCCTGGTATCTGATGAAGGGGTCTGTCCTGCCGGAAGGCACCACGTGCCTCAATCATTTTAAAGTGCTACAAGGCAAGGTGTGAATTTGGATACCTCATCACTTGAATCCAAAATTACATTTAGAAACCCTATTTTATGAAACCATAAAGCCCAAAGAAATCTATGGCAAGCACATGTATGCATGAGGCAAACACACACACACACAGACACACACACAGGGAGGGAGGGAGGGAGACAGTGGCTCTGACAAACAAACATGGATATTATCAGGAAGAACAGTGTACATCTGCCAGACTTTTTATATGGAGTCAGTTGCTACTACTTCTGCAAAAAAAACCACAACCCTTTTCAGTATTTAATGCACATGAAAACTTAATCCACAAATTCCACAATAAATGGAGATATCTGGCATGTAAAAGGGGTTATTTTTACATGCCTAAACAATGTGTGCCTTTAAAAGCAGTATGAATTATGAAATGCAACCTGCTTGGTCCTTGCTGCATATCTGAGATAGTGGCACAGATTCCTGTGGATTGTAGGCCTGTTAAGAATACCTGCTCATGAAAGTGTGGCTAGCTTCTCTGAACTCTGCCCTTCTGTCTTGGACCTTTCCCCACTGATAAAATTTTATCGACCTATTCTTGAATCAGAAAAAATATATCTGCCATTAGCAAACCAAATCCCTTCCTCTATTGCCTTTGTTTTCTGTCACCACCAAATACCTCACTCAACACTAAAGTGGCAAAACCCAACAGATTTTTTGATGTTATCCTAGGACTATGTCAGAATGGGGGAGGTGGGAAGAGAGAATAGGTAGTTATTTAATTATGTCCATTCATTAGTGATGTTCAAAGTTATATAATGGGGCTGAAACATGGACTTACAATCCTCAAAGTACTAGCCATCACAGCACACCCATAATCATGTGATCAGAATTTGGGCCAGCCCAAATGTATGACTGTTGACCCCCGAATGCCTGTCTGCTGCACCCCCTTCTTTACCTGCAATACTCTCCTTTGCTCCCTAGTGCCTGACCATAGCACACCTGTTTATGGCACCTGCACAGGCTCACTTGCATCTACCCACAGCACTTGCCTCCCTGTTGCTAGTGCTAACCCGTAACTTTCACCCACCAACCTGCTTGCGTGGGATTCCTACTTCTTCCTGCTTAACAACCCAGTTTTGGGGATACAAAGACACCTGGGACTGCTGGAATTGCTGCTATTCAGTGGTGCAGTCATATAACATCATGCTTTACGACTGCATTAAATTCCAGTCCCAACTGTCACCGTAACCTGACGTCTACCGTATTTTATAGTGATGCTGGAGTAAAATTTGCCGCCTCCCTTGCTCATTCCTGTCTTGCTTTTGTTGATTATTATCCTGTGATAATATGCAACAAATTTGTCACTGAGTGCCAAGCAAGATGATATGATGTGTCAGGCAAAGTGATCAATTTTCACCTTACAACACTAAACGGGAAAAATCAGATTATTGCTGCAAGATTGGAGGGGTCTGATTTCAAAACTCTGCATCAACTTCTCTAGGCCGGTTTGTTTGCCTTTCTTTCCATACCCCCGTAGGGCATTTTCCAGCTGAAAATAATGCAAAATGAAGAAACATATGGGAAGACAACAGAGCAAAAATTACCCAAGGAGGAAGAAGACAGACCTTGTCCTGTTTTGCAACTAGCTAGGTCTGGTCGAGCGGATAACAAAAATTGACAAGCTGCTGAATAAGCAATTCCATCACTTCATGGGAAGAGGGAAAGAGATTGAAACCGACAAATATAGGGAAACTGGCAAACAACGAAAATTCAGTGCAACATTCATTATTTTGAGGACACTGAAATGTAGAAAAGTGGGTTTGCTGCATCATAAAATGGTATTTCAGAATACTGTTAAAACAGAGTGCTTAAAAACACCCCTGTTCTTCCCCAAATAAAAGAGTTCTCTAGTCTGAGACAAAATTGAGCCATATAAAAATATGGAATAAAAGATAGTATTCAGTATAAAAAGATTTCAGTAAATAAACATAGCAGTAAACAAACATAATAGAGGAGGAAAAAAGGCCCAGGAAAAAATAGCTACCCAAAAGAGGAAAGATAATGACCATACTTTTTAGTATTTCCCAAGTACACATTTTGTTACACCTACGAGAAGTCAGTTCATCTCAAACACACACTGAAGCTGTGCTGGTATAGTGTTTGGAGAAAAATAGAGATTGCAGATGGGTACACCAAGTGACAATTTAAATCTGTTTCACTCATAGCTGGAGACAAGGTTAATGTGTTGTCTGGGTATGATTATATCATGGTAAACTGTAAGTGGGGAAAGTACCTAAGAGAAGAATTTTAAATTTATAATTCCTGTCCCGTATTTTAGGCCAAGAAATATAGCCTTCATCATAGCCGGATGATGAGCTTGGTAGTTTGAACAAGGATTACAAGGTGGTGCTTCTTGTATCTAATAAATGCTGCTCGAAAGTATCTTTTCCCCCCATTGGTGCTATCTAAAAACATAGAGATATTCTTCTTCTGAAGTATGAAGGACTTAAAGGCAATAAAGGTGATAAATAGTCTGAGGCAAGGAGAATGGAACTTCCTTTGCTTTTAAGTAACAATAGTCAACCCCTACCATTCTGAAATTAATAAAGCAATCCTGTTTGGTCAGTTTGTAAGCAATATCCATTGAATTCAATTGGATCTGTGTACTCAGTCAGGACAACATGCACATAGTTTACAGGCCAAGTTTCTAGAATATTTTAAACTTGAACTTCAGTGCATATGAGTGTGTGTTGAGAAATTAATGATTATTCCACCAATCTCTGCACTACCATTCTTAATCCACTTCATATGATCTCACATGTCTGAAAGTGATCAACTCTATATATAATCTAGAATTCATTTCCATTTCCAGTGCCTTTTGATAAGGAAGTCAATTGCTGACAATAAAAATACCCAAGGAGATTATTAGGATTCGGATAGTGAAAAACTACATATTCAAAGACTCTATTCCCTCTCTCTTTCTACCTCACAAAGTTCAGGGCTTAGTAGTGAAAATTAGATCAATTTGAATAAAGAACTGCCTGACTCATATAAAGAGCCAATCTGTAGAACATAAGGTAGACCAAAGATCTAAATAACCCAGTATTCCATAAATATCCATGGAAAGTCGACAAGCAGGACATAAACCCGGTGACTTCTTCCTGCTATTGTTTCCCAGCAGCTGGTGGTCAGAAACAGTTTATTATTATTTGTTTGATTTGTGCTCTACATTTGTGCTCCACATTTCTGTACCACCAAAGTTATTACCCTAATTTTAAATACTTTCTCTGATATTGAGAGTAAGATACAGCTGTTATATTCATTAGCCATTGATACCCTTATCTCTTCCTCAATCTATTTAGTTTTGATCTCCCACACTTCCCACACACACACACACACACACATACATACATACACACACACACATACATACATACACATGAATACACATACATACATTTTTTTCCATATGGGTGGCGTGAATATATTTACACAAGTTCTTCAAAGGGCAATTCTAAGGAGACTGTTTTTATGAAAGACTTTTGGATATGGAGAGGTATAAAAATATTCAATTTAAGAGAATGAGATGAATAAGATAGGAGCATTCCTACAGGGGACAATGGATTAAACTATGTTGACTTCTATTTTCTGCTCTGTACTGTCTTTTAGATATTAAATATTTACACTAGAATTTGAAAATTATATATTTTTTGCCTCATGCATTCTCTCTTCCCATGTTCCTTGTCATACATTTACAATAGATATGTTGATTCTTCTGGAGGACTGGAAGAGTGGTATGCCAGATTTAGGAAAAAATTCAAACAAATTCAAATTCCACTGTTATGGGACTCACCACTGAAAAAATTAGGATATCACAGAAAAATTAAAGGGTGTGCATGTGAAGAAAAAAAAGTACTAAGATACTAGGGAGTTGAAAATATTGCATTAGAGATAGATCCTTTTCTTTGGTTTGGTAAAACCAGTAAGCAGATCTTGAAGAGAAACCAGTTATGGATTAGAGGGAATTTATGTGGTTTGAAATGGTTGCATTAAAGCGAGTGATCATTTTCATATCATTTCTGATTTTGAATATCTTCATTCTTTCATTAATGTAGAAAAGCAAAATATGATATCCTTGCTGTGCTTGGAAATTGCCTCCAATTCTGCTCCTCTGCTAGCTTTGCAGAAATTGGCTCATTTATTCTAGCTGTTTTCCTGATATTGAACAGCCAGAGTTTTTGTCAGTACCCCTTACTCCCCACATGCTGGCTTGGGAAGTTGGGAAGTCCATACGTCTTAAAGTTATGGGGTTTGAAATACATGGCCCTACCCATTTCTTTTTCCTAAGCATAGACATGGCTCATCTATATTCCTAATAATAGGAAGAGTAGTTTTAATCAGTGCAGGCTACTTGTCAATCCTGGTTGCTGTCCAAGATGAACTTTGTTTCTTGATTATTGGTATATCAGGAATTGGTGAAGAAATTATTAGTATGTTTATGGTTTTTTTTTCTGGTTTTACTGTTGAATGGTCTTACTGTAGATTCTTTAAAAACTGTAATTTTTTAAAAAAATTACAATTTAATTTTAATC
The DNA here is from genome assembly GCF_051295495.1 of Thamnophis sirtalis. NCBI lineage: Eukaryota > Metazoa > Chordata > Lepidosauria > Squamata > Natricidae > Thamnophis > Thamnophis sirtalis. The sequence continues at coordinate 36,009,701 of NW_028261386.1, read as the reverse complement.
CTGATCCAATTTTCTAAGACAAAGGAAAACTAAGAATTATTTTAAAAGTAGAACTATAGAAGGAAAGCAAAAATATATAAAGCAATCCTACTGTATTGTATGGACCAATGCTTATAGTGAAAAAAGATTGATACATCTCTTCTTCCCTCTCCCTTCCTCTCCCCTGCTATCCATCAATATGTTCAACAGATGAAGAGAGTTTATCAGGGGACAAGAACAACCTGAAGGCATCTGACTCTCAGATCAAGAGAAAGAAACGGCGTCACAGGTACAAAAAGCAATTTACGCTAGGTATATTGGAGCTGCAATATCTTCTGTATTAGCATTAGGATATGTTGCATTAATGTTCCAAAATTGTTACAATGGTTTTGTAATATATGATTGTATTGCGTTTTGGTGTGTGTGTGTGTGGAAGTGGGCAATAGAATTATGAATGTGAAAGACAGAGGGAGACAAGAAGTGGGCTGCTCTCAGGGAATGCAAGACAGTTGCCTTACACCAGTTTTACATTCCAGCTCATTTCATGGTCTGAAGCCTGGTACCTTATCAGCAGCCCTTCAGTGGCCCTGGTTTTTGGCTGTTGCTTTTAAATGCCAGGTCAGTTTGTAAGAAGTCCCACATAGTGATTTAATCATTGATAAGAGGGCCAACCTAGCTTGTACTGTAGGCTCCAAAAGGTGGGCAATCCGTTTGGAGATATGCCTAGCTGGGTTTTGGGTTTGGCATTAGCCAAAGATCTCCGGTAGGGATGGGGCTGTGGTGATTATCATCTGGGAATCTTACAGCTTTAAAGGGTGCTGTATCACAGGTCACCGGATGTGAAACCCTGTTCATTTCAAATTGGGCTCTAGGGATCAATTGGGACTCACCAATCTCTCTGCTGTATAGCAACTTCCCGGCCTGACCAAACTGACTTCATTTCTGCAGGGGGGAGTATAGAATACCCCAGACTTATGGTTTCAGGCCACTTCAATCTACCTTCTCTGCAAGGAGGATCTGCAGTAGCTCTAGAATTCATGGTCCCCCAAGATGACCACGGGCTTATCCCAAATCATCTAGTACCCAACATGGAACAGTAGTCACACACCAGATCTAATGTTCCTGTCAGAGCAGTGGCTTTGTGAGCTGAAATTGAGGGAGCTTTTAGTGTTGTCTTTGTCTTTCTCATGGTCATATCACATCCTGATTTCCATGTGATTTTCTAGTGCCACTTCAGGGAGGTGAGATAAATTAGATTGGTTTGTCCTGCATTATTGATGGACCTGGATGGGTTTCAGAAGGAGCTGGGATTTGTTCCTGTTGATCTGCTGCATGATCCATCTGAAGCTGTATAGAACCATGATTAAGCCCTACTTGTGGCATTAAGGGTGGTGAAGCATCAGTACTTCACCCTTTTTGCATCTGCAGATAGCCGCCCTTTCGAGTAGGAAGAACTGTTGTGGGTAAAGGAGGCTTAGGGGACCTCTTGCAGGGACATACAGAGCAATTTCTTCAGACTCAGCTGGAGAAAGTCACTAAGATTTGCTCACAGTTGAACACCAGCCTTGTTATAGGTTCATACCTGGAGAGAACTTTCCCTTATCTGGGAACAGTTTGAACTTGTTGGACTTGAGGGAGTGGACAAAGTCCTTAAAGCTATGTGCTTAGCCATCTGTTCTTTAGAGCCATGCCCTTACTGGCTTGTTAAAGTGACCTGGGGGGGGGGTTGTTGGTGTGACTAGGTTCCAGCAGTGGTTGACTCTTCTTTGAGCAAGGACTTTCTTTACCTCTTAAAGAAGATTTGGTTTGCCCCTTCTCAGGAAGCAATCACTTAACCCCACCAGAGTGAACAATTTTAGTCCAGCATTTAACTTCCCTTGTTTGGGGAAGGTGATTGAGAAGATGGTTATGCAACAGTTTCAGAGGACGTGGGTGAACCAGGTTATCTGGATCCTTTCCCATCAACATTCAGACTTGTGTGCACGACACTGAAACAGTATTGGTCATGCTTTTGGATGAACTGGTGTGGATGGGATGTGGGTTCTACATCACTTCTTGCCTACTAGACCTTGGCAGCTTTTGATATCACCGAACATGGTATCCTTCTGGATTGGCTCAATGGAGCACATGGCGCTCAACACCGAGGGACACTCAGAAGAGTATGTGGAACAATATTGTGCTGGATGACGACCTTTCCCTGTGGTCAATTCCAGTTAGTGGTGATTAGGGAGGAGTAGTTCCACCCTTTTTAAAAAATACTACTATAATACTGATGCTGTTATTTTGTTTGGTAATGAAACATCTGCAAGAAAACAATCAAGCTCAACGAGCACTAAGGAGCCCATTGCATTAAATACAATATTTACATTATATATCTGGTTTTACCGGAGCATATTTCTCATTTAAGAAGCTGCATGGGCAACCTAATCTGGACAGTATTTATTTTTGTCCTCATAGAACTGTGTTTACTGCCCATCAGCTGGAAGAACTGGAAAAGGCTTTTAATGAAGCTCATTACCCTGATGTATATTCCAGAGAAATGTTAGCTATGAAAACTGAACTGCCTGAGGACAGAATACAGGTAGGTTGTTTCGTGTTTAGAGCCACTGGATTTCTTTGCTACAATAGACAAATGCAGGGCCCAAACCCTTCCAGACCTACCTAAGTTTGAAGTTTGCAAGATGGTTTTAAGGAAAACGCTGAATATTTTCAAGGCTTGAAAACTTAGAAGGGAGAAGGGCGGGGTGTCCATGAGGTGCATTCAAAAGAGCAAGATGGCAGCTGTGACCGTCTGATCAATGCTCTGTTTTTATGTGTGTCTCACACATACGTGACATGGTCACACGTTTAAGGATTTGAACGAACCATCATTACAACCATCTTGATTTTTTTGACTGTATCATGAAGACATCCCAGGATAAGGGCTTGCTCTATAGTAGCTACTATTGCAAGTTCCATGTAGATTTGATTTTTTCTTATTAAAAATAATAATTTTGGGGCACCTGAATTCCCCAAAATTAGTTGTTCATGGTTAGGGTTAAAAAAAACCCACCTTAAATATTAATATGATATTATAATGAAATCCTAGAGTATAGCTGTTCTTTTCAACTTTCTCATCTGAATCCTGATTTGAAAAGAGATGTCAAACTTTGTCTATGTACACATCGCTGTTTATTGTTTGGTACAAATCAGAGATGCATCCCCTACCTTCCAAAACTGAGCGTCTACCTGCAAAATTGACGAAAATGGAGAAAGTATTCAATGCATGGGGGGGGCGCTTTCCATCAATTGAATTAAACTACAAATAATTTCAATAATTCCAATCCCACTCATGCACATGAACACACATATATTGTTGTTAAATGTGTTCTTCTGGTTCTACTTTTGAAAGGTTTGGTTTCAGAACCGAAGAGCCAAGTGGCGGAAACGTGAGAAATGTTGGGGCCGCAGTAGTGTCATGGCCGAATATGGTCTCTATGGTGCCATGGTGAGGCATTCCATCCCACTTCCAGAATCAATTATCAACTCTGCCAAAAGTGGAATGGTTGGTTCCTGTGCCCCTTGGTTGTTGGGTAAGTGCATCTGTAGAGTTGTTAATGTATAGGTGGTTAAAATTACTAAGTGGAAAAATGACTAAGTACTACTGTTTCCTATTCAAAGTATCCTTTTCCTTCTTTCACTCAAGAGCTAAAATGATCGCTAGCAATAGAATGACCCTTCAAAACGTCGCATTTGGTAACATTATTATAGAGGTTATTATATCTGCCTTCTAATACTAATGGAGGGTAGCTGGTTTCCCCTTAATAAGAATCCTATATTGTGTCTGTACAAGTAGTCTTTGACTTATAACCATTTGTTTAGCAACAGGGATAGTACTGAAAAAAGTGACTTATAACTGGTCCTTAAACTTACAACTGTCACAGTATCCCTGAGGTCACATGATTCGGGTGTTTGGCAACCATCATGTATTTACATTAATCATAGCATCTTACAGTGATGTGATTGATCACCATTTCAGCTTTCCAGGTGGCTTTTGACAAGTAAAATGAACATGTTGATTTAGAAGTTTGCAAGTTGCAGTCACCTGATGTCTTGCTTAATGACTGTGATTCACTTAGCAACTATACTGCAAAAGGTTATAAAATCAGGTGATCAGGTGCTCAATGATTAATTTTCTGGTTGCTTCTGTGGTTGTAAGTTGAGGATTACCTGTATGTGTATAGCGATGGTGGTTAAGTGTGCACCTATCTGTCTGTGTGAATCATTCATTGTCCATGTACTTACCAGAAAACGTCTGTGCAAAACACATGCAGACATACACACTCACACATATTTTAAACTTCTTGTTTTCTGCCTATAACTATCCATAACATTTTCTGTTATAAGAAGACTAAATTTGTGTATGTAGTGGAATTTGTTATTTCTTAGAATTCATCTCATCTGCAGTATTCAGGTTTGAGAAAAGTTAAGGGATCTTCATAATTTCACAGAAATGTAAAGTAAGATACAGAACTACATATGTATGTATACATTAGATTTTTTTTAATTCCACTTGTTTTACTTTTATAAGTAACTCAAGATGGCACGCATACATAATACTCTTTCCTCCTCCTTTCCCCCCCACAACAACTACCCTGTGAGGTGGTTTGGGTGAGAGAGGGAGAGAGGGAGGGAGGGAGGGAAAGAGAGAGGGGGGGCTCCCTCTTTATCATAGCTTAAACTGTTATTCATAGCCAGAAGATCTCCCCTCCAGAAAACTGATATTTTAGTTTTCACCCTAAACTAGAATTGTTCATATGAAACAGAAGCTGTTGCATTAATTGTATGTCTCTTCTAGTGTGGTTGGTGGGTCTGAAAAAAGGGGAGAAAAATGGCATTTTCCTTTCCTTGTTTCTCAGTACTACAATAAGATAGCCCAGGGATTGAGCTACTGCCTCATTGCATTGATCTATTAGGAACAGGACGGTTGTATAATAAAACTGGATTTTTATTTCTTTTAGGCATGCATAAAAAATCAATAAATATTACAAGAAAGCCTGAAAATGAGGAAAAAGGAAATGGCATCTGGAAATCTGAACATCCTGAGGAGGAGTTCAAAATTAAACAGACAGAATATGAACGAAACCCCAGTAATAAATTAATCTCCATGGACAATTTGGAAGATACTGCAATTGATCTCTCTAGTACGGCAAAGCAGGAAAAGAAGAGTAGCAATCTGAATTTTGGTGGAGGCCCACAAACCAAAATGAAAGATGCTGAACACTAAGGACAAGGAAGGGCCACACGACACACTGTTAAACAAACACTTAAGTTGGCTTCTTCAATGCTCTGACAAAATATGAGTATTATTGCTCTATGCTTATTTATTATCCTTTCCAAGTGACTCATTCATTTTACATGCAAAGGGAACTTTCTGAGATGGGATATATCCAAGATATAATTTATTTTTACAACGTGAAAGTTGTGTATTTGTAAAGAAGATAATTTGCTGTAACTGGATATTTTTTTCTTCATATGTCTCACTAAGTCACCTTTCACCAAAAGTCTAAAAATAGCATTTGGTTCTATTTTTGGTAGAGAGGCAAATAAATAATCATTCAATAAATCTTACTCAATCAGGTAAATAGAATTATTAAAAAAAACAATATGTAATAGATTTCTGCTAAATTAAACCAATGTGGAAAATTATAAAAAGATCTGAATTTCCCCTGTATCTATACACAGGTAATTCTCCTTACCTGTGTATAGATATTTAATAATGAAGGATAAATTGGAGTACTTATGTGATAAAGCAAATAATAATGAGAAATGCTTTTGTGAGATTATCTGGTACACCACCACCACCCCGATACATTGGAAACACAATTCCTAGAATTTTCCACCAGTATGGAAACTCAGATATCTCCATTCTGATAGTTATTTGCAGCGGGCTTAGGGGAATTTCTGGCTTCAGCTGGTTTTAACAGTAGCACCAGCTACTTTTCCTTCCTTCTCCATTAAAGCGCTAGTATATATTGGATAAAAAAACAGATCTCTGTGTGAACATATTTATTAATAATAAATATCCTTTAATTTCAAGTATCCTTTTGCACTAGACTCCAGTTGGAGAAACTCAGGTTTCTTATAAAATGTAAAATAATTCCTATAAACCTTACGTCTGCCTATTTCTACTGTATTGTAAAAGCAATATTCATTAGTGCACTTAGATGTTTCACATGTACTGAACAATATACGTGATACACAGAACCAGGGAAATGAAGACCTTGATGAAAATCTGCCAGTAGCAAACAAGAACCTATTTTGCTTGACAGATCTGCACTGAAGCTTGAAAGTTGATGATACTGTTCTGATTTAATGCTGATCAGTCTCCCTGACCCCCTTGAAAGCTTTATGGAATAACATAGAGCTATAATTAAGTTAAATGCTCACATTTTTCTTTGAAAATCAAAGAACACTGTGCTCACCTTTAAACAAATGACAGGACAATATCAGTCTGTAACAAAACACAAAACCAAATTTATTTTCATGGCAAAAATACGGTATCAGTTCCTGATCCCTAACACAATAGAGCTACATTTTATTGCATGGAATTATGTGTGTAGATTGGAACTCAGTTATTTGCCAGTTTGTGGCCTTTGAATTCCAAGCCCAGCAGCTTTATTCACCAAGGGGTATGAGAATGGAAGTACAACAACATATACATGTTTGCAGGTTGCTCACCTTGTTTTAGAGGATTTTGTATTAGCGATGTTGGTGTTTACATTAGAACGTCCAATTGCCGAAGTCTTGCAAAAACATAGATTTCTTTTATCCCCATAATGAAATATACAATTTCATTACATATTATGTTTTAAAAATAAGGACATTAATCCTTTTTATCCATGTTTTCAGCATAAAGTATGACCCTCTGTTTCTTACTACAAAACTCTATCGGGGATGGGGAAGGGGAATTTGCAATGAATCCAATTTATGTTATATGACACTATGCATAATTGAACACAAACCTGTATTTATAGATAAAAAAGCCATAAAATGCAGAAAGAAAATGTTATTTTATAAGATATCAAAGAAAAATATTTTGTACTTATTCTGCATGGAAGAGTATCAACATTTGATCTTTTCTCTTTGATCTTTTTATATGTACATCTGAAAAGCACTTTGGATATCTAGCTTTGTTTGTCATCTATTTATTTATATATTCACAATAAATGTTAGTGTTTTTGTGGCTTTGTGGAACTATATATTAGCGGTGGACAGTGTGCTTACAACTCCTGAAGGCACTGCCAGATGGCCATGTTAAAATGCAATCCGCCAGTCCTACTTAGAGGCTTAGAGACATTGAAAGGAATTCTTTTTCATGAAACATAGATATCTGCATCCATTTTTGTTTATTTTTAAAGATACTTGAAGAGTGAAAATAGAAAAAGGAGACAAAGAGGAGGGAGAAAAGAGAATACATTTTAAAATTTACAATAAAAATTCTATGAAGTATTTGCAAAATATTAAAATTGAAACATTTCACTGTTAGATTCCAACAGATAGTCATACATCAGCTTAGAATTCTAAGAACTAATATTAGAATATAATCAGAGATTGACAAAAACAGTTGAAATAATAAAAAAATAAGACTTCATAATTTCCAATTAATCTGAAGTAGTTCATTTTTGCATTTCAATCAGACAAAATCTAGTGCTTAAAAATGTTGAAGAAGTTTATCTGCAGAATTATAAATTTTATAAACTTCATAAAGAGCTTCCAAGTTAAAGTTAACACCAGGCTTGAAAATACGAAATTATTTTTGACAGTAAAATATACTCCATAAATTTAATGTTCCTGAGCTGGCATATAATTTCTAGTGGAAGACAGGCTAATTTAGCAGTAGTTACATATAAAATAAATTCAGTATATTTCGTATACATTTTGATGAGAAGAATATACATTTTGATGAGAAAAACAACTGGCAGAAAATGAATCTTTGTTTCATCCTTAAATAATTGTTTCCCCAATTGCTGAGCTTTGTAACATTACTACTAGATATAAAAAACATGATCTAACCTTCCATTAAATATATGTGTGATAATATTATAAATGTAAAATTATATTAACTTTAGAATCATGCTAAGTTTACTGAAAGAATCATAAAACCTTTGAGGCAAAGGAGGTACAGAAGAACCTCTGGTCACGAACGCTTCTTACCACGACCAAATCGGGTTCCATTCAAAAATGTACTATGTTTTTTTTTCGTTGCCGATTTCCCCTTCCGTGCCATTTTTTTATCAGCACCAAATTTCCAATATTAGGTTCAGGTCACGACCAAATCTGTTTGCAACCAAAGTTATGGAACGAATTATGGTCGTGACCAGAGGTTCTATTGTATTGAACTAGTAGTAGGTAAACTCAGCATCTTGTTAAAATACATATATTTATATAATGAAGTGAAAGGACAAGGATCTTACTTCTTGGTTGGAGCCCAAACTACTCCTCTAGTCATTTTCTCTGGCAAGAAAATAAATGTCACAGAACATGGAGTTTTGAATGACCCAAAGGAATTAGTCAGAAGAGATAACAAAAGAGATATCAAGAAGTATCTATTTTTGCTTCTAGGGTTTTGATCTGCTATTTTTGTTGGCCATGGAGGAATATAGCAAAAGAATAAATCATACATTTATTCATAAATAATGGAAGGTCTGAGGGTGAGATGAAAAGAACTATAAAAGAACATGTTGGTTAAAGGTGGATGAAACTGTGACCAACAGTATCTGAGGATCAAGATTTCTCACCCCTCTTGAGAGTGAGAAAGAAACTGAATACAAGGAACGAAATAAAAAAAAACACCTGCTGATGACAAAAGGAAATGATACACACACACACACCTCTGAATGAAAAATAAAATATCCTTAATGGTCCATATGGAAAGAATGGGTTGAGAAATAAAATACTAGAGATGGGATGAATTGTCAACAAAGAGGAAGCAAAAGGTTTAGAATATGAAAATCAGATAAGAAAAAGGTTGGGTTTACACTTCACGAAGCCTGTTCCAACAACATATTTAATACAATCAACTACTAAGCCCATCAAATTTCCTTACTAATGTTTCTGTCAGCATACAGCCACACTATCTAGTCAAAATTTGCCACTTTGGGATTATAAAGAACCTGTACATCTTCCCCAACAAATATCTGGTATCTGATGAACCCTTACATTAATAAGTATTGGTGCAACTTAATTTCAATGCTACATTTTAGCCAGGAAGACAAAAAACAGCCATGTCTTGGATATGTTGAACAATCACAATTTGGAAGTTATGTTATATCCTGCCAGTTCCTTGGTAGTGAGTTCAGGGTGGCCTCCTTTTTAAGCTGTTTTCTTTCCAGCAATTTTTCTCCAAAAAACTAGCTGGGTAAAACAAGTTAATTATGATAATATTGTATGAGGAAAGATGCTACATACAGAAGGTCTTGTTCTTGTTATTTACCTTTCTAAAATATTGAACATGGAATAATTTATAGGAAGTCAGATTCTTATTTAATGCTACAGAAAAAAAAACTGAATACTAAAGGGAATTTGACAGTGAGATCAATTGTCCAGATAGTGTTATATACCCATTCACTGGATGTCTTGGTTGTTAGCTAACTGAAGGGGATTGTAGCCCATTGCAATGAGGGGCATAAATAAAGTCTTTCAATTCTGAAATTGCATGTCTGGATCATCTGACCTATTTTTGTTCTTTAGCCAAACTGAATATGTTCTGGGAATCATGATTTATATACATGGGTGAGGTCATGTAGTGCACTATCTATAAATGATGATTTGCAATCTACAATAGTTTGGTACACATAACATCCCAGTTCAAAATTTATCAAACTGTATTATAGTTTAGAGCCCAGTGTGACTCAAGAATCAGCCTTTTGGAAAAGCTTTTGAGATTTGTGATAGGTGATTATATTGTGAGCACATTGTTTTGGTTATGAAATCAGTATTACTTTAGAATCCAATGTTTCTTTATGATATCACTACGTTCCTTGATTGGCAAACCCTTTAGACTGTCACTCATGCTCTAGTCACCTCATGAGTAGATTAGAATAACAGTGCTGGAACAGACCTTGAAGGTCTTCTAGTCCAACCTCCTGTCAAGCAGGAAACCCTATACCATTTCAGACAAATGTTGTCCAATCTCTTCTTTAAAACCTCCATTGTTGGAGCACTCACAACTTCTGGAGGCAAGTCGTTCCACTGATTAATTGTTCTGTCAGGAAAATTCTCCTTAGTTCTAGGTTGGTTCTCTCCTTGATTAGTTTCTATCCATTGTTGCTGTTCTGGAGATAGGGTGAGCCCCTATTCTTTGTCTCAGCCCCTTATATACTGGAACACTGCTATCATGTCATCCCTAGTCCTTCTTTTCATTAAACTAGACATACCCAATTCCTGTAACCATTCTTCCCATGCTTTAGCCTTCAGTCCCCTAATCACCTTTGTTGCTCTTGTCTGCATTCTTTCTAGAGTCTCAACACCATTTTTATATCCTGGCAACAAAACCTGGATACAATATTCCAAATGTGGTCTTAACAAGGCATTATAATGTGGTATTAATACTTCATGTGATCATATCCCTCTGTTAATGCAGCCTAGAACTGGCTTTTTTGGCAGCTGCTGCACAATGCTGGCTCATATTTAAGTGATTGTCCGCTAGGACTCCAAGATTCTCTCACCGTTGTTACTGTTGAACCAGGTACCGCCTATTCCATACTTGTGCATTTGGGTTGGGTTTTTTGTTTTGTTAAATGTAAAACCTTCTTTTCTCTATATTGAATTTCATTTTGTTAGATAAATTTGTTCAAATTTGTTCAAATTTGTCAAGAACCTTCTGTATCTTGAACCTATCTTCTGGAATATTGATTATTCCTGCCACCTTGGTGTTATCTGCAAATTTGATGAGTTCCCCTTCTACCCCATCATCCAAGTCATTGATGAAGATATTGAAGAGTACTGTGCCTAAGGCAGAGCCTTGGAGTAACCCTCTGCATACTTGCCTCCGTGTAGATGCAGTTCCATTAAGGACTGCACGTTGAGTGCAGTTGGTGAGTCAGTTACAAATCCATCTGGTGGTTATGCTTTCTAACGCAGATTTTTCTATCTTATCAAATAGTAGGTTGTGGTCTACTTTATCAAATGCCTTAGTGAAGTCCAAGTAAATTATATCCACAGCATTTTGCTGGTCCACTTCTTTTGTCACTTGGTCAAAGTTCACAATGTGCTTTATATTGAAGACCACCTGGAAGCTACAGCTAGTTCAAAATATAGCAGTGTGAGCAGCAACAGGTGCCTCTCAGTGTACTCAGGTGTCACCACTGGTATGTCAGTTGTACTGGGTGCCAAACAGCTTCTGAATGTAATTCCAGGTGCTGGTTATTACCTATATGCCATCTATGATAGCCTGCCTGGATATCTGACAGACTGCTTATATCCACTTGTTTCTCCCCACCCTGTATGCTCCAGGTCTCCTCTATTAAACACTGCAATCTTGTGGAAAAATTTGTTTGAAAATATTAAAAATTAGAATACCAAAAAGCAATGGTTATGTTGCTTTTCAGTTGTGTATAAAGATGAGCACGCATAGACAAATTTTTCAGAAAAATGTTAGCTCGAATACGGTAGTTCTGTGAACCATTTTTAGAACATTCATAGGATAAAAAACAATAGGATCAATGAATGGTTTGGATTTGCTCTCAAAACACAGATGTGCTGGATATGATAGCAAGAAATAGAAGCTTAAAATAATTTGTGATAAACTGAAATGTTAATTTTCTAAGTGAAACTGCAGGATATATGATAAAATAATGATTAGCAAAGGCTTATTTAATCAGAAATTAGGCTTTACTAGAGCAGAAGTTTGGCACATTTAAAACCTAATCCTGATTCAACAGCATCTGCAGACAAATTGATTTGGGCTGTGTAATGCTGGCACCAGCAATAGTTTGCACGTATGACCAAACCTCCATAGTGATGCAGATGGCATGTCTCTTTTTGCTTATTACATTGGAAAACAGCTACCAACACTCAGTAAAAATATAAAAGGTGACAAAACACGAAATAAAAAAACAGGCAGTTTAACTTGCAAGTACTTTTGCTATTGGACAACACAGTAAATGATAGAATTGTACTCTCTATAATAGCTTTTATTTCTGACCTCTCTCTCTGGAGAAAATAGATGAATATCTAAAGAAACAAAATTTTACTGAGGACTACAGAGCAGAAACAGATTAAGAATGGACCTGTAACAATAAGGGAAGTTTGTGAAGCTATAAAAAAGATTTAAGCAGGAAAAGGTGTCTGGAAATAGATTATTCCTATTATAGATTCTTATAAATGTTTTGAAGATAAACTTTTACAATCTTTGAAATATATAATGAAGTCTATCTTACTGGAAGGAAAGATGCCAGAGAGTTAGAAAGAGGCTAAAATAATACCAATACTAATGAGGACAAGATTTGACTTTAACAAAAAAACAATAGGCATATATCATAGTTTATTTATTAATCAAATTTATATGGCTGCTCACCTCATGGGAAGTAACCCTGGGTGGTGTGCAACAATACAATACCACAATAAATATATAAAATATTACTTAAAACCTTTTTATAATAATGGTTTTTAAAAAACATAAAAACTGTTAACAGCAGAACTAAAACAAGAAAAGAAAATAACATAGTACACAAAGAGATGTTAATAATAATAAAGCCACCTCAAGGGTTTGTCTGTCTCCCGGAGTCCTCAGACCTGCTGGCATTACCAGGTTTTGAGGAACCTTTGAAAGTTCAGGAATGATGAAGTTGACCTCATCTCTGAGGGGGAAGGAGAAGATTCTGTAGTGTCCTACAGAATGCCACAGCAGCAGAAAATGCCTGCCGCCTAGGATCTACCACAGGTAGTTCTGTAGACCAGGGGTATCAAACTCAAGACCCGGGGGCCAGATTCGACCCGCAGGGTACTTAGATCTGGTGCGTGGAGCTGCTCTGGAACAGCGAAGGACCAGTCCGCAGTGCTTCTGCAAGCAAAAATGGGCTTCGGAGCTCTGTTTTCGGCTGCCACGGCCTCCTGCAACCCTCTGCCAGTGAAAACAGAGTTTAGGAGGGCTGTAGTCCTCCCAAGCTCCGTTTTCGCTAACAGAGTGCTCAGGCCATCACAGGTGATCCCTACAGGACTTTAAGCTGGCCATGCCCACCCTGGCCATGCCCACCCCAGCTCCCTGAGGTCAAACACAGCCCTGATGTGGCCCTCAATGAAGTCAGGTTTGACATCCCTGTTCTATACAATCTGTATCATACCTATTCTGTTTGATTTGGTGGGAAGGGCAGATGAAATTTGGAAGAGGCAGTCCCTCAAATAACTGAATGCCTTGCACAACTTTACAGGTTAACAGCAGCACCTTGAATTGGACCTGGGAACAAACTGGTAACTAATGTAGTTTGTGCAGCAAAGATGTGATGTGTGATCTACCAGTTATGCAAAACAGACATAACTGCTTGCACTGTGTCTTTCTGAAGTAAGAAGTTTCTGTATATTCTTCCAGGGCAGCCCCAATTAAGGGCATGGGTGATTGTGATTTGAGCCCCTTGATCCAGGAACAGGTGTAACTAACATACAATGTGAAGTTGTGCAAAGCACTCGTAGCTACAACTGCCACCTGCTCCTCAAGCAGGAATTGTGAATCCAGAAAGAACCCCCCCCCCCCCACAAACACACACTTCAATTCTCACTGGATTTTCTTTGGGGCAACTTGCCATGGTTCAATTGAAGACTGTTTCCCATCTAGACCTTCATTGCTTCCGGACGCTGGAATAGGATGTCCATAGCACTATTTAATTCACCAGGAGCAGATGTACTAGATGGGTTTCATTAGCATAGTAATGATCACTGAATAATGATTACAAGTTATTTACTATGATTCCAGCTGATAAGACTGGAAATAATTTTGTAAGAATTTATTCATGAGGATCCATGTGGGTTCATATTAGAAATGTGTTGGGCATTTTGGAATATTAGCAACATAATGAAAAACAAGCTGTATTGATTTTTATACAAGAATAGAATGCCATTGACAATTTCAACTGTCCTTGCTAGTTCAAAGTTTTGGGGATATGAACTTTATAAAAGTAAGATCAATTTATATTTGATAGAAACCACAAATAATTGCTAATGAACATCTAACAAAGCCTTGTGAGATACCAAAAGGACAAATAGGAATGCCCACTGTTTCCTTTCTTGTTTATTTTGGTTCTTGAAATACTGACTAGACACTTAAGATGAGAGGATTGTGTGAGTAAAGATTAAAACAGAAACTTAGAATTTAAGAACTTCTGCAATTGACTTGATGTTGGTTTTGTAAGATCCTTTTAGAGGGAATTGAAACATAAATTGGAAAACTAAAATAATTTAGTGCATGAGCAGGTTTTGAGATTAACAAACATGAGGATGATGATGTTAAAAAACATGAAAACAGAAGACAAACTGAACTGAGGAATAAAATGGGTTTTACGACTGAGAAGAAAATAAAATATCACTATGTCAAATATGACTCATTTACTTCTTTTCCTTGCACTTTTAGATTTCTCTTTGATTTTTCTTTTTCATTTTCTTCCTTACTTTATATTAGTTTGTATTGCTTCTTTTTTACAACCACGTGTATGTAGTAAAATTAATAGATTGTATTTATTTGCTTGCTTTGTTATTTAATGTATTTATACGCATGCCATTTTGCAATCACAACTCTGGCTGGTGAACACAGGATTAAAATAATCAAACACCCAATAAATAATGACACAATAATAGGTAATGGCATCTGAGGGCAATCAAGTTGAAACCTCATGTCTCAGTAATGTCATAGAAAACCACAATGATGTAGTCCTTCAACCTATAGATCCAATGTCCACAGGAACAACCAGGTTTGCAAGGAATTATGAAATGCCAACAAGATCAGAGTAATAAATACATTGTCTGTGGGTGGGTGGGGTGATGATGATGATATGATGATGAAGATATGAAGGGCAGGCACTAGAACAGAGAAGACCTCTTCTAAGGTTCTGTCAGATGGCTCTACTTAATGGATGGGACCCAGAACATACCAATCCTCCTGTATCTAGTGGGCCAGGCAGAAACAATTAATTCTGATATGCAAGTCAAAATGATGAATTCCTTTATGACTTGAAATAATATATAAGATGCTGATGGCAGACCCAAATGGCAGAGGAACAATTTCAGGCAGAGCAGTCATTGGCTTCTTTCACAAGAACACAACTTATGAGTTGCTATGGGATAACATGTATGGCTATCAGGGCTGAAAAGGTTCTTTACCTTTGCAGTGGGACTAAAAGCTTATGAAATAGCATTCAGTGATTAGACACAGATTTATATTATCCAACTGATAACCTCCACTAATTATTATTGTGCTGATGCTAAGTATGGGCTGGTTGGTACAACCAGACAGGCATTTATATAAACTGCAAGAATAAAGATTATAAATCCTTGGCTAGAAACATCCACTCTCCCCCGCCCCCCCAATCTGGAATGTTTAAAATAGAAACATGCATAATGCTGTAAGTAATTCCACATTCCTTTTAATTTATCTGGGTTACAGCAACATTTTCTATCATATGTACATCTTTTCACTTTGCCATATGGACAGTTAGATCCCGGGATTTAAAAGTATTTACTGAATTAATGGTAGCAGGGAGTGTAAGGGAGGACATTTGAAAATGTGACAATTTAAATTATCTAGATCTGAATTGGGGGGGGGGAGGATGTTACAACATTATCTGGATAATATATTGGCTTTCACAAAGAGACACCCTCCCATGTTTTAATAATAAATGGCTCCAGCATCTGAGGACACATTTTCTAAACGGGAAGGCTGTCGTGTTCATTTCAGAAACATCTGTATTTTGTCATTACTGAATAGTTTAACAGTATTAATTGTGACTGGCATTTTACCTAGATTTATCCTAACTTGCTGTCTGGTGTTGTTTTGGATTGGAAGATTAAGCAAAGGTGATGCTTTATAAAATCGCCTCAGAAAGGATAACAGAAGGGCTATTAAAAAAAAAAAAGTAAAATGATATAAAAACCTGTTTAGATTCTTTCCTATTCTATCTTAAGATCATATGTGAATTGCAGGCTCTGATAGGGGGAGGGCTTTTTATGCAATTTTGGTTTGTGTTTACCATTATTATGATTAACATATTTATCCCAAATTATCTTCTGCAATGTTTACTGATAAGAAAAGTGAAAAATTGGAGAGGTGCAATGAAATGTATATGTATGAAGTGGTCACCTGATTATTTGCTACTGAAGGTTACATGCATTATATATTATATATTTTTAAAATACCACTGTATTTTACTAATATTTAAAATTTTGGAGTAACAATAAATAAAAATTTAAAATATGACAGAAAACTCAGCCAGATAAAGGGAAGCTACAAGAATATAAGGGTCATACTTGGTTCCATCTCTTGACAAAAAAGTTATTTCTCTTAATGTGTTGAATTTTGTTTTATTTATAGCCTGTATATCTGCCCATGGGGTACTTACAGTGTAAATCTATCTAAAAATAAGATAAATAATTAAAAAAATATGAGAAAATATAAACACAGTCAAAAATAATTTTAATATTAAAGGACTTGTCTGAAAACAAAGCCTTCAGCGAGTGGAAATATTGGGGGTAAATGCAATTCCCAGGGAAGACTTTTCCATAGATTGGGAGTAATATTGGGAACATCCTCTCCCATCTGCTCTTCAGACAGGCCTGGCAAAACACGCAAAAATGGGGCTATTTTTTTAAACAGTCTCAATACCCAGACACGTTTTCTACTGAAATAAGGTACTCCTTAGGTAGAACTAAAGCTGTTTGATCTCAAGTTAAAAACCAGAACTTCAACCAGAGAAGAAAATAGTTGACAATTAGTACAGGATTAGCATATAGAATATGATCCTAGTACGGCATTTTAGTTGGCAGCCTAGATGTTGCATTTTGTGTCAACTGACGATTTTGACCCTTTTCAAAGGAAGCAGGACATGAGTTACAGTAATACAGGTAGAATAACTGTGATGAAGGTAAGGTATTTATATCTGTAGCCAGTTCTGGTCTGCTTAGGAATGATCAAAGCTGGGGCACAAAATGAAGTTAAGCAGCTGCCCTACTGGCATTTCAGCCATCCAGACAGCTGAGAGACAGCTGAAGTTAAGGAGTGCAGCCAGACTGTGGCTTGCTCTCCTAGGAGCAAAATACAGCCCTATTTCAAATAAGCTGAATTACATATTCATAATTTGATCTCCTCATGAATGTACAGCAATTGCCTCTTCTCTGGACTTAATTTCAGTCTGTTCACCCTTATTTATCAGGACAGAATTGAACACATCGATACAGTGGTGGGTTCCGGATCCCGTTCCAACCGCTATGGTTGGAACAGGCCTAGCGTTGTGCACATGGATGCATGTGCACTGTGCACACCTGCACTATGCACATGTGCACCATGCACATGTGCAACACACACATGCACAATACGCACATGTGTTTTACTGCTTTCGCAAGCCTCTGAGATGCTCCAGCTGCTCAGCGGAGCACAACGTAGGCACTGTACGCACCGTGCACGGAAGCACCAAAGACGTAAAAGACCGGTAAGGAGCTTGGGCGGGTGGGTGGGCCCTCCAGAGCACCGTACCGGAACGGTATCCGGTGCTCCAGGAAGGCTTCAGTACGCCTGTACTGGGGAGTACCGCCTGCAATCCACCACTGCATCGATACAACCTCTTTGCCAAGATGCTCCACTAACCATTTGCCAAAGTTATTTTTGTGATGTTGCTACTTATTTTCAACCCACTGCTGAGGCAGTTCTGAAGAGGGCTAGAGGTGTTTTAGTATGGAAACAGTATTTTCCACACAACAACAACAGAAGACATAGGCATTGTATGCAAATAGTCTAGGAGGGTGGTGAAGGGGAAGACATGAGATGTTGGAGTTAGTGATCCACTCAGTTTTTTCCAAAGCAGGGGTGGGTTTCAAAATTTTTTATTACCAGTTATGTGGGCATAGCCAGGTGGGGGGGTGGGGGGGATGTGACTGAGTGTGCGTGGCCAACCTGATGTCACTCACGCACACCCCCAGTCAGTCACATGCCCCCACACCTAGCCATGCCCACAGAACTGGCATCCCTTCCCAGCCAGGAGACCCTCAAGGGCAGCCACTCTGACCGTATCTGGGCAGACACTGGGTCGGTCAGCAGTCTGTATGCTGCCGCTATGTGACTGCTCCAGCCAGGGTGGGGGAAAGGGGAGAAGGGGAGGGCGTGTCTGGCTGGTGGGGGCGCAGCTTCCCTTTCAGCCTGCAAAGCCATGCTTGGCCTGCTCAACCCCTGGGGACACCTTCCTGGCCATTGATCGTCAATTTATAAACAGAAATTAACCACCTTCTTTTAAACTTTCCATTTCCATGAGAATTTTTCTAAAACTTCTTAGGTTTACATAGCAAGCATCTTCAGTGTGATCTGCCACGTAAAAGAAATTGCATTCTTCGAGTCTGGGTTTGTACTTTTCAAAATATATTTTATAAACCATAAAGGGCACTTCAATCTCACCCAGCATGGTCTGGACAGCATGGCCATCTCGAGAAGGACTTTGACCTTCTCGAGATGGCAGTGCAAAGCGTAAGGACGGAAGTCACCCAGCTTTCTGTTAAAAGGGGTGTTCCAAAGCTGGCAGGGAGAGGGCAGTAAGGGAAGCGATCCCCGGGCTGGCATCCCTGCCTCCTTCCTCCCAGAGCTGGCTTGGGGAATGACCAGCCTCCCCTGCCACTGCAACCTTCCCTCGCCATCCACGCGGAAACTCTGCCTCCCATTTTCCCTACTGGTCTCAGAGGAAGGAATGCTGGCTTGGGGCTTGCTTCCCATACCACTTGCCGCCCCTGACAAACAGAGCATTGGAAGCCAGGTCAGTCCCGGCTGCTCGCCACTTGCTCGCCTCTTTCCTGCCCAACTGACTAGGCAGGACCCAAGCTGCAGCCAGTGTGGAGAGCGGTGCAACACATGGGAGGCTCCCCATAGTTCCTCAGCTCGTCCAGGCTGCAGCTGAGCCCGCTGCCCTCTCCTGCTGCCACCCTCTCCTCCCGCCACTGCCCTCTCCAGAATGCGAAGCTTGCAGGGCTGCAACGGCGGCAGCTTTGGGAGAAACTGGCCAGTGGGGAGGGGGGGGGACTAGGCTACTGCAAATGCTGCTTACCTGTGTATAGGCAGGAGGAGGCAATTGTGTGGCTGCACGTGGCAAAGTTGAGGCAGGACAAGCATCTGAGCAAGCTGGTTCCGGGACATGGCCAGCCAGCTGTCACTACCAGTTTGGCAACCCATGCCCAGTTACCACTACCGGTTCTCTCGAACCGGTCTGAACCGGGAGCAACCCACCTCTGATCCAATAGTTGAATGCTGCACACAACCACTCCAATACTAGAATACCAGTTGGCATTAGGGCGATACAGTGGAATGAGTGATCTGGAGTTCTTCTCTAAGCATTGGGATGGAAAATACGGAGGAAACCTTCTTCTACATTTATTTTTATTTTATTTAGTTTGTCAAACATGTAAAAGATAACAGGTATAAGTATAAACATAAATATGAACACAGTAAGTGGGTACGAATAAATGGAGACAGTAGGACAGGGACGGTAGGCATGCTGGTGTGCTTATGCATGCCCCCTTACGGACCTCTTAGGAATGGGGTGAGGTTCACGGTAGACAGTTTAAGGTTAAAGTTATGGGGGTTTGAGGATGTAACAACAGAGTCAGGTAGTGCATTCCAGGCATTGACCACTCTGTTGCTGAAATCCTATTTTGTGCAACTATGTTTGGAGTGGTTTACCTTGAGCTTGTATCTATTGTTTGCTCGTGTATTATTGTGGTTGATGCTGAAGTAGTCATTGATAGATAGGATGTTGTAGTGGATAATTGTGTGTACTAAGCTTAGATCAGACCATAGGCAGTGTAGTTTTAGATTTTCCAAGACCAAAATTTCAAAATTTACCATTGCTCTGGCTGTAAACCTTGGCTTTTGCAGCAGTTTTATTTGCTGCATTTCAGGGTAACTCAGCCTGCTATCCTACACTCACCACACCCCTATCTTGAAGTACAACTATTAAAAATGCTCTCTGGCTGCTTCTTGGCTGCAAAACCCAGATAACCTTTGGATGACACCCACAAGATACAAAACACCAACTCTTTAGTGCCATCTAGTGTTCATATTTTGATCAAATGTCAAGTCAACAATCTTTGGGGTCCTTGGTGCTCTCTGAGCTTGGTGGTTTCTTGCAGGCTTTTTCTTACTAAACTACATAACATCATCGTCACTATCACTGATTATCTTATCTAGTTTGGTAATGAAATATTTGCAAGAAAACCATCAAGTTCAGAGAGGAGCAAGAAACTCAGGGCTACAAAGTTTTATCTTGATTCCGGTATTTTGCTTGATTTATTTATATGGTCATCTAGTCTTTTTGTCCTGGATAGTTCACTTATTATTTTGTGTTGTTCTTGCTGTATGACTGGAAGATTGCAGCAGCAGACTTAGACTGGACACCCAAAGGTACTAAAAAAACAGAAGGATGATAGTATTCTATGTCTTATTACAGCGAAAGAATTCATTGCAGAACAGTAGTACCCCAGCACCACCTTCTGGATATGACCCAACAGGACTGGCAGCATTATTCCTGAACAATATTCTCAAGATCTATACTTAGCCAGTTAGGAGTTCCAGAATTGATCCAACAGGTCTTAAACCTATGAATTAAACACCATTAAGTGGTCTAAGAAAACATATATGGCTACACTCCTTCCATTCAATTCTTGCCATAAGTTATCCACCAAGTTAATTAAATAAGACTCCTTGGTGTTCTCTGAGGTTGTTTTCTTGCAGACATTTCATTACCAATCTAGATAACATCATCACTGCTAGAAGGGAGCAGGATTTGCTCTCATTTTATATACAAATGGCTTGCCCTCTCAATATTGGTAGAACTGGTCTTGATATTCCTGGATTAGTCTGTTATTTACTGTTAGCTTGCTTTTTTTAGTAGTTCCTTGATTGGGGTGTTGTTTACTTCTTGGTGTCTAATGTACTTGTGGTCTGATGTTAATGTTGATGTTAATCCATGTTCACCTGAATGGTGATTGTTGGTGAGGTGCTTTGGTCTTTTTGTTTTGCTTTGGCTTTTTGATTGTCTCTTTTGAATGGTATGTAGAAGTTATTATCTTTATGTGCCTAAGAAGACTCAAAGAAAACTCAGTTTCATATTTTTAGTATACTATTGGCCCATAAATATTTTATTCATGTAAATGGATGATAGGCATGATTACCATGATCTAAAGATGAAACAATTAGAGTAATCAATCAATCAATCAATCAATGAAGAGGCGTGGTGGCTCAGTGGCTTAATGATGCTGGAGATGGCCTCTGTGGCTTAAGTCATGCACTAATAATAATAATGAATCAATCGAATGACTCGCCTAAAAAGTTGATTAAAATGGATGCAGTTAATTGGTATCCTCTAGCTCAGTGGTTCTCAACCTGTGGGTCGGGACCCCTTTGGGGGTCGAATGACCCTTTCACAGGGATCGCCTAAGACATCGGAAAACACATATTTTCGATGGTTTTAGGAACCAAGGCACCAATTTTATGGTTGGGGGTCACCACATCATGAGAAACTGTATTAAAGGGTCGCGGTATTGGGAAAATTGAGAACCACTGCTCTAGCTATTCCTGGAGTTATTTCTATCTTGATCTCCTTAAAGTTAAATTGTATATTTGCGACCAACTGACTTATTTAACAATATTTTTAACAGATTAGAACATAACTGCTCCTTCAAGGAAATGTGAATTCCCTTTAACTAGAAAGGGCAAAAATTGAGTGAAGGGGAAGTGGCGTTGTCTGAGGATTCCCAAGCTAAAAATAATTCAAAGCACCAAATGACAAATGGTTGTTTCAATTACCTCAATGTGTGTTTTCCCTAGTTTTAGAATATAAAGTAAGACGGATCCAATTTATTTATTCATAAGGAGTGACACAGTGTTCAGAATGTACCTCTGACTGCTCTATCCCACGTTTCCTGTCACCCAGTAGGTGCCATATGAAGAGGAGGTTCCTCTCAGTGTGAAAAAAAACATACTCAATACCGACACAATGGAGACAGAAAATCAGGCCTTCTTTGTTAACTCCACCATTAGGGAATAATGCTTTAATGGGCTTTAATCTATTCTTGATTTCATTCACCCTGAGAGTTCCACCAGTTGTACTCAAGGTTTATTTTATTTTATTAATTATACAGTCTTTCTCGTGAAACACAGATACTTCTTTATTCAAATCAGTAAAGTGTACAGCATAGCAATACTTATATTCTTGCTGAATGCTGCTTCTATGGGAAACAAGGTTGAGGCACATGAGTTGATGTCCATGGATTCAAAAATCTATAATGGCTACTTATTACTGAAAACATTTTAAATACTCATGAATAAATCAACTGGTTTGCTAAAAATTCACAATAAATATATATAGGAACATAGCAAAAATACCTTGAGATTTGTTTTATAAAATATATAAAGAACTGTATTTCAAAATATATTTTAATGTAATCCATGCACATACCGCACACAAGTTTTTGATAGGTGTTAACAATAAATTTCACATTCCATTTTGTGAGCCGTATTCTTTTAGCTACCAGAATTCATTTGGTAACCAAGTGGAACAGAGGATGATTTCAAAAGTAAAATAGTACCTTGTGATTGTTTTTTACAATTCTTTTTTCCTCTCTTCTAAACAGACAAATTGTTGCTTGTTTCCATTTCCATTTCACTTTACCATTCAATATTAGTCAGTTTTCAACTATTAATCACTATTAAAAATATTAAAACAGCCATTAAAGATGAAGCCAAACTTACAGAAACTTCTGTAATCTAATGTAATATATTTATATTAGTACAAGCTACTTCTATTTTAATTAGTTCAATTTTAAAGTTTGTAACTGCCTATGAATGATTTTTTTACTGATCTGTGCGTATGACACTTGGAAGCAAAAAGGAATTGCGTAAGGGTTTAATTGATAGTAAGGTTGTTCAGCTTTTCAAATTTGAAGACCAAAAGATGCATGTGGAGATGTTCATGTACAGTAGCTAAATTATGAGAATTCCTTAAACCAAATGAATCTTTTACCCAGACTGCACTGAAGCTACAGCCACCTAGTCTATGGGAGAGAAAAAACCCAACTATTTTACAGAAATCACCAAGGAATATCAGCCTTTTAAGGCTGGGAAACTAAAATAATCTGGAAGAAATTTATACGCCATTACCAAGAAAACTGCATAGTTGTGTTTACTTACTCAACAAGAGTGAAAGTGGCTAACAGAATTAACCACATTGCTTGAATTCAAACAAAACCAGAAGGTAGCTGGAATCATTTAATATATTGAGCCATAAACTAGCTAACAACACTTTAGCCTAGTGTTTTTTATGAAACCCATAAGATAATAGTGCTTCTAAAATATGTCACACATGTAATGAACAGATGAGGGCACTATCCAGTTATTTTTGACTGCTACTAGTTTTCATTTTTATTGCTAAGAGAAGAAGATGATAATATTCATGGGGTACTTTCAGAGAGATTTGCAAATTTCAATTGTTTCCAAATGTAACCCACTTATTTTTCTTGGTAGACAAAATAATTTAATACCCATTTTGTGATCATGAATGCATTTCTGAGCCAAATTTAACAAGCTAGGCCCTGTAATAATAATATGATTGCAATTTCAGTGATTTTTTTTTTTAAAGAAAACAAACCATGGCTCTCAAAGAAAGCAAATCTTGACTGACAAACATTGTAAGAATTTTAGCACAAACATAACAATGGAATTTGACCTAGAGAAATGTGCTACAATAGCAACCCTGAGTGTCGTACTAAAAAGTGTCATATCTTTTATACATGCAGCAATGTTGACAGACAATACTTACCAAGGAAAAAAGGTGGGTGTAGAAGGTTGTAAGTACACCAGACAGTTGAAAAAGAAAAAAAGGGCATTGGAAGACTATCTGAAGGACTGTGTGGAAAAAAAACACCCACTGAAGTTAGTACACCATGAAGGCCTACTGAGTATTGGAGAGACCCAACAAGCCTCCATGAAAGACAAAATGAGACTTGGTAAGGCAAAAGATAACATGGCCAGTACATTAAAAAAAAAAGCAGCCCAAGCAGATAACAACAAGACCTGGCAACAGCTAAGAACAGGAAAGTTGAAGAAAGAAACAGAGGGGCAAATTCTGACTGCACAAGACCACATCTTAAGAAAAATGCATACAAAGCCAGAGTTGAGAATAAGACAAGCGTCTGCCACACAATAGATGAGATCAACAATTAATAATTACTATCCAATTGTTAATTGGACAGTAAACATTGCAATATCTAGAGACAACAAAATAGAAGAGAAAGAATAGGAGAAAACAACAAAATATAAAGATCTGCAAATAGAAGTAGAATAACTATGGCAAAACGAAGCAAAAATAATATCAATTATAATAGTCATCTTGAGTACAATTCCAAAACTTTGGAACACTATTTGAACATCATTGGCATGGACATCATCATCGTCAGTCAATTGCAAAAGGCAGCTTTACTTGGAACATTTCATATCCTGCAACAATAACCTAAATATTATTAAACAAAACCTTCAAACAATCCCAGATCTTTAGGCAAGATTTGGTAAGAGAACAAAAATGCTAGATCCAATCTAGCTGTGTGTGACCAACTGTAATTGAATGACTCTGGATGGCTCACAACAAAAAGATTACACTAAAATCAATAAAACATACCGTACATCATAACATAACATCCTTTTTCTGTTCAGGAACTCAAGCCATGTGATCCTGTCCGCCATTAAAACCATCTTTCCCCCCAAAAAACACCACATACCGTACAAGTATAAAGATAAAAGATGGCAAATATGATGAACCAGTAATCAGTACAGCTCTTGGAACAGAAGTGTCATATGGACATAGCAAGTCATGTCCACTGCTGTTCACATTGCTGCATTCAGGACCACATGAAGCTTCCAGGAGGTCTTTAACTGTACACCCATATAAACTGTGTACAGTAATCAAGCCACAAGACAATAAGACATGATGACTGTCTGAAGCATCCCCTGAACTGGAAAAGAGTGCAATTGGTTCATCAGATGGAGTTATGCAAAGGTCTTCATGGCCACACCCGACAACTGCTCTTTTAGCAGGAATTGTAAGTCCAGGAAGACTTGAAGACTGTCTACCTACCTTGAAGAGTATAAAGCTACCCTATCCAAGGTCAAAGATGGAATATCCTCAGATCTGACTGGCCCAATCACCACAGCCATTCAATCTTGGTAGGATTGAGTGGGAGGTGGTTCCTCCATATCCAAGATTTAAAGATTTGGTCTTTAAAGATAAGGACTTAACAAATGGATTTAAAGTTAGATCTTGCAAGAAACAAAGAGAATTAAAATAGGATGTTATTTAAAAGCAAAAAACTAAAAAAAATGTTTCTGTGCTAGAATTCAAAGAAGCCAGGCATTTGAACTGGTGTTTTCATATTTGTGGTGAAGGTATTTATGATCCCTTGACACAAAAAACAAAGGACAGGAAAAACTACTTTATAATCTTCATAGACTGTCATTCAAAGTATATTTGCACTTATCTTTTAATCAGTAAGAGTGAAGTATTTGAGAAATTCAAATTATTCTGTGATGGATTCAGAAAGCCGACATCACAGGGTTCATTCCAAAATGCTTCCCCCTCTTCAGAGGGTTTATTCTTTTTATACAGTTTTTACGAGCAAAGCAATGAGCATATAGCAACAGGATTGTAATTGGCTTATTCTCCTTGTCAATCTCTAAGAACATCCCACCCAGGGCAGAATCTCACATAACTCAATAGTTCCTGGTAGTGCCTGGTTCTGCTAATTAGGTGAGCTCATAGGTTAAGAGGTAACCAGCCACTGAGATCATGGCAGTGTGCTGAGGATGTCTTTACGTAACCTTTCCTTTATCCCTACAATTCTGTGTCATATAAAAAATAAGTTGAACAAAAATATAATTATTATAGTCTGATAACAGGGAAGAATAGTGCAACCAGGAATTTGAAAACTCCCTTGAACAATAAAAACATAAAACTCAAAAAAATAAGTTTCAGTCCTAAGCAAAATGGGGTTGAAAAAAATAAATAAATCAAAGCTTGCTAATTATGATGAGATGCCTCTTGCTTGATGGAAGACTGCCAGACAATCTTTGAGGAGAAGCAACACAGCTACTTACAATAGAACCTCTGGTCACGAATGCTTCTGACCACGACCAATTTGGGTTTTGACCAAAAAAATCACATCCCCCGCCCCCCGCGGCCAATTTTCCCTTCCATGCCATTTTTTTGTAAGTGCCAAATTACCAAAATTAGGTTCAGGTCACGATCAAATCAATTTGCGACCAAAGTTATGGAATGAATTATGGTCGTGACCAGAGGTTCTACTGTATTTGCAAGATTGTTTGAAAACAAAAAGGTACAGATAAAACCCTATCTAAGTTATGAAATGGGAGAAAATTGAAAAGTGATTTGGATGCAAAACTTATGCATATGCATATCTCAAGTAGGAATAATGCTGAGTTATTAAATAGGAACAAAAGGTTATAAGATTTTGGACTTAAACACTGGAAAAGTAAACATATGCAGTCCTGCTCATTTTTATGAGAAGAACAGATAAGACAAAATAAGCTGCAATATTTATATACTAGTGCAAACCGGCCTAGTTTTACAACAACAATAATGACATTGCAGATTACCGAAAATGGTTTTGAGAAATGATTAAACAACAATTTCTGACAATCACAGATCCCTGTGAAGAGAGGAATAATCAGATTCAGAAGTCTGCTAACATAGAGAATTAGAATTAAGAATATCTCAAAGATGTGCCTGATATATATAATAGACTGGTTTTCATTAGTATGCCTGATTCTAATTCATGGAAATAAGTACAAGGACTAGTAACAACAGAAGTGGATAGAAACTGCATAGGAAGAAATTGAATCCTTACATAAAAATAAAACATGGATTCTAGTGAAATTACCAAAGGGGGAGGACATCTGGCAGTGTTTTTCAAAACAAAACACAATGTTCAAGGACACATTGTATGGGATTTCATAAAGCTAAGTTAGCAAAGGTCTGCGTTAAAAATATGGTGAGAATTACGACAAAGTGTTTGGACCATATTAAATATGCAATCATCAAGATTAAATGAAATAGGACTGCTAGCCAGAAAAGACAGACTTCACAGCAGTAAAAAGTTTACTTAAAAGCAACTATGGACTTTAATTTAAAACAACCTATAACTAATAATCAAAATATTGAATGTACAGATTCTGATTGGGCTGGAGATAAATCTGACAGGAGATCTATCATTGCATATATATTCTTTAATGGGAACATACCCTTTGCCTACTGCAACAAGAAACAAAGCACTGTAATCCTGTCATTTACAAAGGCGGAATACAGCTGATCTTTACTTACTGGCCACAACTGTGACCAGCAACTGTTGCTAAGCAACATGGTTGTTAATGTTAACATACAGTATGTAAATATGACATGATCACATTGGATTTAGGACGTTAATCCTGTTGCGCTTGCAAAGTGAATCACTGCAGGCTGCTAATTACAATAACACATGACAGCTGCCTGCCAGCTTCCCCACTGACATCTAACCACTGGTGGTGCAGTGGTTAGAATGCAGTATTGCAGAGCTAATTCTGCCCATAGTCTGGAGTTTGATCGTGATGGGCTCAAGGTTGACTCAGTCTTCCATCTTTCTGAAGCCAGTAAAAAAAGGATCCAGATTGTTGGGGGCAATATGCTGACTTTGTAAACTGTACAAAGAGGGCTGAAAAGCACTGTGGGGGGATATATAAGTCTAAGTGCTATTGCCTGTGCTTGTTGGAAGCTGTCTGTGATCGCAAATAGCTATCAGATGACCATGGGATGTTATAACCATCATAAATATGCCCCATTTTGAAGTGCCTAAATTGCGATCACATTACTATAGGGATGCTATGATGGCTGCAAGTTTGAGTACTGGCTATAAATCTACTACTTCAGTGCTGTTCTAACTTCAAACAGTCACTGAATGAAGCAGTCAGTAAGTAAAGACTATATGTACTGTTCTGTGGAACAAGTATATGTGGAACAACCAATTTAAACCACAGTAGGTGAGAATCACATCATTAGAACTGTTTAGAATTGTATTAGAATTGTAAACATGAAGCAGTGCAGACCCAATTTGAAATACACGGATATTAGCTTACACTAGAGGAGGGATGGACATGCAAGAAAATGGGAAAGCAGAAGTATTGTCTAACTCAGAGGTCCCCAACCCCCAATCCATCGACTGGTACTGGTCCAAGGCATGTCAGAAATCTGTCTGGGCAAACAAGTGAAGCCCCATCCGTGGGATGCAGGCAGCACATGAAACCACGCCCCCTCTGGTCTGTGGCAAAACCTCTCTCCATAGAACCAGTCCCTGGTGCCCAAAAGACTGGGAGTTGCTGGTCTAACTGATGATATGATGGCATATGCCTTGTCACTGCCCAGGGATTGCTTCCTCAGGTTGGAAAAAAAAAACCAGGGACTAGGATTGTGAATAACAGTAGTATAATCCATTCTGATACGCACTTTGGGGTACTGCACTGATAAGAAGGGGAAATTGGATACTTTACCTGGATTATTTCCTTCATAAGGTAGAACAGAAGAATCACCTGGTGTCCTACTTTCTATTTTATTCTGCCTTTATGTATCTAAAAGGGGGTAACAAAACATCACTTCCTTTGGGACTGTCTGGGCCAATTACCCCCAGCAATGTTTCTAGATAACCTAGGAAGTTCTGTTCTTCGGATATATGGATGGATTTAGATAATGTAAAATCTTCTTTATGGTTCCCCCCCCCCTTTTGATCTCGTTTTTGCAAGTTGTGTGTGTGTTTTTTAAAGTAAGTTATATTTTAGCTAGTTAAACTGGAAAACTGTCCACAGTAATTTTCTAATATTCTGGGCAAGAGGAAGGGTTTTTTTCCGAGGTAGCTGCCCCAACTCACGATTTCCACCGCGTGGCTCTTGTGTCTTCCATAAACCTCAACCATGTGCGCGCGCTTGAAACCACTTAATGTTCTTGGACTTCCTCAATGGATATGTTAGCCTCGAATCACCCTAACTGGCATGTCCAAGTTATCTGGGAGGGATGGGGATCGTCCTCCGACGGGGTTCTAAAGCTTCACGCTGCCCTGAGCCTCAGCGGCACCAAAGTTTGCTCAGCTTCTTACAAGTTTCTTCCTCGTTGTCAAAACTGGAGATTTCTGCGAGGAACTCCTCCAAGTGCGGGCGGACACCGGGGGAGGAGAGAAGGGGAGGAAAAGGCGGCGCGCAAGGGCCCCCTTGGCACAGTTGCCTGGCGCCTCCGTGAGGCTCGGGCCGTTCCCCCTGCGACTCTTCACTAGTCAGGCGGCGGCATTCGGCGGACTGCCCGGCGTTTCACCCGCCCTCGGCTCCCTCCCTCTCCGGTCTTTGGTGGTGGACTTAAGCGCCCATGGCAATCGCCGCCTTCAGTCACCTGCGGAACGCAGTCGGAACGCAGCAGCTCTGGAGGCACAGCTGTCTAAGGACCCCCTGGGCACCTCTCCCTTTTGCCCGCCGTAGCAGAAGCGATCGCGGGGGCAGAGATGAACCGCGCCCTCCCTCCCTGAAGGGAAACTACTGGCAGCTGTGCGAGCGGGCAGCCCGGGAGCCCGGCCCTTTCTGGGGCGCTCTGGCACGGGAGACCCTGCAATGGGACACCCCGCACCACACCGACTGCGAGTGGGATTTCGCGCAGGGTCGGATCCGCTGGTTCTTAGGCGGTCGGTTAAATGTGGCGGGTAAGAGGCGCCTTTCCTTGACGGGGGGAAGGGACGGCGACGGTACCGAAACTGCCTCGAATCCCTCGGCCCTTTCCTTCTCCGGGCGGGTCGATGATATTTTATATTTAGCCTAACAGTTTCGAAAGAGAAAGGCACGGTAGAAGCTGTGCTCTCCGGCATTTGGAAGTCACGCCCAAATTGTCTGCAGGCGAGTCACACCCGGGTTATCTGGAATCCTGCACCCTCTAAACCGGAATATTGGCGTAGCGATAATGCGGTGGAAAATGGGGGAAACGCAGTGACAGCACCGAGGTTTCATCCGACTCTCTTCCCAAAACCGGTCGGGGGTACGAACGCATTCTAAGAAGGCCTGACTCGAAGTCGCAACGTTTTGCGGCCGAGGCTGTACTTTATGTGCAATGGCTTTCATTCAAAACACCCCACCCTCGGAGAGAGAGAGAGAGAAAGAGGAAGAATGTGCCTTGAAAAACCGATCTTGGTTACAATAGGTTGAATTAGGATAATTTAAATACTAACTTCCCATTGCTTGATGGGTGCTAGGGCCAATAGGATTCGCTGAGTGAGAGAAGATTCAAGACAAAACTTTAAAATGCTTGGGTTACTGTAAACACTGTACTTATGTTCGCAAGTACAATAGGAGAATCCTAGAGGAGGGATGGGATATAAATCAGTCGGTAAAAGGTTATGAAGTAAGTAATGCCAACATTCAAAAACCCTGTATGAAAATGAAATTCTAGCACAGAGAGTATTTTCTCTGTTGCTGAACATGCTCTAAGTCTAAAGAATGTGATCATCTGTTCTATAACCTATGGTTATAGAATGAATGCATAGCCTTTATTGTGTCACTTACCGGTTTAATTATATGGACTTACTTATGGGTATGCCCATACCAGGGCGTACTGCCTGCAACCTACAGTTTCAATTGCTGTCTTCTGAAACCTACTATTACAATGTAAGTATAGCAACTTTCAACGCCTCCTAGATTTTTCAAGATTTTAATTTCAGTCATTTTTTCTGGAGAAGGCTTATGGCACTACTTACAATAAGTATTTATTTTATTTTTATTTATTTATTAAATTTATATGCTGCCTATTTCACCGTGAAGGCGACTGTGGGTTACAAAAATTAAAAACAAAGGTACAAAATATCAACACATTAAATATTAAAATGAATGGAGATTAAATAAATAACCCAGAATACTGCTCAGGGGAGGTGGCATTTTTTTTTCTTAATCCATTAACCACCTCCAACATAGAATACCCCCATTGAGGCCCCAAGCCAATCAGTAGAGCAAAGGTTTGAGATTTTTATGGAAGACTAAGAAGGTGGGGATGTGATTTTCCAGAGGGTGGAAGTCACAGCAGAAAACCCCAGAATTCTTTGACCAAGGAGGACCTCAGTGGGCTCCTTCTGCTGAAATAAGTGCGGGGAGCCAATCCCATTTGGGTGAGAAAATTTCTCATCCTGGACTCATGCGATAAAAGGGCTTTTCAACAACTTGAATTATAAATGGAAGCAGACTGGCAAGCAGTGTTGTTCACGCAACAGTGGTGTTACATGGGCCATCCTAGGAGCCATTAGAACTGTCAGCATGGTGGCATTCTGCTCCAGCTGTAGTTTCCAAATACTCTTCCAAGGATAGCCTATATAGAGCACATTCACCTGTGTGTTTTATTCATTTACTTATCTGTTGATTTCTCTATCTGCAGAACTCAACCAAGTCACCCTGGGTTGCTTACAATTCTAAAACTATTAAACATTGAAAAAAAAATCTGGAAAATAAATTCAACCACAGCAAGATAATTAACCATGAAACAATATAGCCATGAAATAGGGCCCTTAATATATTCTGAGCTCCAGGCCTGGGCCACGTAGTCAAGTTTTAAAGCGTTGCAAAAAGCCTACAGGGTTGGTGTCATTTTAATCTCCCAGTGGATAATATTCCACAAGGCAGGGGCTACAGCACAGAAGACCTGTTTTGTAGTTTGCATTTGTCAACACTCTTTTGCTGACCACCGCTGCAGCATGCCCAATCAGTTGGATAGAACTGAATGAGTGTTGGAAAACAATGGTCTTCAGGTCCAAAGCCTTGTAGAACTTTAGAGGTGACAACCAATACCTTGAATTGCACTTGGAAAGACATAAGGAACCGGTGGAGCTCACATTATTAATAGTGGTGTTACATGTGCAGTATAGCCAGTATTATTTACTACCCATGCAGCCACATTTTGCACCAGTTGAATTTTCTGAATGCTCTTCAAGGGCAGCTCTGTGTAAAGAGTGTTGCCATAATCTAAGTTACACGGGCATGGGTGATGATGAGCAGGGCCTCCTGGCCAGGAATAGTAGAACTGGTGCACTATCCAAAGGTGTGCAAAGGGTCTCCTAACTCAGAGTTCCCCAACCTTTTCAACTTTGTGAACCGATAGAGGGGGGAGAGGGGATGGTTCTGTGCGTGTGGTGGGTAAGCATGCACATGCAGCTCCATTTGTGAGAGGTGGGAACATGCACCCACTGCTCACACAAATCGAGTGTGCATACATGCATTCACTCATCACTTCTGCGGCTCGATTCTAAAAGGCTCAAGGCCTAGTGGTGGTCACAGCTCTCATCTGTTCTTCAACAAGGAGCTGTGAGTCTAGGTTTAGGTTTAGGTTTATTAGATTTATATGCCTAGAGTCTAGAAGGACCCCCAGATTGCATACTGTGTCTGTGGGGGGTACCCTGAAGATGTCATCCCATCTAGAGCTAGAAATGGAAGAACCTTGTTCCTGGAGGGTCCAAATATCCCCCAAATTCTATATTTTTTGCCAGCTATTCTAACATATATTTATTTAGATAGTGAAATGTGATGACAGTTGTAATGGTGTCCTGTGATTAAAAAAAGAAAAGAAATTAGAAAGGTTCCTCTTGCCTGTATTTAAGTATAATGTATACACAAAGTAATCAACAATTGAATGTTTGTTAAATATATCTACATGTACAAATATATTTACTGTACAGTATTGAGAAAATAGGAAGTGAAAGAAAGCAGGTTTTTGTGAAAAGCAGAATGAGCTTTGTGAAAAGCAGAATTGCAATTTTGGCAGAAGGGAATTGTGACATCACAATGATTATTGCTTAACTTAGTAGAACAAATAACAAATGAATTTATGTATTTATGGCTTTCTTTTTATTTAATGTAGGTGTATGATATCTCTTGTGGCGAAGTCTCCTCAACATTCTTTATAAATTGAAATAGAGTGAAATGGTACAAAATATTATTGAGTAAAACAGTAGCATTAACAATTAAATGCAGTAGCAAAAGGTCTGATTGGTTGGCACCTTTAATATAAAAGTGCACTGAAATATTCAGTTTTTGAGGCCTGTTTAAAAAGTATGGAGGTATACACATATGTATGTTCATGCATACACACACCTCACAAACATATTTGTTGAAGGGTGTTCTACAAGGATACAGTTAAAAAAAACATATTTTTGGTCAGATTGTATTGGTGAACCCTAAACAGATTCATTCCAGATTCAGGCTCTGGAAGCCTTTGCCACGAATGTAGCTGTTATAAATAAAATTGCCCAGGCCCTATAAGCAATACAGTAAATTCATACTATACCATCTGAAGCTTTTGTAATGATTTTCAGGAGATCTCCAAGATAGTTTAGTCTGGCTATATCTGCCATATTAATTATTGTAGTGGGGTCTAATCCCCCCCTCCCAAGAATCTCAAGTAACTAAAGCTATCTGAACTAAGTTTTCATAAATGGCCTCAAGATTGTAATATATGTAAATATTAGATATTTGTTGATCTCATAGGAAATACATTTGTACTGGTGCTTCCAGAATAGTTTTCTTATCTACTTTGTTTGTCACACAGAATCTAGCAGTAATCAACATGGTCTTTTTATTTGTCATGGCGGCAAGATGTGGTCATACAGATTTTGTATTATGCTAATACTGTTTCACAGTGAGTTTTTGGCCATTTAATATTTTAGAGTAGACCGTGCAGAACCTTTCCCTTATATGAAGCAATAACATTATTCTCCCTTTTTCCAGTACTATGTTGGATTCATACCAATGACGCAGCTACATTTTGGTAGGTTTTCCTGCCAGACTTGATAGGATGGATAGATCAAAGGTGGGTTCCTACCGGTTCCACCCCATTCGGCCGAACCAGTAGTGGTATGGTGGCATGGGTCACTGGAACCCGCAGCGACCCAGTTCTGCCACGCCCCTAAACCAGTTCTCTGGTCGGCGCCGCTGGCACAGTCATCTTGTTTTTAAGTTCTGCATACGCATAAGAAGTTTAATTGAACTGCGCATGCACGCACAGTGCACATTCAGTGCACACATGAGCGAACCAGGAGTAAAGCTGGGAGGAACCCACCCCTGGGATAGATGTTAGGGAACAAGTACCCTTAGGTCTAGGTTAAAGTTTTATAACCACAACTAAAATAGCTAGCTAACCCTTACAAATAAAATATCTGACATCAAAGGTATTCAACAAAAGTATAGAATGCAATTTTATTAGTCTGTATATAATCTTAATAATTTTAGAGACTGTAGTTTTTAAAAAATATGTATACTCTCCAGTAAAAACAAAAACCTTTTCTATATAGAAACTCTATTAGAAAGATCAGATCCTGCCTCATGTCCTAATATTTTAAGTACTTATTATGCACAGTAAACTGATTTATACCTATAATTAGGTTCAGTTTATTTTTAAAAATCTATTACGGCTCTTACACTGCAAAACTTGTATTTATTGAGAAGTAATTTTCAAGAGCTCAATAAAACTACTCCCTAATAATGATTTGTTTTGATTTTTCTAATGTAGATTAGCAAAACAGCGTTATAAAACAAATAACAGACCAAGAGCTGGTGTATTCAGTTCTTCAAGAAAGCAGAATTAATTTTTCAATTACCTATCACATGGTTGGGTTTGGATTTTGTTACAGCAATTGGCATAAGTTAAAAAAAACTGAGAAAAAATATTGTTTATTTTTCCAGAACTACTATGTAATGTCTTCATCTGCTGCATTTTATAAGTTAATATTCAACAAGATAAGTGCCTTTAATTGCTACAAACGGATAACTTATTCATAATTAAGACACTGCATTAAAACCATTTCAGTTTGATCATTGACTAATGTTTAGTCTTGTTCCAAGAATAAGTTAGTTGTACTCCAAAAGCTATATATCCATACAGTGTATTTTATTAATGGTAGTTACTAATTTTCCAGAAATTGTCTTATGTTTTAGATTCTTGCTAACTGTAAAATTCTTGTAAATAAATTCATTAAGGCAGAAAAATCATTAATGAAGGAGTTGGTTGAAGAGCCATAACATGCCATTTATTTAGTTCTCTGTAGATATTGAAAACATTAATTTAATTGTAATGTAAAATGTGCATTAGTATACTATGGAATTGTAAACCGCTCTCTAAGCGGTTTTACAGTCAGCACATTTCCCCCAACAATCTGGGTCCTCATTTTATCCGCCTCAGAAGGATGGAAGGCTGAGTCAAGCTTGAGCCTGGTGGGATTTGCACAGCCAAATTGCAGTCAGCCGGCAATCAGCAGAAGTAGTCTGCAGTAACTCTTAACTCTAACCACTGTGCCACACAAGGCTCTTAAATGTTTAGGGCAATATATAAACCCTATTCGTGTATATTAACATGTGTGTGTGCGTGCAGTGTGTGTGGTAGCTAATTATAGAATAGTATGATCCAGAGGGCAGGACAAGAAACAATGGATGGAAACTAATCAAGGAGAGAAGCAACTTGGAATTAAGGAGAAACTCCCTAATAGTGAGGAAATTAATCAGAGGAAAATATTTGCCGTCAGAAGTTGTGGGTGCTTCATCAATGGAGGTTTTTAAGAAGAGACTGGACAGGGTGTTAGACTAGAAGACCTCCCAAGATCTCTTTCAGCTGTATTCTGATTGATTGATTGTGTGAACCCATCCTGTGTGGGATCAAGCATCTGTTCAGGGAAGTTGATCTAGGATAGTTAACTGCAATTTTATCACCTTCCTGTTACTTGCCTTAAGTTAGGCAGGAATTTAAGTGCAGCTTGTTCTACCAAATCATATGTAAGTCAGAATTGATTGTTTATCCTGGTTGAAGTAATTGTCTTCCCTGTCATGGATGCATCAGCAGGCCTTCACTTAAAAGGAGTGTTTAAAAGTACCTTAGGTTCTTTGATTTTGAAACAACAATGCTATATAACAATTCACTTGGTTCTACCCACTACCCACTACAGGATGAAATTGCTTCTCCTCTCTACCTCTCTATCTCTGTTCAAAACACTTAGCTTTCATTAGCAGATAAGCTTGGGGCTCTGAGAGCTGATAAAGATCCATATGACCACACAACCTTAAAAAAAAGGTGGGGGGGGAATACTGACTTCCTCCTTTGTCTTTTTTTAATGGCTTTTATCTCATTGTTTCCTGGAAAGATGATTTTTCCTATCATTCTGCCAAAATTCTTACCCAATAACAAATCCTTAATAATTATGTTGCCAAAAAATGTTCCTTTTACTGTATGATTTGAGCTCTAGATCTCTCTTCCTACAGGCTATTACAATCTGACATGAAGTTCCTCCTGAAAAATGCTGACTCAGATTTGAATCTTTCTAGGTCCAAGGAGCTGTCAAAGTTGCAGTAAATCTATGTTTCTTTACTTCGAAAATGTTTTAGAATCAGTCTAAAATTCACTTTATTTTAACAGTTGATCTTGATTGTAGTGCTAAAAATTTACTTTCACAAAGATATGTGTAAATAAAAGGTGGTAGGAAATTTAGTGTGTTTTGATCTAAAATCTTCACTATGAGCTTCATCTAGTGATGCATTCTTCTTTTAGTTGTATCATTGTGATATCTAAGAATGATCCCTACACATTTTCTTCATTAATGAATGGTACATTTGTTTGGCTAATGTAATTAAATGGGTTCAATACATACATACAAAACTTGGAATATCTTCACGTTGTTCAGAATATATTGGTATTCCATAAAACAAACAATTTAAGAAATTGTGTACTAGAATAATCAGTAGTAGGCAAGTACAACAGACTGAAGCAGTGCACTCCTGATCTATTTTGTCAAGATGTTTGCTTCTTTTTTCTTATGAGGACTCTTGACCCAAGCATACAGTAATAAACTGAGCCCATGTATATATAAATTATTCCTCTGCTTACTTCTGTTTTTCTTCCTTGTATTCCATTTCTATTTCATAGATAGTGGTAGAGCCATATCTAATATTTAAATGGAATACCATAATGAAATTGTATACCTGTGGGCTAGATTAAGGAAGTAGGAAAATATCTTTGAAGAAGGCAGTAACAATCCCTTCAGCATTATTGCCAAGAAAGACTACATGGAGAAGTCCAGGTACTTAATGGCTTAACAATCTTATTAATGTTAGTCAATCTTAGAACATTAATTTTAGTCAATGTTCTGTCAAAGTTGTTATTTGTAAAGCAGCATAAGTATAATTAGTGTTATAGAAAGAAATATTTGATCAGCAAAAACATATAGTAACTGTATCAGGTAAAAAAAACTATCCTATTTATTAGCTGAGTATAAATTGTATGGTTGTGAATTAAACTGAAATACAATGGAAGGCTGTTTATTTTACACTGATTATGTCTGAAATATTGAAATGAATAATGAGATAGAGTGAATGGAAAAGCTATTTACATAGGCTTGTGTAGACTCATGAGGTATAGCAAATGTTGGCAACGAAGCATTATAGAAAGATTAGGGTAAGATAGTGATTAATACTGTATCTAACATTATTGATCTTTTGATATTTTAAAATGTGTATGGGCCTACAACCTGCTATCCTGTACTATTCTTTCTAACTACATGAGTTCTGTACTTTATTGTTGTACTAGCTTCAGTTCTATGTTAACATTTAAACTTACACTCTGCCAACTACTTCTACCTTGGCTTTCTTTATTATTGGGCTGCTTAATGATTCATCTGTGCTTGACCATCATGATACTGGGACTGCTACACTGTTTCTTGGCATTGTTGAAAGAAATGTTCTTCTGGGTTCGGCTCCAAGTGGGGAAAAAGACACTGGAGACATGGAGGCTGCTTGGAAAGATGATTTTAATAGTGGACAGGAGGACCACATGGCTTGAGTCCTGAACAGAAAAGGTGATCACGTGCTTCAGTGTTGGTGGAGAAGAGAAGGGAAGGGCAGAAGAGAAGCTGAGTCCCTGGTTTTATGCCCTCTCTGGCATTTGATCTTGATCTTGTATTCTGATTGGTTGTCAGATTCCCATGAGGCCATGCAGGGGCAACTCTAGGCTGCATTTTGAGTCCAGGTTTGGTTGAGTTCTCAGATGCCATCTGGCGAGTTGGGTAAAGGGCCAATATTATCATGCCTTAATCCCATCACTGGAGCTGAAGGGGATAACTTGTAATTATGTAAAGTGGACTAGCTCAGGCTTTAATGGCTCATTGACAAAGGGGGATGGCCAGGAAGCTGCAGGCAGCTATTCTGTCTTTTAAAACATGTTTCTTCCTTTTCACATTCAGAGAAATATTCTGCCTTTTCAATATTTCCTAGGATATTTCATTTTTCTGGGAAAGGGCTGGATGATAACTTCCCACAGCATGACCATCAGTGTCATACCTTATAGTGTTGGTTCTTGCTTTGCCTGATTTTGGCTATTTTGACTTTAGCTCTGTGCTTATAATCCTTCAGCATTGTCTCCTCCCTTGTGTTTGCTTTTCTTGACCCTTTGGTGCACCTGGTCCTGTTTGGCTTGGACTCTTCATTGGGTGCTATGCTTTGACCTTTTCTCTACACCTGTTAGTAATGTGGCTGACAGTACTGGCTGCTACTATGGCCATATTCCTTGCCTTTCTATTGCTACTTCCAAGTTTGGCAGGCTGTAACTTTCTTTCCCTTTCCCATTACACTCTGTTGAACTCTATTACTTCTATTTTTAGCTAAGATAGCTCCTGGTATCACTGCCTTCAGCCTTAGGCTATGGTTGTACAACCACTGGCATCAACATTCAGCATTTCCAGACAACTGCTAAGCTTCCAGAGTCTGGACTCCAATTGCGCAGAACCAGCTGAGGCACCAGGGGAGAATCTGGCAGGACATCACTGGGTTGATTTTCAGGCTGTTACCCCTGAGGACGTGGACAAGGCCATGGGAGCTGCAAGTGCCTCCACATGTGTACTGGACCCGTGCTCCTCCTGGTTGGTTGCTAACAGCAGGGAGGTGACACGGGGCTGGATCCAGGCGGTTGTTACCGCCTCCCTTCGGGAGGGGTTCTTTCCCCCCGCTCTAAAGACGGCGGTGGTGAGACCCCTTCTGAAGAAGCCATCTTTGGATCCAGCCGTTTTAAACAATTACCGTCCAGTCTCCAACCTCCCCTTTGTGGGGAAGGTTGTTGAGAAGGTGGTAGCCTTTCAGCTCCGGCGGTCCTTGGAGGAAACTGATTACCTAGATCCCTTCCAGTCAGGATTTAGGCCGGGCTACAGCACGGAAACCGCTTTGGTCGCATTGATTGATGACCTCTGGAGAGCCAGAGATGGAGGTTATGCCTCCGTCTTAGTGCTCTTTGACCTCTCAGCGGCTTTCGATACCATCGACCATGGTATCCTTCTGCGACGACTGCGGAAGGTGGGGGTGGGAGGCACTGTACTACGGTGGTTCTCCTCTTACCTCTCGGACAGGTCGCAGTCGGTGTTGGTCGGAGGGCAAAGGTCGACCCCTAGGCCCCTGAATTATGGGGTGCCGCAGGGATCGGTCCTGTCCCCCCCTCCTGTTTAATATCTACATGAAGCCGCTGGGTGAGATCATTCGACGGCACGGGATAAAATACCATCAGTATGCGGACGATACACAGCTGTATCGGTCCGCCCCGTGCCAACTCAGTGAAGCGGTTGACGTGATGTGCCAGGGCCTTGAGGCTGTTAGGGACTGGATGGGGGTTAACAAGCTTGTACTCAACCCAGATAAGACCGAGTGGCTGGTGTGCTTCCCTCCTACTAATTAGCCAAGTGTTCCATCTCTCAGGCTGGGGGGTCAAACAGTACGCCCCTCAGACAGGGTTCACAATTTGGGAGTCCTCCTGGACCCACAGCTGACTTTTGAACACCACTTTTCGACTGTGACCAGGGGGGCATTTGCACAGGTTCGCCTGGTGCACCAGTTGCGTCCCTACCTGAACCGGGAGGCTCTCACAACAGTCACTTGTGCCCTTGTGACCTCTAGACTGGACTACTGCAACGTGCTCTACATGGGGCAGCCCTTGAAGAGCATTCGGCAACTTCAGCTTGTCCAGAATGCAGCCGCACGAGCGATCGTGGGTGCGCCTCGGTTCACCCACGTAACACCTATCCTCCGCGAGCTGCACTGGCTACCTATTGGTCTCCGGATACGCTTCAAGGCGCTAGTCGTTACTTATAAAGCCCTTCATGGTATTGGACCTGGGTACTTGAGAGACCGCCTGCTGCCAATTACCTCCACTACACCGATTAGATCCCACAGATTAGGCCTCCTCCGAATTCCATCCACCGGCCAATGTAGACTGGCGACTACCCGGAGGAGAGCCTTCTCTGTGGCTGCTCTGACCCTCTGGAATGAACTCCCCGTGGCGATTCGAACCCTCACCACTCTCCAGGCCTTCCGCAAAGCACTTAAAACCTGGCTGTTCCAACAGGTCTGGGGCTAAAGAACTGCTGCCCCCGTCTCGAATTGGTATGACTGTTGTGTTTTAATTTTGCATTGTTTTTATGTCGTTTTAAATTCTGTTTGTATCCCCTTCCCTGTTGAGTTGTGAGCCGCCCTGAGTCCCCTTCGGGGGAAAAGGGCGGCATATAAATAAAATCAACATCAACATCAACGTCTTTTAGAGTCAGACACTGCAATTCTACGGGCAGGAAGACTAACCATTTCTCCTTCTCTCCCTTCTATCTTCTGGTTTGAATTTCTTTTACAGCCTGTCACTACTAAACTTTCTAGTGGAGAACTTTTCCTGTTGAGGCTTACTAGCCACCTGGGTTGTGACTGCTACTTCTCCAGCTTTGTCTGAATCTGCTGTAATTACATTCCTCGAATTGTTTCTCCAACTCAAAAGCAACTCCTTCTGGTACCCATGAAAGGAAAGATTAGAAATCCTTTTGGATTATATACAAAAGTTAATAAAAATAATTAAGTTAGATACAGTTAAGTTTTGATTATTAGGGGGAAAATGTTATGATACAGGATATAGTCAAATAAAGGAGGGATAATGATGACAACCTATATATATGTATGAGTATAATATAAGGAAACTAGATGAAAATTGCCAACATGATTTGGAAAGGAGGATTAGAAAAGTTTGTTATTAAATATTATGGATGTTTAGCTAGAATAGGAGATAAGGATTCAGTGTTATTGAAGGATTTTAGAAATATTAAATGAAATGCCAATATGTGGTTATGTATTAAATCTTGGTATATTTTATGATGAAGGACGTTTAAATAATTATATAAAAATGGAGGTATAAGGGTAACATGTATAAATATTTGAGTTAAAATACTTGAGTTAATATGAATTATGCTTGATGACTGTGGAATAGATGCACAAAAACGTTTTGTAACCAACTGATACACTTTCTACAATATATAAAGAAGGAAGATTTTATGTGTTGTGTTTGTTTTGAAAATAAAAATAAATTCTATTTTTTTAAAAAGCAACTCCTTCCCTGTTCGCAACAAGTACGTAGTTCTTCAGCAGCCCTGCAAAGAGTACAAAAACACATTTATACACTGCCAGCTACAGGCTTATCTCTCACCCAGCATTTCTGGCTTCTTTTTCTTCTTCTTCTAACTTTAGTCCTCTGGCATTCTTTTTTCCAATTTTTGTTGTTCTATTTTCTGGCACTTTGAAATCCTGCATCACTCCTTAATTATGAAGCAACCAAGCCATCAAGGAAGTCCCCCTTTAGAGAGAATGTCTCTCTTTTTTGAGGAAAATGCCAGGAAACAGTAGTACTTTTTTCTTTTACAATCATCCTGTCACAAATACCAGTACTTTAACCTCTCAGTAGCCAATGCAGCAACTGAAGTACAGGTGTTATGCTGCTAGACCTAGTTAGCTAGATTTTGGACCAGTCAGGTTTTTCAAGCTGTCTTTGAAAGCAACTTAGCATAGATGTGTAGTTGTGTAACTACATGATGATGAACGTGTAACTTGTTATCAAAAGGGCTTCTTAGACCAAATGCACATTCAGATGCAAAACATTTCCAATTCATGTAATATACAGTAGATTAAAATAGACGTTATCTATTTTATAGTGGTGATCAAAACACACAATTATATCCTGTACTTCTTAATAGTTTTAGGGCAGGGGTTGGTTCCGGCAGCCACTAGTGCCCGTTTGCTCATGGGCGCATAGTGCACACTTAATGTGCGCTGCATGCGCATGTGCAGTATAATAAAAATAGTTTTGCGCATGCACAGAAGCCAAAAACAAGATGCTGGCGCCTACAGTGCCACCAGGAGAACTGATTTGGGAGTGTGACAGGCCTCAGTCTCTGCCGGTTCCAGCAACCCAGGCAGCCAAACCACTACTGACTCAGCTGAACCAGTCCAAACCAGTAGGAACCCACCACTGTTCTAGGGTAGTATCCACTGTTGCCACTATCTGTCTTGAGTTGCTTGTCTAGTAATAGCTGTTCTTTGCTATTTTGCCTTCTGAGGATTTTTTTTTTTTTTTTGGTAAATAGCTCAAGGTGATAAGCCCTTTTAATCAGTAACAAACTACATGCTTTGTTTTTTGTTTCTGTGCAGTTAACTGTTTGGATCGGCATGTGCAACATACACCAGACAAAATAGCTTTGATATGGGAAAAAGATGAGCCCGGTACTGAAGAAAAAATAACTTACAGGTATGACATGTTCCACCTACTTGGTTTCAAAATTATCTGTGCAGAATTTGGAAAAGTCATACTGTGTTGCTTGCTTTTGTATGAAATCTGTGATAACACTATTCTTAGAGGAGACATCACAGAAGAGAAAATATTTATTCTCCTGTGCAGTGCTTGGAGTGTCCAAGCATGAGTTAAATACAGTCTATCTTTTTCCTTAACCACGCCTCCTTTGCCTCATCGAGGTCAGTTTTAAAAACTCAGTCCGCCTGTTAGAACTAAATTTGGGGAGATCCTCAGTTCTAGATCAGATAGACTAGACTCTCCAAATAGAACACAGTGATTTAGAATTTTTTATTTTTGTATAGATTGTTGCACAGCATAGATTAGGCTTTATAGGAAGATTCAGTTGATTCCGAACCTGCTGAGGTGGCTGTCAGGGCTCTGTGGAGCTGCTGATTGCACGCAGCACGTGGAGTAGTGGAGGTGCTTGTCCGGTGGCTGCCGGCAAGTACGGGGGCGGCAGGAGGCTTCCTGTCAGTTTCCCAGCCGCTTTGTTTCCCCTTATAACCTTCAGAGCTCCGGCGGTATTGGCGGTTTCTCCTCAGCCCGACAAGCACGGCGGCCATTTTGAAAGTGTTTTGCATGCTTTCTGAAGCTGCAAAGGGAGGCATTCAGCCCAGAGAGTGGTGGTGTGTGGCGGCGGCCATTTTAAGTGCCCTTTCTTGCCGGATCGTCATCGGAAACCTCAAAAACCACCACGTCTTTGTGCTAAAGCCCCTCAGCCGCAGATCACCACCAGGGAGTCTCTGACCTTGTCCTGGGTGCCGGCAAGATCTACCTCCCTGCAGCACAGTTAGGGACCACTGAGTGCGGCCTTAGGAATTGTGGCTACTTAGGTCACTCCCCTATAACTGTTGATCTGCAGGTGCAATGGAGCCTGCCAGCCCGCGCCTGATGCCACGCTATTGCTACAGCCCTTTATCTCCATTGGAGGTGCAGGAGGAGATGGCAGGGCACTCTTTGAAACGCAGTAGGCCAGATCCTCCATCACAAGGGGGGAAGGGAAGGAAAGGCACTATAGGGAAGAAATCCCAGGGATCCTCAGGCAGTAAAATCATCCCCAGGGAGGACCCCAGGAGGCACAAGCCTGTTGCAAAAACTGTGGGGAAAGCAAGAGAGCAGCCCAGATCACCTGAGCAGAGGGCTCCCTTGCCTGACCCTCTATTGATCAGATGGGAGAGGCAGAACCGGGATCTTCTCCGGGAGATAGCTCCCCATCGGTGGTTGAGGAGGTGTTACTGGACTCTTCACCCGAGGCCTCCTGAGGATACCCTGAATCCCCTAGTTCTTCCATTAGGGAGGAACCAGAGCCCTTTCAATGTTTCCCCCCTCAGGAGGAGGACACACGTTCGAGCAGGGCTAAAGGCGTCTGCTCCTTCTAGGGCTCAGCCTAAAGAAGACAAGGGCCTTGCCTTGTCTGCAGAGATGAGGGAAGTTATTGCCATAGCCATCTCTCA
Organism: Thamnophis sirtalis; assembly: GCF_051295495.1. Taxonomy (NCBI): domain Eukaryota; kingdom Metazoa; phylum Chordata; class Lepidosauria; order Squamata; family Natricidae; genus Thamnophis; species Thamnophis sirtalis. The sequence goes on along the minus strand of NW_028261386.1, from coordinate 35,965,327 downwards.
GGGTATAGCTGAGGGGATCCACCAGAAGGATGCTCGAGCCTCTGGTTCTTCCAAGCCACGGCCACACACAGTTCAGGACAAGGACCGTGCCCCGGCTTCTCCTGGCACCGTGGTTGTCACGGAGGGATCTGTCTCAGAGGAGGAGGAGGAATTTGAGTTATTGGAGGATGAGGATCTTCCTCCTGATAAACCCGCCTTCACCAGCCTATTTAAACCGTCCCTATTCAAGGCCATCCTCCACAAGGCTAAGGCCTCCACTGAGTTAGAAGCCAAGCCCAAGGATAAGGCCGTTCCCGCTACCTCTCAGGACCCCAAGGAGGGTCTATTTAAGGAAAATGCCCCAACTCAGGAACTGATTCAGGTTCCTGATCTTTTTATGGACGTTGTCCAACGCCAGTGGGCATAGCCTGGTACCCTGGGACTGGGGGAGTGGGGGAGATAACCCGAGTGGAGGAGATAAACACTTATATTCTGTAGAGACCAGAATGGACGACATCTTGAAATTGCCGGAATTAGATGCTCCAGTAGTTTCATTAACTTCTAATTCAGCTCTGCTGGCGGACCTTCTAGAGAGTCTTAAGGTGGAGGATAAGAGGTCGGAGAAAGCCTGTCATAAAATACATCAGGCGGCCACCTGGGCAATCAGGGTATCCACCTCGGCATCCTTCTTTACCAGGGCCTCACTCCTCTGACTGTATCAACTTAGATCTAAACCTCCTTTGGAAGGGTCTCGATGGCGCCATGACATTAGCAAGATTATCACCGCTGTAGAGTATGCAGCCGACGCTTCGCTGAACGCCGATATGTTCGCTAGTTGAGCGTTGGCGTCCAATGTGACCTCCCGCTGCCTGCTATGACTTCGCCACTAGCAGGCGGATATGAAGGCCAAGTAGAAGTTGGCTTCCATCCCCTTTAAGGGTGACCAACTTTTTGGAGAGGCCCTAGATTATTTTGTGATAGAGATGAAGGACAAACACAAGATCCTTCCATCTACCCATAAGAAGAATGACCGGAAGGGCTCGGGATCATTTGGGAAACAGAGCTTTTGAACACAAGAGCCCGCACAGGCCTTTTCTGCTACTTCCTTCTCCTACCAGACATCCTATTCCCAGGCTGAGGACAGGAACCAGGATAGAAACTCATTTGAGTCTCGGGGTAGGCAACAGCAGACTTGCTTTTGGAAGTCCTTTCGTGGCAGTTCCAACTCCCACCAATTCCGACGTAACAGGTGACCACCAACAGGTTCCTTCCATAGGCCGCCGTCTGCAACTGTATGCCCACAAATGGGAGGAGATCACCTCGGACTCTTGGGTCCTCAATACGATCAGGAGGGGCCTAGTTCTAGAATTTCTATCCTTTCCTCAGCGGAAGTTCATCCGCTGCCCAACCCCCCAAAATCCCATGAAGAGATCCTTCATGCAGGTGGAGATTCGTCACCTTCTGCAAATAAGGGCCATAGAACCCATACCGAGGGAACAGGAAAAGCAGGGGTTCTACTCCATTCTTTTCCTGGTCCCCAAAAGCTCAGCGGGGTGGAGGGCCATCCTGGACTTGAAGCGCCTGAATCGACATATAGCCTACAAGTGCTTCAAAATGCAGTCCCTCAGTCCATCCTGGACAGTATAAGGCAAGGAGACCAGCTCACCTCCATAGAGGTAAAAGAAGCTTACCTGCATGTTCCCATTCATGCGTCGCATAGGAGGTTCCTGCAATTCCATTACGACAGGAGGCATTACCAGTACAGGGCTCTCCCATTCGGGCTCTCGTTCGCGCCCAGGACCTTCACAAAGCTTCTGGCAGCTGTGGCGGCTCACCTCCAGGCCCGTCCGATTCGACTGGAATGCTACCTGGATGACATCATTATTCAGTCCTTGAGCCACAACCAGGCCCTGCGAGACGTTTGGTTTTCAACACAGATTGTGGGCTGCCATGTACTGTTACTAACAAACAACATAGCAACAAAGACCTGCATAAACCGGCAGGGTGGCACCCACTCCAGGAGACTCATGACAGAGGCGGAGTCTCTGGGAAGGTGAACGGAACGCCACCTAGCATCCATCAGAGCAGACCACATATCTGGGACAAGCAACGTGGAAGCAGACTGGCTGAGCCAGCAGATGATCAACAACTCCGAGTGGCGTCTGCATCCAGAACTGTTTCAACAGATAGTTCAGAGGTTCGGCCAACAGCAAGTAGACCTATTCACTATTCACGCCAAAACACACCTACCAAGGTTTTTTTCCCATTACCATTCTCCCCAGGCGGAGGGGACAGATGCACTGAGGTGCAAGTGACCCTCAGGACTTCTCTACACATTTCCTCCCTTCCCACTGATTCCGCAGGTAGTAGCTAAACTAGCGGAGGAAGCATTGGCTCAGGAGGTCCTGGTACGCAGACCTTGTCAGTCTCTCCATCCAGAGACCATGGAGGATTCCTCAGGAGCAAATCTCCATCAGTCAGGGGGGCATCAGTCATCCGGACCCCCAGTAGCTCCAATTAGCCATCTAGCACTTGAGGGGGAGCTCCTGAGTAAACAACATTTCTCTGACAAGGTCATCAAAACTATACAAGCATCCAGAAGACCATCCTCTACACGAATATATGAAGCAACATGGGTCGCCTTCTCAGCCTGGTGCAAAACACATGGTATAAGAGACATTTTAGCTTCAATACCACAATTGCTAGACTTCCTTCAGGAAGGATTGGACAAGGTCTGGCGACCAACACTCTCCGTCGCCAAGTTGCTGCCTTGTCCACCATCCTTGCTAGGGGCTCTTTCCGGTCCTTGAGTCAACACCCTCAGGTCAAGAGTTTCCTGAAGGGCGTGGCCAACATCCGCCCTCAGGCTATACACCGATATCCTTCCTGGAATTTGCCGTTTGTTCTGCGGGCCCTGACGAGCACACCTTTCAAGCCGATTCGAACTGTGAGTCTTCGCCATTTAACTCTTAAGACTGCCTTTCTAGTGGCGATTACGTCTGCTTGGAGGGTCTCAGAGCTTGCAGCTCTCTCAGTGCTGTGTATAATTCATACTGATTGGGTCATCTTGAGACTCAACCCCACCTTTATCCCCAAGGTGAACTCTCATTTCCACAGAGCCCAGGAAGTGATCCTCCCAACTTTTGCTCTAGACCTACGTATCCCAGGGAGCATTCCTGGCATAAGTTAGACGTTAGGCGAGCTGTTCACATTTATGTTAGGAGGACTAAGGAATTTAGACGCTCCGAGTCATTTTTTGTGTCATTTCAGCCTGGGTCGCTGGGCCCCAAGGCCTCATTTTCTACCATTGGACATTAGCTACGGGCCTGCATCAAGATGGCCTATGAACGTCAGGGCAGGGCCGTGCCAGGTAGGATGACAGCACACTCCACAAGGAGTGCTACCACTACAGCAGTATGGGCAACCGAAGCGTCCATCATTGACATTTGTAGAGCAGCTATGTGGGCGTCCCCTACTGCATTCATTAAAAATTACCGAATTGACACCTTTGCCTCAGCCAAAGCCTCCTTTGGAAGACGTGTTTTGCAGAAAGTTGCCTCGGCTCCGGACACTTAGTCTTCCCTCCCTGGGACACAATAGCATGGGTATGTCCCATGCTTGGACTCTCCAAGCAGTGCACTGGATAATGACCATTGGCTTACCTGAATCCTTATCACGGTTAGAATTCTGTAGGGTTTCCTGCAGCGGATAAGATCTTCGTTTTTAAAACTGACCTCAATGAGGCAAAGGAGGCGTGGTTAAGGAAAAAATCTACTCAGTCCTAGGGCAGATAGCTATATTTAACCCATGCTTGGACTTTCCTGCAGCGCCCAGAGAACTACCAGGTAAGCTAACGGTCATTTCATCAGAATAGTTTTGGATGATTAAAAATGAAAGAACCCACTGGATGTATTAAAGGCCTTTCTGGATTCATAGTGGCAAATTAAAATTTCTGGAAAGCCCACAAGTAGGATGTCCCTATGATAACATCCCTCACCAACTAGAATTGAGAACCAGACATAAATTGGTTTGAAAATTGACCTCACATCGATTAGTATGGGTAGACCTCAGGTTATGATAGCAATTGGGACCAGAATTACCATTATGGTCTTACAATTGGGTTGTAAAGTGTAATATAATGTGACTTCATCGCATTAATCCCAGTTCTTGTTGTAATATTTTAGTGAATAGATTTGGTAGTCGGTTTCAGTTTGCTTATCTTGCAGTATTTTACTAACCCCTTTTTAGAGTGTCACAGTTGTCATGACAGAACACTCTGAGTATTGCAAAATGTTTTTAACAAGGTAGTGATTCTGATTGTAATTAAATTGTTTTTATTATATGGTGTTCAAGGTGAGAATTATATTTATAACACATAGTTATTTGAGCCTTAACAATAAACAGTTTAGTCTGGTATGTATAAGAACATCATTCCACCATGTTCAATTTATATGGCCACCCATCTCACCTAAGCAACTTTGGGTGGCAAAATGTGAAGATAATAATCCAAAGTGAGAAAGAAAAATAAGAATATGCAGCAAAAATAAATCAACAATATGGTTTGTATTTCTTTTTCATCTATTGCTAATCTTTTGCTCTTTCACAAGCATCTGATGAAATGGTAAGTTTATATTTGACTTCCACTACTTCAGGTTAACAGGCACAAACAGTATGTTTGTGTGTATCTACATACACACTATACATATATAGACATATATACTGGATATGTTTGTATTGCATACTGATGCATCATTAATTTAACTGTAGTTTACTAAAATATCATAATTGTATGACTTTACACATAGGTCTAATCCATAAGGTTGCTATTTTGGCTGTATTCACATAATGTCAAGTTAATGTCAAGTCTTTCTTGAATTGAATCCTTAGCTATTCACATAATTTTCTTTACAATAGTGCATAAGTGGTTTGCCATTGCTTTCTTCTGAGATTTTTATTTTATTTTTCAAACCTGGGATGTACCTGGTATTTTATTCAAGTAATAAACCTTTTTCCTAGTTAGCTGAAACTATAATAAGTTAACCAAATTATAGTTTATTTAGTGTCAGGAAGCCAAATGTTATGAATTTATTGGAAGCTAAAGCACAGAACCTACAAAACTTCATTTATTGCTGTTTATTTGTATGTTGCGATCTGTGTTTCTTTTTTAATGACGTTTTTGGTTGAGAATAGCATTCTTCTGGTTAGCACATTCCACTAAGCTATTATTTGCTTAACTAGGCTTATAAAATAAACTACAGTGAAATGGGTTCATTCAACATGCTAAGTCATGAGTTGCAACATATATAAACCAAAATGACTAAATTCACAAGATATAGTAAACCAGTATTTTTTTTTGTTTATTTTTTTTTAATTATTATTTTTTATAAATGTGTTTTTGTTTTTTTTTCCATTTTCATTTCGTACAGTCACATATATACTGTGCATAACCGGGGCCATATAACATTAAACAATAAACACAGCCATTCCTCTTGTCTACAATACCCCCAAAAATAGAAACCCAATGTATCTCTTCGACCCTCCATACACCCTTTCTTTTGCCCCCCCTCCAACTTTCCATCTTCCCTCCAACATTCCCCTCTATCCTACTTCCCCTCCCCCTCTACCACTCCTCTCTCCCAGTACACTCCCTCCCTTCCTTCTCACCCTCCCTCCCATCCTCTCTCCCACCCTCTCTCCCCTTTTTTCTTCTATCCCTCTACTCCTCCCTTCGGTGTATTTCTACTATCTGTTAATATATTCAGCTTGTCCTATTTTTACAGTGAAATTAAAGAGCAACAGTATACAAGTGCAGTCGCGTTACTTTAAAATCTAACACATACTATATATCCCCCTCCCCCCTCCCCCCTAACACCCCACCTCCCTCCCCCCCCCCGACTTCCCAGAGCCCGTACACGGTATAGGTTTTTAACAAATACAGTCTAAAATATATTAAGACAAAGGAAATAAAAAAAAGAAGTTAATAACATCTCTGCATTAAACTCAGCTTCTTCCTGTTGCACTAACTTTAAGCAGTTTAGATTATTCCTAATCTTAAGCATAGGCTATCTGTAATTTCTTAGTCCCGTATTTGTTTTGTATATAGTCAATCCATTTTTTCCAGTCTCGTTTATATCTCTCATTTGAATGGTCTTTAAGATATGCCGATATTTTAGCCATCTCGGCTAGGTTTGTAACTTTCAATGTCCATTCTTGAGTTGTAGGCAAGTCTTCCTTCTTCCAGTATTGCACCAGTTTAGCATGTTTAGTGAATTCATCTATTGTACACAGAGCTCTGTCCTCATTTTGATGTTTCATTTGATTGCTATCAGATTAATCTGAATTCATTGAGCAAACTAAAAACTATTTTAGCCTGTTCAATCTGGTTTACTTTGGATGTGTTGGAGTACAATTTCCAACTCTTATGCTGGCTGGTAATTCTGAGAATTATGAATCAAATTCTGCTGGAGACACAAGGGAAAAAGTGATTTACGTTGTTTAGCTGGTATACACTGTTCACTAATAGCATGAAGATTGTGTTTTGTTTTATTATAGCACTGTACCTTACTTGGTTATATTTGCAGTAACAAATTGGAGGTACAATTGTTTTTTCTTTGTGTATAAAAGTATCTTCCATATAAGGATAATATAATTTGTGAAGGCACCCTTGATCTTGTCCATTAATCCATGCAAGAATTAACATGGTTGCTGCTGGAAGGCACAATTTGGATGCTGAAGGTTAATACAGTGTGTGTGTGTGTGTGTGTGTGTGTGTGTGTGTGTGTATATAAGCACTACCTAAAAGCACTACAATTGAAGTATATTTTTTGAAGTAGCCTCCAGAAAAGGAAAGAAACTGGTATGATCAACAAAGGTTCACAAATAATCAAATACTATTGATCAAACCAGCATTTGTTCTTTTATTTCTGTGATCAAACAACTGCTGAAAAGTTATTTCCTTAAAAATAAGAATCAGCTTTCTTTATCTTAAATAAAGTTCTCAGTTTATTGCCTGAGTTTTGACAACAGGATAGAATAAAATATTGTTGTTTGGTTTAGGGTTTAGTGTATGTGAACCTATGCAATTTAATTCATCTAGTTAACCATTAGGTAGCATTTAGGCCCATATACATTATGTGCAATTTTAATCAAAAAGGATTAATATTCTAACAACATTCCTCTGTTACATTGAGCATAATTACATTGCATTTAAATATAATACATTATTTAAAAAGAATATTTGATTTGCAGAGTAAAATGTACTCTTGTGAAGTATAACATTCATATTATAAAATTGGCAAGCGAAGGCATTTATGCTGTTAACACTCTTCTGTTTAGGAACTATTAGTACAAGAGGACTGCTAACATTTTTAGAATATCAGTACTCCTCTTGGAAGGATAAATGGAAAAAGTTATGCAAGGTAGACATGAGAGATAAAATAATATTTTTTTAAAATTAGGCCTCTGGCTACTCTTGAATTGGCTTCTCTATTCAGATTTCTAGATAATGGCAAACAAGTGAGTTGCATTCCATCTTTAGCCTACTTGCATGTGCCTTGAACTGAAAGCCACTGGTATTTTTACAATGAAGGAATGCAAAATGTTAGCTTTGGATGTAACTTTAACTTGTGTGCACATAATGGACACTACTACAAAAAACTTTTCTTAACTATGCACAATTGGATTAGGAAGGGGCAGTTTGCCTTCTTCATCAGTATAGAAGCCCAGGTGTCAAACTTGATCGTGTCATGTGACGTATTATGCTTTTTTTTTTGCCTTTGTGGAGTGGGGCTGGGCGTGGCCTGTGCATGACATATCCGGCCTGCAGACCACCAGTTTGGCAGGCCTGCTAGATGATTTGTCAGGAGGTGAATCCTATGTTCTACAATAGAAATTATTTAAAAAAAACGTTTTATATAGTTTGTCAGTCTGGTTGTCTGTACTTATTGGTAATTCTTTTTAAGAGTTTCAGTCTCAACCTTTCTTAGGATTAAAAATTGGATTACATTTTTACCTTAGAGCATATAAGATGTGACCTCAATATGGAGGAAATTGCTATCTGTTCTTTACCATGTTTAAGATCACTTTATGGCCCAGCTGTAAATCATGAACAAAATAATGCATACCAATTGAGATGGTATATCCAGGGCTTCTTGGAGAACCTAAGAGTTGATATCTAAGATGAGATTTTCCTTGTGAGGCCTCTTCCCAGTATCTGATCCAGAGTAGCTCCCTAGTTTTCAGAGGAAATAGAAAAAAATGGAGTGAAAAGACACGTAACCAATCATGGTATAAAAGTGAATATGGGCTCTTGTCTGTCCAGAGGCAATATGAGTGAGTAGTGAAATGTGTATTTCTCCAATTTCCTTATATCTTCACAAGTACTTATCATTATTTCTGAAGCCTACATTAAATATTGTCTTATCTAGAAAGCTGCTGATCATTCAGTAGTAAGAGAGGGGGTGGAGAGAAAGACTCTTGTGCAATAATGCTGAGAAATTTACCCAAGGCCAAGTAGACAAATGGTATACAGGAAAAAAAAGCATACACCGGAATCTTTGAAGATAAGATTTGCTTGAATAGTTTCACTTTCCACAGGAACATGCAGAAAAATAGTTAAGATTCAGTCTGAAGTTCAGAGCCAAGAAAGGTTCATCCGTCAATTTATAAGCCAGTTTCAGGTTCCTTATATGAGTAGAGGGCAATGACATGCAAGGCACAGGAATCAGACAGTTGTTTCTAACGAGGAAATATGGTACCAATAGAAGAGTGTATATTAACTCAGGGTTGAACTATGGAGTCCTGGGTGCCCTCTGAGATTGGTTGTTTGCTTGCAGACATTTCATTACTGATTATGTTACCTAGTTGGATAATGAAACATATGCATGTGAAGTTCAGAAGGTATGAAGGACTCCAAAAGAGATGGGGATCAGAGCTGCCTCTTAAATAAGACTGCAGCCAACTGTTTTTAGTTAAGACAGGCATGTCTTGCTTGGCAAGGAGCCTCATGGATCACTTTGACTCTGCTTTCCACTCTGATCACCATGTCTGAGGACTAGGAGGCCTTATTTCATCTTTTAATTCCTCCAGATGTTCTGATGCTGCCTGTATTTGATCAGCCTCCGGTAATTCCTGCCGTGGTATCAGCTAAGGCTGATCAAACACAGCCTCTCTTGAGGCTGGCATTCCAATTTAATGGCAGAATGTCTTCAAATTCTGAGTCATCAGAGCTCTGGGTCATGACACCACATTTGTGAAGATGGCAGGGACCAGAACATAGACATTCTCTAGTTGCTCTGATGCAGCAATATAAGAGGACTTTGATCTTTTGCTTGGGATTTCAGAAGGTACTAGGTACTTATTTTAAAGGGGATGCTTGACAATCCAGAGGATCTGAATAATTATTTTTAAATGAGTTTTTTATGGTGAGTTTTAAGTTTGTTGGCAACTTATCTAATAAACAACTTAGCCCAAGTAGCAAGAAACCAGGGAAGAAGCTTTTCAAATCATTCAAAGATATTCCATCTTATCAGACTCACTCACCGTAAATGAAAATGAGAAATTCCTCTTACAATTTCCAAGATTCAATATTTACCCCAGACTTACATTAAAGGTACTCTCTTGACATCTGTGTAGTTTTTGCTTACTTGATTTTGTCCAGCAGCTAGAGACTTACTAGGACTGTCAATTTTGTTTATTCTGATGATAAATTTTAATATTGATCCTTTTAGATTGTACACAGTCCCGAGTTCTGTGGGAGGACACAACAATATTGAAAGTGTGTTCAATAAATAAACAATAAAACAATAAACATGAAACTTTATGCTTATTAAGGATAACTCCCCCCCTTGGTATTGGAAACAGCAATATGAACATATTGTCATGAATTGCAATGGAGTTTGTAATGAGAATATTTTTCAATAAAGATGAAGAATTTATATGCAACTACAAATTTTGTATACAAACTAGTTTATCTTGCTTTCATATTATTTAGCTCGCTCTTGCAAGATCAGTGGAACTATCAAGCAATATAAAGCATATTATCAAATGGAAGCAAGATAGTTTAGTCTATTTCATATCTTAGTCTAGGAGAGATGACTGAGACCTACATTCCACTTATGGAAATCCTCATGGAAACAGGAATTATTGGTATTTCCTGATTAATATAAATCTGCTCAAAGAAGTAGTATTTAAAAGGAAAAATATATAATGTCTCCTGCACTTGCCAGGCCTTCCCTGGAATCCTTTCTAGGCTGTTTTTCTTTCCCCTGCAGCTGAGTCTCTTCTGATCTCAAAGCACAGTGGGACGACCAGGCATGGCCACAGCACAATTGCAGCTGAAAATCCATGGATGTTACAAGAGTTAAACACCTTCTCTCTATCTCTTCCCCCGGAAATGCCTTCTGATATCCACATTAGTATTGTGAGACAAGCACAGGTCAGAATTCTGAAATATAATTCTGACCTCATACAAATTATTTATAAAAATGACAGTTTAAGCCTGTGGACTTTAAACATACTTCTGAATAATGTTGATAGAAATAAAAATGGAGTGAGAGTTCACTAACCCAGCTCTGGACTGATGGAGTTCCAGGTAATGATGTAGTTTTGTCATAAAGGTATTATGTAGTACTTGGCCAATAATGTGCTTTTTTTTCATTGCTTTGGTAACTCATTTGAACTGTAAAAGTAACGGTTAAAAACCACAGAGAGAACAAGAAAAGGAAGAGAAAGTAATTTTCTTAAAATGATATTTCTGATTTAGCATTAAGCAATTATTACTGTCACAAAATGAATGTAGGTAGAAAATAACAGATCTTGAGACTTGGCAAGGAGACATTCTTCCTCCAAAGTATTCTTTAAAGTAGTTTTAATGCTAGGAATGCTGAAGAATACCAGATATTTCTCATGATATCAGTAATTTAAGAAATTCAACTATTTTTTAACTCAGCAAATTTAGTTACCCAAATTATTATTATATCTCAAAGTTATTTTTGTAATATCTCTGCATTTTAAATTGCTTCTAAGATTGTTGCTATTGTAACAGTACCTGTTTAATTTATGATTATCTTGATAAAGAGCAGAAATTAAGTCTACAAAAGCTAAACTTCAGTGGATTAGATTTAAATTTAAGTTTGTTTGGTAAGTATCAGGATTTTTTTGTAGCTTGAAATATATTCATAAAGTTAAACAAAATGATAAGGCATTTGTTTCTACATTGCAGGGAACTTTTGGACATGACTTGTCGCCTTGCTAATACCTTAAAAAGAAATGGTATAAAAAAGGGAGACCGAGTTGCGATCTATATGTCTGTATCTCCAATGGCAGTGACTGCCATGTTAGCTTGTGCCAGAATTGGTGCTGTTCATACAGTTGTTTTTGCTGGATTCAGTGCAGAATCTTTAGCAGGAAGAATAAATGATGGTGAGTAATTTTTAGAGGGGGAAATCCTTTTCAGACAATCTCATGGATTGTTTGGTTATTGCAGGGGAAATGCAATTTTTTCATTAGAAAATCAACATATCTATAATATAGGATTTGTTGAACTCTGAGAATTTGTTGTAAGCAAGGAATCTTCATAAGCTGTTACATGCTGTTCTACTTTCATAACTATATTTAGCAGAAAAACAATCCTGAACATTTCATTACTATATAGGCTCTATTGCCTTACAATATATTATGTGCTGTTTATTTTTATTTATTAGATTATGATGCAAAACAGAGGAATAGATTAAAATTTTCTGTCTCTATAATTGTTTTTTCTTCCTAGCTAAATGTAAAGCAGTGATCACCTGTAACCAGGGAATCAGAGGAGGACGGATCCTAGAACTGAAAAACACCGTGGATGAAGCTGTAAAGAATTGTCCAAGTGTCAAGTGTGTTTTTGTAGCTCAGAGAACTGACAACAAAACCCCTACATGCAGTCATGATATTCTCCTTGAAGAAGTATGTTCATTGTGCTCATAATACTGATTCTTGGAGACTGCCTGAAAAGGTCCCTGTAGTTTCCTTGTAGTTTTCCTGTAGTAGCCCGGAGAACTGACAACAAAATCCATACATGCAGTCATGATATTCTTCTTGAAGAAGTATGTTCATTGTATTCATAATCTCTGGTTATTGGAGACTGCCTGAAAAAGTCCCTGTAGTTTTCTTGGCAAAACCATTTTTCAGAAATAGTTTGCCATTGCCTTCTTTCTAGTGCTGAGAAAAAACAAGTGACCCAAGATCACCCAGCTGGCTTTGTGCCTAAGGCAGGACTAGAATTTAGTCTCATGGTTTCTAGCCTACCTTAATCTCTGTACTAAAGTGATTCTTTAGTCTAGTCCAATAAAGTATCATTTCAGTAAAACTTGTCCGGACTGATTCCTGAATTTCCTACCTCAAAGGGTTGACATCAATCTTGCAAGCCTGCCTGTGTTTTCCATTCCTTTCCTCTTTTAGTCTAGTAAATTTGAGTGGAGCTGATCTTAGCTTTCTAATAACTTAAGTGGTCCTTTGGTTTTTGTAACTATTTCTATATATTTTTCCAAGGTAATGTCTATGGCTTTATACAGATAGAGAATTAAGGTTCCCTCATCTACCACTCTACCTGGTCTTGTTTAAAAGATTGCTAAGCTGAAGTCACTTCCTTCTGTTTTTCTTCCCAAACAGTATCACACACAAAAGGTCCAACTCTTTTGACTTTCTCTTGGTAAAATGTAGCTAGTTAGGTACAGGGCTTTGTTTACCTTTGTTGTGTGTTTTCATTAAATAAATCTCATTTTTGTTAGAGTCATAGTATTTACTTTAGGAAAGTAAAAATATATTAAATTCCTATTCTCAGGAATGCTCCTGTGCAGATAGGAATCTTCCACCAACAACAGTTGCAAATGTATTTCCTAAAAATTCTCCATGAAGAAATAATAAGCAGAAATTTAAATTACTATAAAAAGCAGAGAACGCAGTTGAAATCATTCTGCAGCAAAAGAGTATTTGTTGCCTGAAATTTGTATAGTCAGCAAAATTGGAAGAATGTCATGAATGAAATGGAAGAGGACATGGACGATATCTATAAAAGACACTCATGGCAATGATTCTAGGAGAAGTATTGAATTCAGTATTCCTAAAAATCTAATTTATACCATTCAAGGCATGGAACCTGAATTTTAAACTGACTTTTCAAATAATAATAATAATAATAATAGCCTTTGATGCTTTAAATGCCAAAATTGCATTACATACTTGTTATTTCTTTGTGAAATGTGAAAAAAATTGAAGAAGGAAAACATACTTCTGCTATGTATTTGAGAATATTTAATATACTATTGCTCCACTTTTCATTTAATTGTTGATTTAAAAAATGTTTTTTTAGGAGATGGCTAAGGAAGCATTGGTTTGCCCCCCTGAAATTATGGACAGTGAGGATATGCTTTTTATGCTTTACACTTCAGGAAGCACAGGAAAACCTAAAGGAATTGTTCATACTCAGGCTGGCTATCTGCTTTATGCTGCTGTAACACATAAGGTACCAGTAGAATCTTTAGAATTTTATTGTTTTACTTTAATATTTTCAATAGTGTGAAAATCAGGTTGATGAAGAATTTTGATAGCGTTGGAAATTTTGAACATGATGTGAAGTGAAAAAAAAAGATTTCTTAACTAGTGTGAAATTTATTATGACTATGCAACGATCTAGATTTGAGGAGAAAAGGGTGGTGCAGAATACAAAGGTGTTCACAAAGTATCTATGGGCAATTTATTTAAAAAGCTGCATATCTGGAAAAGATACATTTTTTAAAATCACATCGTCTAAGTCACATTTCCCCCCTTTGAATTTGGATTACTGAAGAGCCCTCAAAATTATATATATGCAGATTTGATAAAAAAACAGACTTCTCAGGCCTTTAAATTTAATTTTGGAATGCTACATTTTAAAAAATAGGGCTATTGGGCCAAATTTCAAGGCAAATGTACCTGTTGACAAGGTTGGTTAATTATACCCTCAGTGTGTGTCATAATAGTTTTTTATATATACTTTACTATTAAAAGAAATAAAATAAAATAAATAAATATAAATTGTTGGAAGAATGTTACTTGAAATTGCTCTCATTTTATGAAATGACAGGGAGCAAAATCTCTGTTTATTCTTTAATTAGAGGTGGAGTAAATTTTCTCATACGACTTAAATTCTGAAACCATGACTGGAAGCCATAAAAAGTTATTTGCCTGAATTTGTGATCATTTCTTCACACAAGAATAATAACATATTGATTACTGTCAAGTATTTCTTGATCATAATAATTTTTCATTAGTATATACTGATTCTAACTAGCTGTATTGTCTTTGTAGCATGTTTTTGGCCTCAAACAAGATGACATTTTTGGTTGTGTAGCAGATATTGGTTGGATCACAGGACACAGCTATGTTGTTTATGGACCACTTTGCAACGGAAGCACCACAGTTTTGTTTGAAAGTACTCCTGTTTATCCAGATCCAGGTAGACATTTAAAATATAATATATAAAAACAGCAGTGGACCTAAGGAAGGGCAATTAGTTATGATACAATCATTTCTTTCTTGTGAAGATTTAAAGGTTAATCACTTGCTTGCTTATATAGGGCTAGTTTGGTCCAGTGGTTAACGTATCAGACTAAAATTCAGGAGACTATGAACTCTAGTTCCACCTTAGGCATTGTAGAAAGTTAGCACTCACCCCTCTCCTAGAAGAATGAAATATTTTAGGAAATATTGAAAAGGCAAAATATTTCCCCTAAAAGAGAAATAAAAATCTTAAAGGAAACAGAAACTAATCCCCAGCTCTCTGCCTCCAGCAGATATTTTGGTGCTAGTTTATCTACAAGATAAAAGACCTGAGCTCCAGGCTGATGAGATTAAGACATGACCCTCAGGACATAATAGGATTAGCCCTCTACCCATTTAGCAACAGAGCTCACCACATGGCTGGGGATATTATATCAGCCCAAGGTTCAACCAACCTTAATTCAGACAAACATGACTCCACATAGAAGTCTGCAACCAATAGGATATATGCCCTTGCCACAGGAACAGGAAGCTCAAGGTCAAAGCCCAAGAGAAGGTATAAATAACACTCACTCTCCACTCCATGTGGTCAGCTACCTAGGACTTCAAACACATGTGGTCCTGTTCACCATTAAACCATCCTTCCAATCAGCCTCCATGTTTCCAGTGTCTTTCTTCCCACTTGAAACTGAACCCAGATGGACACTTCTTCCCACAGCATGAAAGCCAGTTTGGTAATTTTGGGACAGTCACTCTTTCTTAGCCAATTCATTTCACAGGGTTGTTGTGGAGAAAATAAGAGGAAGGTGTATGTTCAATTCCTTGAGTTATTTATAAAAATAATAAAGGTGAGATTAAAAGTGTAAAAAAATAATAATTCCTGCCTGCAACCTTAGATTACTGGTATCAGTAAGCAGGAAGCAAACCTGCATATGTATTGGTTACTTTCTTGACCAGGTTTAGATTATTTTATCTGACTGTTGGTTTGATAGCAGCTGTTCCTCATTTCAAAGCCATTCCCTCTGCCCTCTATATTAGGGTTCCTTAAACCTCTTAGGCAGGTCAAGGGAAAGAGACTTCTGGCTGGCTGGAGAATTACTAAAAATTGCATCTCTCCCTAATTTGCTAATAGAAGACTTTGCTGTGTCAAATAATACAGGTAGTTCTCGACTTACAACCATTTGTTCAATGACTGAAGTTTTAATTGCTGCACCTACTATACCTGCCCCCTCCCCCCATCTATGCCCTCTTGGCTCCCTGCTCTCCGAGCTGCTAACTTCTGCTATCTTCTTGATGTTGCTGCTACTGACAAGACATGCCTGGTCTGGCTGCTGGCTGTGCTGTGCTTTTGCTGCAGGAGGAAAGAAAAAAAAGCCAAAAGCAGCCTCAGAGCTTGGAAGCCAAAAAAAATCACTTTGCGCTGCACACAAAAAAGTGAAAAACAACCCCAGATCTGCATTGCACCAAAAAGTCCTTTGTGGTTTGTTTGCTTTTTTCCCTTTCTCTCAGCACAAAGGGTTTTTTGATGTCGTGGCTGTTTTTGGCCGTCTTTATTTAGTAACGTGAAAGGGATTTTGCTATTGCTCTGTGACTACTTTTTGATTTGTTTTTGCCTTCTCCAGTCTCCAGTCTGATGTTTTCAGCTGTATTAGATGGCAGTGCCATTTTTGGCTTTCCAAAGCCTTTCTTTCACTATGCAGCAGTGGACCAGTTATTTTTCATGACTAAAAATGGAAAGTATGGATGGTCAAAGTCAGGGCCAGGATACAGCAAATTGTTATGGATTTGCAAGTAGCAAGTAGAAAACAGCACAAACTATTTTCAATTGAAGCTGTACTGGAAAGATAACATGCAAGGCCCAAAGAGTAAATTCTAGTCTTAAGAGTTGTATTGTACACAACAAACTAAATACCTTATTGCTAGACTTTTTTAAAAATATAAATGAAATGCCAACAATCCTTATATGGGTCTGATTACAGAGCTGTGTCATCCTTATATAGATTAGTAGATTTTCAGGCCTAAAGTCTGGATTATACAGAATGTTTACCATATATTGATTTATTTCAGCAACTCAAAAATACACATGTTAAACCACTAAGTTAACAAACTATAAAAATACTTATAGCCAAAGTTTAATTTTAATTTTAATCAGATTTTTGGGGGAATTAACAATTACCGGTAAATTAAAATTCACTCTGACTTGGAGATATGAGCTCAGTTTGAAGGAGGTTTTTTTAATTCAATAGCTTTTTAAAGCTATTTTGATGAATAAAAATTAAGATGTGGGCCATTTGTTGCTACTGTTTTCTTCCAAGATGTCTCTTCATTTTCCCTCACTAATATTCCCTCAGGATCTGCCACCCAAATATTTTAAGTTTAAGGTGCTTTAGCTTCTGAGTCCAGAAAAAAAAATCAGTCAGATGCTGCCACCTTCTGATACTTCAAAACAGTGTGAAACACGCACACAAAAACACAATATTTTTTCAACTGTATTTAATTGTGATAGTTTTATTTTTTTTTACTATTTTGACTCTGAAGATTTAAAATAAGGGGGCAGTTTTGTATTTCAAAATTTGTATGGTTCCATATATTTATTGTCATTTAATAATATTCTGAGCTTATAACACTTCAAGAGCTTACCGTGCTTCTTAAAATATATGGTTATTTTAAGGTCGCTATTGGGAAACTGTGGAAAGATTAAAAATTAACCAATTTTACTGTGCTCCAACTGCATTACGTTTGTTGCTAAAGTATGGGGATGAATATGTGAAGAAATATGACAGATCTTCTCTTACTACTCTTGGATCAGGTGAGAATGGACAAGCTAAATTTTATGTCTATTTAAAATCAAAGAGTTTGCTAGTTTGCTGTGGGGAAGGAGAACTGAACTTTTTACAGGAAACTTGCAAAGACCATGGAGGTCACTCTCTGTTATTTCTTCATGTTATTCTTTTTTTTATGAAAAGAATTAATAGAGTTGAATAGTGTCAGCTAGTTATCCTTCTCTCAGTTTTTTTCTTACAGTATTGGTCATGCCCAGTTTTTTAAGCAGTCGTCAAGTTAAGTTACTTTATTATCAGTTATAAAATATCCTTAATACTGTAAATATAATTATTTATTGTGCTGTTTTGAATTGTAGTGGGGGAACCAATAAATCATGAAGCTTGGCACTGGTACTACAGTGTGGTAGGAGACAAAAGGTGTACCCTTGTGGATACTTGGTGGCAAACAGGTAAATCAACTTGCGAATAAAAAACCACTTTAAAGTTTATTGTAAAAAAAAGATTTTTGTAACAGGATTGTCGAAATCTGAAATGTCTTACCTGATTCAGCTGTTTCAGTTACTAACTTTCACAGTTTTAATTTCAACTTAACTTTTGTGGACTTTATCCCATATTTAAGAGGTTCCCAATGGTGTGTGTGTGTGTAAGTGCACTAACGTGCCTATTGTCCCTGCCCCATGTTAGTTTTTTCATTTTTTTCATTTTGTTTCTTTAAATTTGTAATTTATTTTATTTATTTAAATAAAAGTAACAGTATAGCCTGAGTTTCATACATTAAGGTTGCTAAAGATTTTGTTTCATTGATAATTGTTGCATTTTTTCCAAAATAAAATAATTATATGTGTATTTTCTTAACAAATTCTGAATTCGTTCAGTTACACTCATGATATGTATATGTACTGAGTTACACTCGTGCTACAGTATATATACTGAATGTACTGAGAATTTATTTCATTTTGGTTGGAAATCTTCAGTAAAGGAATTGTGTGAAATACGTTTTTTAAAACACAAAACTTTTACAAATAGGAATTTCTCAGCCTTAGATTCTAGATAGGTTTATGATACTGCAAAAAGAAATGCAAGGTGTAACTCAAAATAGCTAAAATATGATGCTAAATTTAGCTGTAACATAAAAATAGGCCAAAAACGTTGCCTTATCTGATCTTGCTTCCTGTAACTGTACTATCTGTGATAAGATAAGATTAAGATCCTATGTTCCCTTTTTTCTGATAACTTCTGTATTTTGAGCATCCTTTCTGAATATATTTGTATATAATTTGTTTTTGCTCCTTAAAATCTTGCCTCAAGGGCTACTACTGTATTTAAAGAAATAAGCCTTATTATTCAGAAGTAGTTTCCTTTTCTTTTTCCCAAACTTCCCCATTTTTTGCTTTATGTCATTCTTGACTTTTCCCCTCCATTCTTTATTGAGCCACAGTTTGTCTCTTTTCTGCTTTGGCTAGTATGTTTGTATAGTATAAGTTATTCTATGCAGAAAAAGGTGTGGCAAAGAACCAAAATTATTGGACAGTCTTGTGATTATTACTTTTAACTGGTTTCAACTCTGCTTATTTTCATTTCTTTCCTCCCCCCCTTCTTCTTGAGCCAACAGAATCTCTTAAAAAATTGCACCATATTCATATAAGCAAACATTTACTTACAGTTCAAATAATATGAGAAGAACAGTCTGTGATCACATACCATGAGAGAAAATGAAGGAATAGTAACGGGTCAACACACAGAGCAAGGTTAATGGAATTTTCCAGAACCTCACATTCCCCAAGGGACCACCTAATTTGCACATATTAATATGGTATTGGCTGTTACAATTAACCCTTCCCTGTACATGTACAGTTGTTCAGCCCAACATGAATAACAATTTGAAGACAATGCAGCTTAAAAAAATTCAAAATGTGAAAATACAGTTAAGAAAAAAACCCGAAACCATAGTATTCTTTAAATATCAAATGGAAGATTGAAATAAATGCTCAGGTTTTTTTAAGCTATCAATCTTGAGATCATACGTATATATCTCCATGAAAAGAAAACTCCAAAAATATGAGTTCACCATGAAAAGTGACAAGGTGATAGAACAAGTAGAATTCTCAGTGTGGATTCTTTGGCCAATTCACACAAGTATAAATGATCTTCAAACTAATATTACACAAACTAGGGTAAATATGCTCAATTGTCAACTTATGAGCTTCATGTTTTAATGTCGCTTTGGGGCCTCTGTCATTACTATTGAATTTAATGGCACGGCAGGATGTCACTTAGTTATAGCAAAGAAACTCTAGGGCAGGCCTGTCAAACTCCAGGCCTGCAGGCCAGATGGGTCAGATACTGGCCATGTCCATGCTCAGTTTAGTGATGGGGTGCAAAGTCCCAATTCGCCACATGACACCACCATAACAATGTGAGTTTGACATCCCTGCTCTAGAGAGAAAACTATGGATGTGTGACAAAAATCTTCTTGTAGAATTTGGCAGGTGTAAAGAACATTTCTCTCTTAGAAGAAATGGGTGGACTTTTTGTACTTGGAAAGTATATGGTAGTTGCCAAAGAGAAGACTGGTCTGGAGAAATTCTTGGCCAATGCCAGAAGTGAGCAGGGCCACCAGTGTTGTCTATTATATTAACCCCCTTTCTCTTTCTAACATTGTCCTTTTTCTTTGTGTCTTTCTCTTTGTGACATCTCTTCCTCCAAGAAACTGATTATAAAAAAGATGACAGATAATAGTTACCAGAGATATGAACTGATCATTAAATAGGAGTTTTGTAATTAGGTGAAAGGCTGCATCAAGCAAGATTTTTAAAAGCTGTTCTTAGAATGATTTTCCAAGAGAAATATTAACTTTCATACATACATACACTCATTGATAAAATTAAATATTTGACTCATAAACCATTTCATTATGCATAATTGCATAGGGAAAGGGGAAAGAAGGAAGTATTGTGTCCTCCTTTTTCCTGAAGCAACCATGTTCCTTCTGCAATGTCTAATTACAGGTAGTTTTCACTTACCAACAGAAATTGGTTCAGGAACCCTCTCACAAGGGATGTGGTTATAGAAAGAGATGTCACATAACTGCACTGACTTAAAATGGTACTTGTGGCAATCCAAGTTATGATTGTTAGGTGAAATGCATATGGTCACAGCTTCTTATAGTCATGTAATCACAATTTGTGATCTCCTGCCAGCTTCCTCATTGACTTCGCTTGTTGGAAGCTGGCAGTGAAGGATGCAAGTTGTAATCACGTGACTGTGAGATGCTGCAAAATTGTAATTGGGATGTGGTTTCTGAGCACTTGAATTCTGATCACATGATCACAGGGATGCTGCTGCATCAGCTGCTCTGTGAGTGATAGTCCTCGATCCCTCTTGTTCAGTGTCATTGTAACTTCAAATAGTTGCTGAACAAGTAGATGTTCAACTAGGACTACTTGTAATATTCCAGAAATAATCCTGTTATTTCTGGGAACACTTCAATTCAAGTATAACATCATAATGTTGGTTATTCTAGCTAAATCAGTTAATGTTATGTTTTCTCAAAGACTATTTGATACAAAAACAAATGCAACCACTTGTGACATTTATTATTTTCTGGGGATATGAATAATAACAATAATGCTTCAGATAATTTGCAAGTATATTGATTTATTACCTAGTGTTAGGCCAGTTGTAGATCTTATATTCGGTTTAAAAATATCATAATTATTGCAGCTTATCTTTCTTAAACATAGCTCTTGGAAGCAGTGATATGCCACAAATAATCAACTCAAACATGCATAAGATTAGCAAATCAGGCTTTGCAAATATACTTGAAAGCATTTGAGTGGATAAGAGAAAGGGAGATTATGGGAGAGGTGGAGGAGATTCACTATGCAGATTCTTATGCATAAATATATTTTTAAAGAGTGATCAGGCTTAGTGCAATAGCATTATTCTAAAATCCAGTATCTCTATAAAGCTTGATCACATTTTAGAAATCAAGACTGGTGACCTTCTGTATCAAAAGCTTCATGGTAGATCTCTGAATTGTGGTCTGTTAGGACCACACCCATACAAACCTGAATTTGTGTGCCTGTGGGGTTGCTTTATTATACAAAATTAAAGTCTTAATGCTTTTCACTTTTAGTGTTAATCCTAATTTTATATTTGCATTTATTTTCTACTTATTCTTTTAGTACCTATATTAATCTAGGATGTAACTATAAATTCAGACTACTTATATCTCATAAGTAGATAGTCTCATAAACCGCTTTTAAGCAAACAGTTTGAAGTGTTATCAAAACAACGCAAGGAAATATATTCCATGATTTCCCTGCATTTCTATCATTTGCTACTGAAATTACTTGCTAAGTGCATCTAATTGTATTGAACAAAATAAGTTTAGGGCTTTGTGGGAATAAAATGAGTTTCAGATTTTTTTTAAAATGAAAAATGAAGCTGCCCTCAGTCCAGAAATGTTGCTTTATGGTCATTTAATTCCAGAAAACAGAGATTGCATTTGTTTTTACTAGTGTTTCTTATTTATAATTCCAGAAACGGGTGGCATTTGCATTGCTCCTCGGCCTTCAGAAGAAGGAGCTGAGATTATTCCAGCTATAGCAATGAGGCCTTTCTATGGAATTACCCCAGTGCTAATGGATGAGAATGTAAGCTAAAATACTGAAAAATTCTGGATTTTGAAAATATATTTCATTGAAAATAGCGGGAGAGGAGAATGATCTGAATTGTTCCTTAAGTACTAAACATTTTAAAGGATATTTTAAAACATTTAATAACATTCAAAAATGTAATTATTAGACTGCAGCTAAAGCCCAGAACCCCTTTGAAAAAATTATAAGAGTGTTAATCACCTAATCATACCTTCTTTTGGTAAGGAGGGTCTTACAAGAATCAATAGGTAACTTTTAGAGAGTAGCTTGAAGGACCTGTGTTATTCTGAATAAAGGCAAGAAAGGGTCAGAAAAGGAAAGCTGGAATTTTTGCCATATGGATTAAAACGTCAAGAAATAAATAGATACACATTTCAAGAGAACTAATATGAAATACGTTTCCTGTTGTCTACCAAAATTAGACCAGTTTCTAAAATCAAAGCATGATACAAAAATCACTGACTTCTGTGCAATCAGAATGTATATTTGTCTCAGAATGTTCCCTAAACTTTAAACATGTAAATGTTAATCTGTGAGTAACGTAACTGTTAGGGGTAACAGATAATATGGCATTATTAGTTCCTACTTAATTGTTATACTGGCTCTGTATTGATTTATATAGATAACATTTTACTTCTTAATGCTAGCAAAATTAATCAAAATATGAGCAAAAATTATATCAGAACAGCTGGGATGCTCGTGGAAATCGCTATCTCATGGCATGATATGAAATAAATTTTGAAGAGGTAGTGGTAAGGAAAGAAGCCCCTTAGAAAGGAAGCTTTGTACTTGTCAGTTCTAAATGCCCATTCTTTCCCTTCTATCTACCACAAAAATCTTTTTTATTCATACAAGGAATCCTTGTTTAGTGACCACAATGAAACCTGGAAACCTGGTTGTTATGCGAAGTGGTTTCTAATTGAAACTCTGTGCTTTCTTACTTCTAACTTATTTCAGCTTTCCTTTGCTTTACAGATCTGCAAAGATCATAAATGCAAGGATCCATCATGTTACTTTTTTATAATTGTTGTGACTGCAAATAATTGCTAAAACAATGCAGTCACTCAACAAGGACTACCTGTGCTTGCAGGCATATTGAGTTCATTGCCTTTATTAAGTGTTGATCAAACTGTTAATGGGAAGAATAAATATGAAATTAAATTCAAATTCTGGGGAAAAAAATTATTGATGGGATTGAGATAAAATTTTTTTACTTGATTTCCTAGGGAAAAGTTTTAGAAGGCAATGATACCTCTGGTGCTCTCTGCATTGCACAACCCTGGCCTGGTATAGCACGGACTATCTATGAAGACCATCAGCGTTTTGTAGAAGCTTATTTCAAAGCTTACCCAGGTGAGAATGATGAAAATGTTGATTGAAGTAATGCACTGAGGTTGATGCTGTACATGAAGTGCAGTTTTTAGTATAGTGACAATAGCTACATTGTTATATTTTCTTTGCATAATTTAAAAATAGTGCAATAGTTTGTACACCAGAGTTGTATTCATGCACATTTCTACAAGCATAACAGATGTTGATTGACATGAAACTTCTTTGCTAATTTTCTTAGTTTTCATTCATATGGACCTGAATGCTAAAGTATAAAAATGAATTGAATTCCAAAATAGTTACAGTCGATTAATAACATAGGTGTTCCTTGGTTAACAACCTCTTGTTTACTGACCATTTGAATTTGCAATGGTACTGTAACAAACAGTTCTTATGACTGGTCCTTAAAATTCTGGTTGTTATACTTCTGTCACTGTAACTTGATGGCAATCTGACAACTGGCCTGGATTTCCAACCGTTACAGCATCCTTCAGTCACATGATTGCAATCTGTGACCTTCCCTCCTGATTCTCCCAAGCAAATTCAATGAGAAAGCTGGCAGAAATTGGAAATCAGTGTCACATGAGGTCTTTGCTTAATGAACCCATGAAGTCTGTGCTTAACAGTAACTGGGGACTGCTGGAACTCTATTACCAAACAGCACAGTCACATGATATTATGTTTTCCAACTGCACTGCTTAGGGATGGAAATTCCAATCCTAGTTACTGTTGCTAAGTGAAGACTAATGACAATGAGTCTCCATGGAAGTTGACACATATCCTGGGTTCTCAACATTGTTCCCAATGAACTGATCCATCATTGCCAGCAGATTTCCTGCCTCAGTTATATTTTACATTTAAAAAATATTTCAGTTTAAGAAAAACAAAAAGCTAGCATGCTGCAAAATAAAGTCTGGCATCAAATACTGTTTTTCATTCAAGAATCTGAAGTGATAATACTGAGTAAAGACTATATTCCAGCAGAATCAATTTCTGCAAAGCACCGGAATTCCACTCACAGAATTCCTGATTCATTACACACATTTTTATATAATGCATATCTTGTTAATTGTTTGTTTCATGCTTTGCCAGATTAATAGATGTGTATTATAAATGTAGTGTGCTAGGTTCTCTTGTTATAATTGCATATTGAATAATGATGAGTACATTACTTTCCCACCAAGATAATGAATTATGTCTATTGAGTGTATTTTTCTCTTCATAAAAAGTGAACATCTATATTTACTGATGCTAAATCTGTTATTGCCACAGGGTATTATTTCACAGGCGATGCTGCTTATAGAACTAAGGAAGGCTATTATCAGCTAACAGGGCGAATGGATGATGTCCTAAACATCAGTGGACACAGGCTTGGAACTGCAGAAATTGAAGATGCCATGGTAATTATTGGGTTAAAGTAAAGTGTAGGCTCCAATAATTTATTCTTGTAAACTAATTGAAACATAGATATTTAGAACAATGAGAAGATTTGAATGGCTGGCTCCCATAGTTAATTTAGATTTGATTGTAGCATTAACAGACCTTTTGCATATTTAAACCATTATGGATTAGTCACCACAGATGGCCTCTTTATCTGATATTAACTCAAATAGAGCATATACAGTGGAAATGGTTCACCAACTTAGTCAGGTTTCTTTAGGTTATGCAAGATGAAAGGCTAGTTTTCAAAACAAATTGTATGGTACGCCTGTACCTATCAAAACTGCGACAGACTGCATGGCAGGACATATTTCTACAGCAGTTTCTGATATGTGAATTTCACTTATAGTGACATCATAGGTCTATGATCACAGATTTATTATCTTATTTGTGAGTATATTACATGTATATATGATTCCATGCATATATATGAATCTGGCTCAGTTCATATATATTTTTCAAAAGTTTTGATGTTATGCCAGGAACAATGCCTAGTTTTGTTTACTATTTTTTTTAAATTTAAATTGATTTCAAAAGATAGGATAAAATACAAAATGGAAATAAAAAACAAGAACAAAGAATAACAAAAACTACCAACAAGATAGAAAAAATAATAACAACACTGGATAAAAAAGGAAAAAAGTATATATAACAGTTATACAAGTAACGCTAAACATACATCATCCAACCTAACTGAATGTTGATTAATATAATTGAAACAAGTCTAATAGATTCCCCCTTTTACAATGGTTGTAAATTTTCCCATTTATATTTCCTAATTTACTATTTTAAATCACAGTCTCTTAACAAATATCCAAATATAAAATTATGTTGTCTGTCAATCAAATTGATCCCAGTCTCTGTTCACTATTAAAAAGCTATTAACTAGAAACCCAAAAGTTACACTAAACTTCAAAGTCCTCTAGTAACAGTCCCTTGTTGTATTTAACATACAGAAACTCCATAAATGGTCTCCAATCTTTTAAAAACTTGTCCAAATAGTTGTCTCTAATTAACACAATTAATTTCACTATCTTTGCCAGATCTGGCAATTTAAGGATCTATTCTCCAAGTCTCAGTATTTGGCATATAACTTATTTGACAATCTTTGCAGCAGCCACTACATACAAATATAAAATCCCTTTTTTTTCCTATCAGTTTATCCATAATACCTAGAAGAAAATTTTCAGGTTTCATTAATATTTGCATGTTAAGTATTTTTTGCATAACCATTACTATATTTATCAGTTTACTATTTCTTTCCAAATCATCTTTTTCAAAAGGATGAACATCCTGCAATTCCAGAAACAGCTGTGATTAGCTATCCCCATGATATCAAAGGGGAAGGTAAGTGACTGAAAGGTTTTAAAATAAGTAACTTTTAACTGTATATTTAATAATTGCTTTGTTGCTGTCAGGACATTTTGCTGATACAATTGAAGAGGAGAAAATGAACAGGGATGTTAGGCAGAAACTGATACTTGAATAATTACTTTTGTCAAAGCATATACACAACAGTATTATAATGTATTACATCAGTGGTGGGTTTCAGTTTATTTTACTATTGGTTTGTGCGCAATGTGAAGCGTCTGGGCAGGTGGGTGGAGCCTTCCACCGCCACTACTGGTTCGTCTGATCCGGGGCAAACCGGTAGAAACCCACCTCTGTATTACATGCATGAAAACTATTTAGCGAAGGAATGTAATTTAAGTTCAAAATGTTGAAAAAGCTACAGTGATCAAAATAATTTTAGTACTATGGTAGCATTACTTTTATTTTTATTTTTTTCTTTATTTTCTCCCCATGTCAATCCTTTTTATTAGTTTATAATATAAAATACAAAAATATAAAAGCAAATAGGAAAAAAATAGGGGAGTGAAAAGGGAAAAGTATAGAGAAGGGAAAAAGTAAGAAAAGGCATTGACTTCCAACTCCCTTTGATGAAGTAGAATAAGTAGTAACATCGAACCTATAGTAACATTACTTTTCAAGCACTGTAAAAAGGTTGTTGGCCCAAAAGCTCTCAGACCTTATCTATTCTTAGTGCAATGTGAAAAATATTTGTTCTTTGGTTATATAATGATAAAGTTATCTCTAGTTACTGTATATACATTAACAGACATTAACTAGTAAATGTGAGTTTAGAAAGCTAATGAAAGCCAGTTTAGTAGTTAAAATGTCAACCTAGAAACTAGGAGACTGTGAGTTCTAGTCCTGCCTTAGGCGTGCAAGCCAAATGGCTTTATAAAGTAATAAAGGTGGAGTAAAAAGTATCTAATAATAAATGTATTCCTTTTTTTTCAGTTGCATTAGCTTTCATAGTGTTAAAAGATGACATGGCAGATAAAGAGAAAATTATCAAAGAGGCGAAGACAATAGTTGCCACCAAGATAGCAAAATATGCTGTTCCTGAACATATTATGGTAAGTATTTAAATATTGTATATGTTTTTATAAGGACATATATCTGAAAAGAATCTCTGCATTGTTTATGTGATATGGCCAAGGAATTTCAGCTAGTGGGATCCAGAAGAGCCTTTTCTGCTGTGAAGTGAGATCTGCCTCCTCGCTGTTCTGTCTTCCAGAAGGGCCTTAAAACCTGACTGTCAGTTGGCTTAGCTTCCCTCCCTTCTGGGGCCTCATTAGGGATCTGCTATGCTGGAAGTGGGTTGATTGATTGAGTGAAAGACAAAAGCCCACCTCCATACCATCCATGGTATTTAATAGTTTATTTAATAGTTTTTTTTATTATTTTTAATGTTTTCATGCCATTGTATGCCACCAAAGTCACTTTGGATAATGAGATGGATGGGAAATAAATGTCATAAAATATTTAATATTAAACAATGATTGTTTTATATAAAAATTGCCAGTTCAGGTTGAAAGTCTTTTTAAAAAAATTTTGTAAAGCCATGGCTTGCTGTAATGTAAATCTGCTATTATCAATTTTGAGAAGGGGTAATAGATAGCCTCCCCTCCCTTCTGGGTATATTTAAATATGGAACATGGAAATACTGATGAAGTGCCTTTGTGTATATTATTAAAATAATAGCAACACAAGAAAGAGGGATAGCATAGAATTCTATAGTTGTAGTTAATTTTATAGCTTGGGGGAGGCCTATGCTGAGAGAATAACTGCAGAATCTCTATTCCAATATAGATTTTAGTTAATATGTGATCTTTATTCTAAACTGCAGAGTAAAGCATTTAAATGTTCTTCCTTTGAACATTTTTGTATCTGAACCATGAGTGTTTTAAACTATAAAACAATTTACCTTTAAAAAAGTGTACCACATATAAGGATGATATGCGAATGAAAAAACTTTGTTTTTTCAGTAGAGATTATGGCTTTTATTGCACAGATGCCTTACTATCAGCGATCTAGGTTGAGGGTGGGGACTGCAAAGACAGTAGCGTTAATAATGAGGTTGCAATTGCCATCATGTTTTTGATATCCCTATTCCCCATGGATGTCCACCTCAGTTGTTTTACAATCCTGTAATAGCAGTGACTTTTCCTTAGCTTGGAAAACAGTTCTTCAGTTGATCATCTGTAAATTCACTCATCCATCCTGCCTTCACCTAAGTCTGTCAATGATTATTGCTTTTTTTCAAGGCTAATGTGAAGCTCTTAGAATGGCTTAACAGAGGAATGAACAGTTGGGGTAGGGATTGTTTACCTTGATAACTTTGAAAGGTTCCACAATATTCTGTGTAGACACATTTATTCATATAAGTGAATGCATAGAAGAAAAACTCAAGGAAGTAGCTATTTAGATATTTAGTTATCTTTATTTAAAGTAATACTACTTATAATGTTTTTTTTTATTTCTCAAACAGGTAGTGAAACGTCTTCCCAAAACTCGATCAGGAAAAATTATGAGACGATTGTTACGGAGAATAGTGACTGATAATATTAGTGATATGGGAGATATCACAACACTAGAAGATTCCAGTGTCATAGAGGAAATACTTGAAACATATAAGAAATATAAACTTAAGCATCCTACTCTATGATGAATGAACTATTGTGAAGATGAGTTCGTTAAGAAGCTGAAGGAACAAAAGCATCCTTTTGTATCCTTGATACAATAAAGAGCTATACTTATTCATGTAAAATCCAATTTTTTTCCTGAAAAGAATGCGTATTGTAAAAGTTTACCTCTTGCTACATTAAGTTTATATTTTCTTTTCTTTGAAAGCATGGAAAAATAATTTTCAAACTGCTGTTTAAGATATGTTATGCCTTTGTTAAGCAAAGTGTAGAAACTTAAGGAGTACGTTTATATTTAGCCCTAATATTTTTGCCACCAATATATAAAACATTTTTAAAATCAGTCTTACTGTACTCCTTTCTTAATTTTATCTTATCAGATGAACTGAAACTCTCCATACTTTTAAATTATGTGAATTTCTTTTAAAAATCGCACACAATGACTTTTTTTTATACTATAGGAATTTCAATTTACATAATTGAAAGCCAAAATAAACTCAAAACTGTTTATCAATACTTATACTTATGTATAACATGGGAAGTTATCTGTTTTACTGCAGTTGGACAAATTGAATTGTTATAATGTTGCACTGGCATATAATTATGAACAGGCATATAGGATTCTTTATTAAACATGTATATTTTTTAGATTTTAATTGGTTTTTTTCATATATTACTCAAGGCAGTAAACATACCACTCCTTTGTCTGCCTATTTTCCCCACACCAAAAACAACGTTGTGTGTGATTTGGGCTGAGAGTGAGTGGTCCAAAGTCACCTAGCTAGTCTTTCCTGCCCAAGACTGGTTCACAACCTCCTGCTTTCCAGACCAGCACCTTAACATCAGATTGGCTCTCTTTTATACATCTAGATATTGCTGATGCATGAACCTGAGCATGTACTGTACATACAATAAAGAAGAAACAGTTTTCTGAATTCAGTACAAAATATCTGATTAAGGCCTCTAAATTCCGACACCAAACCAATATCAACTACTTTCATGTTGAATTATGTGATGGAATTGAAGAAAAAGGAAGATCTAGTAGAAGAAAGATACTAAGTTACTATTAGATTGGTTTCTGGAAAGCTGAGATTGGATGATTTATTTTGATACTAGTGACAACGATATTTTTCAACAATAGATTTGTTCTGATTTTCAAACCAGTAAATAAAAACAATTGCTTGCCATGATTGCTGGTTAAAATGATAGGATACCAGATAATTAGATATGGCCTATTAGCCCAGAAACTCATCACTATGAACTTTCTAATTGTTGGGAAGGGCAATGTTCCCATTCCAAAACTAAACATAAGTTAATTTTATTTATTTAAACAATGTATACAGCCAGCCATTTCACAGGAGTGTAACAGAGGGTTAGCAATAAAACAATATTTGCAAAAATAACACATGGTTTCTATTTTCCAGTCATTAAGACAAGAAGTAAACTACCAATACGGCTTCTTTAAACTTCCTATCCAACTTAGAACACACTTCAGAAATGCCGTTCCCCAATATTTACCACCTGAGGCCATTACTGCACTTTCCCAAGGATAAAAATGGCAAGCTAGTGGTTAAAGGCACTAGACTAGAAACTAGAAGGCTCTGAATTCTAGTCCCATTTTAGGCACGAAGTCAGTTGGGTGACCTTGGCCCAACTGACTCTTTTAGTGGTAGGAAGCAGGCAAGAGCAATCCATTTCTGAAAAACCTTGCCAAGAGAACTGCAGGGACTAGTTTAGGCAATCTACAGGAATTGACTCTGACTCAAAGGCACACACAAACACAGTGACAAAATTACTTGGGCATACTTCTCTTACTGGATCTTATGGCAAATGATTGATCCTCAATAAGAACCAACGTTTTACATTGTAAGTGATGGAAATTGACATTTTTATCTTACCCAATATTAGTAG
Source organism: Thamnophis sirtalis (assembly GCF_051295495.1). Taxonomy (NCBI): domain Eukaryota; kingdom Metazoa; phylum Chordata; class Lepidosauria; order Squamata; family Natricidae; genus Thamnophis; species Thamnophis sirtalis. The sequence continues at coordinate 35,934,715 of NW_028261386.1, read as the reverse complement.
CTTTGGCTTCATCTTTAGCATTTAGAAATGCTATAAGTTATAGTGAGAGAAAGGGAATGCAGAAGGGAGAATTATAAAAGCTAAGAAGGAAAGCCGATATAGAAAGCTGTAAAATTATTGTACATTGGTATGTATGTTCTGTGTTTTGTTTTGTCTTATTGTTTTTTTCTTTGCTGTGTCTTTCCTATTGTTTTTAAAGATTAAAACATTTAATAAAAATTATTTAAAAAAAGAAATGCAATTATGTTGCACCTATTAAGAGTCCCCTAATTTATATGTCTCTAATTGTCTTTTCAATACAATGTCCTAACTATTCTCTTTCAAAATCATACAAATCACAGCAAGATTACTCTACATTCCATTGCACTTCAAACTCAATAAACAAACATAAAATACATATTGTCTTATAAAATGTATAAAATGTGTATTGTCTTTCCTAGAGATACTTTCTCTTTCAAATCCATGCTAATATCCCTTCTTCCTGGATAGAACATTCCCCCCTCATGGTCCGCATCCCCCAAGATTCTCTCCAAATGCAACCAGACTTTCGAAACGAGCATTGCCCACGTTCCTTTCACGTGGAAACGTAAGTGGATGTTCTATTGACCCCGCCCCCTAGAGGGAGCAACTCTCGCTCCAAGTGGCCAATGAAGTGGGGCGTGGGCTTAGCTAATTCGTTGAACTGAAGCGGTTAAGGATGGAGGCGTCTGCCTGAAGGGGTCAAGAGAGTGTTAGGCAATCAAAGAGGGGAAAACGGGGAGGTTTAGTACAGGCAGCAGTGAGTCACCGCCAAAAGAGCGACGGGGCTTGGCTCTATGGAGGCTGTTAGTGGGTTGTTAGGGGGAATGGATATGCGAGACGTTGGGGCCGCCACTGAAGCAGGCCCGGACCTGCGCAGCCCCCCTTGAACAGTCTCGGCGGATAGCGCAGAGCTGCCACTCGGGGACGAAACGGTGGTTGGGTGTTTCTGAAGTCAGGGGCGGGACCCAGGCGCCACAGTTATTGGGCAAGCTCAGCCGAGGGGGTGGGGCGTCATGGCGGCCTTCGGATGCAAGTCGGGGTGGGGGTGTGGCTTCTGTGTGGCAACCGTTGAAGCAGGCTGGAGCTAGAGGCGAGGCTTCGTGGTGTGGGCCGGCAAGTGAGGCTGGTCCTCGGCTTTCTCCAGCGAGTCTCGGCGGCGAGGTTGGACCACCACGGTTGATCTCTGTATCTCGGCGAGCCACTCATCGCAACATGAATGAGGCTGACGGCCTGCGGCAGCGGCGGCCCCCTCGACCGCAAGTGCTTACCGAGGAGAACGCGGCGCAGGAAGGCAAGGATAGCAGGTGCGGGTGAGGTCTTTGCTTTTCTCCTGACTTCTCGGCGTTCCCTCTTCCCCGGGGAGGATAGGAGGCCCCGCGGCTTTCGGAAAGGGCGAAGATTTGGAGGGCGTCCTCGTCTCTTCCCCCTGCCTTGCTCACCGACGACAATATGGGGAGGTGGACGTCGGCTTCCTGAACCAGTGGGAGGGTCAAGCTGGACCGGCGTGGAGAGCTCGGTGCCGCCGGGTGGAGGTGCGGGGAAATAAGCGCTACATACTCAGGGATTTAGGCCTCTTGGTGTTTAGGAATAATAAATATTCCACGGCCTTTGCTGCTGATAATGCTTGGGAGGGAACCCACGCTGAAGTCAAGGGCAGATATGCCATTAAAAATAGTAAGTGGTGTCTGAAGATCCAGGGTAAATAACGGTGGTAGCTCCTAGAAATGGCTTTTGAAATGACTGGGCTCGATTGAAATCGGTGGGAATTAACAACTGGGAGAAGGGAATGTCCGGGCTATTTTTTTATGAGGAGTGGAATGGTTCAGGGAATGAAAATAATCTTCTTTCTCTCTGACTTTGCAAAATACAGCAAATGCCCACTGTTTGTTATTGTGCTCGGTAGTTATTTTAAAACAACATCTACATTTTTTTAAAAAAATGCAGGTAGGGTTATATGTGACATGTCATTTTTTTATAGCAACAATTTTATATATCCACACGTACAACTGATGAAAAGGAATATCCTTCTGATAGGTGGCAGAGTGTCTTTCTTAGATTAAGCAATTTTAACCTATAACCAGAGTTTCTTAATTTGTTTTGTTATTTTTCCTGTTTGCTTCACTTTCCTCTAGAACAGTGTTTCTCAACCTTGGCGACTTTAAGTCCTGTGGACGTAGTGCTGGCTGGGGGATTCTGGGAGTTGAAGTCCACAGGACTTAAAGTCGCCAAGGTTGAGAAACACTGCTCTAGAAAAGTGTAAAAGGCTCTGATGCTGTGCAAAGAAAAAATTCTATAATCGAAGCAATAAAACCACAGCAATTATAAAGCACTTACAAAAGCCATAGTTTTTCCTTCTAAGATGTACAGTAATTGTGGGTGAATAGGTACTTAAAAACTCTCATTTACTAAGAAATTATATCTTCATGTGTTCATTTATTTATATCCCACCTTCCCCACAACTACAACCTGGTAAAGTGAGCTGAAGGAGAGTGGCTGGCCCTAGGTCACCCAGTTAGCTTTCATGGCTAAAGCAGGTCTCTTGCTTTCTAGCCTATTGCCTTAATCACCAGACTAAAAAGGTTCTGGAGTTAGAGGTGGGTTGAGAAATCATATCTAATAAACTCTTCTGAAAAGGAAATACTATAGAAAGAGTGGTTAACTAAGTAGAAAGTGAAAAGTTCAGGAAGTTTAATATGTTGATATTTGGAACTACTTTGCAACAGCATTAATCATAAGTTGATTATTTAAAAAATGATTTGGAGATTTATATCTAAAACATGACTAAATATAATTAACTTCCTGCAGAACTGTATGAATATTGTCTGAAGCTAGCAAATGTTTTCTTTTGAAAAATATACAACTTGAATCTTAACATTTAATACTGTTATTTCAGTATTTAAAATTGAGGTATAAGATGTTTGCAGGTTTTATGTTTTCCAGAGAAGAATGTGATATCCTATGTATTTTAGTGCATATATGTGCTATAATAAAGTTAAAGTTAAATTACTTTTAGTTAGTTCCTTTCGCAGGCAAGAGGAAATATTACAACATATAACTTCTCAATATATAATTGCAGCTGGTGTAAGTTGCATTGCAGCTGAATAACTATGTACATTTTTGAGGAAATGTGTGGCTTTCCTACTTAAAATTATATAATATAAGGAAGAAGTTATATTGATATTTCAGGAGCTGCTTTGTTGTAGTAGTAAAGGTGCTGGGTTAAGAAAGTGGGGGGTTGTAAATCCTAATCTGTTTTACACACACATGCTGGTTGGGTAATCTATCATTCATTCACTTGCAGCCCAACGCATGTTTCAAGAGTTACTATGAGAAAAGAGGAGGAGGGAATATTCTCTTTTTCTAAGAGCAAACACGCTCTTGCAAAATTGTTGATTTCACACATGCTGGTTGGGTAACCTATCATTCATTCACGCATGTTTCAAGAGTTACTATGAGAAAAGAGGAGGATGGAATATTCTCTTTTTCTAAGAGCAAACACGCTCTTGCAAAATTGTTGATTTCACACATGCTGGTTGGGTAACCTATCATTCATTCACGCATGTTTCAAGAGTTACTATGAGAAAAGAGGAGGAGGGAATATTCTCTTTTTCTAAGAGTAAACACGCTCTTACAAAATTGTTGATTTTGTGTTTTGCATTGTCATTGCCTTTTGGTGATCTGCAAGAAATAGCTTATTAATTAGTACTTTTGTATGTTGTAAACTTGAGACAGGAGAAGTAAATTAAGGAAGCGTTCTCCAGGTTGTTGCTGTATACAGGTAATCCTCAATTTTTAACCATTCATTTAATGACTGTTCAGAGTTACAATGGCACTGAAAAGAGGTGACTTATGATCAGTTCTCCCAGAGTCACATGATGAAACTTTGAGTGCTTGGCAATTGGCATGTGTTTACATATCAGGGTCCTGGAATTACCACTTGCAACATCCTTAGGGAGCTTCTGACAAGTAAAGACAATGAGGGAAGCTAGATTCACTTAATGACCACATGATTTACTTAAAAACTGTAGTGATTTGCTTAACAATTATGGCAAAACTAATAAAATGGGACATGTCTCATTTAATAACTGCCTTGCTTAGCAACATAAACTTTGGGCTCAATTGTGGTTGTAAATGGAGGACTACCTGTATGAGTTTCCCATAATCCTCAAAAAGCATAATCATTATGAGTGTTACATCAAAAACTCACTCCCTCTTTCTCTTTTATTTTTGGGTACAAATGCAGGCACCACATTATAACATTATATGCCAATCTTGCATTATTTATGTGGAAATAAGACAGTGATTTACAACTCAGCGTGCATAGAATTTCAGCCATATTTTTTGTGAATGAAATTTTATATTTGGATTGTTTTGATGAAGACAATCTCCATCCTGTTTGTGGATTCCATATTGTGGAAGCAATAATTTAAATGCCATATATAATGGATTCAATATATTATATCTATTTTAATCAAGCCACAACATTGAGAAAAGCTAAAAGAGTTTCGTTCAAAGCTCAAGTCGTTTGCTTTTCTGAGCTTTTATTTAAAGCCTAGTAGTTTGCTCAAAGCTATCTTCCATAGTCTACCCAGAACCAAGAACCCTATATAGACATGCTTCTTAAGAGAAGGGCTGAAATAATTTTTCTGTAGTGTTTAGCTAATACTAAAGCTGTTGTTAATATAGAGCTTGTATTCATCTTTTATATTAACAGAATATTACAAATTTGGGGCCTGTTCCATTTATATGCCTCAATCTAAAAACCGTGAACTTTCTATAACTGGAGTTGTTTGTGAAATAAGTTCATCCCATTGATTTGGAAAAATGGTAGCAGAGGGTTTGTAAATCATTTTTTATGTTGGGCAAGGATGCTTCTGAGGATTGCAAGAAATTTTCACACATTTATACCTAAAAATGGCAGCTCAGTTTTCAGCAGTCTTGATAAAGTGGTTTCAACAGCTGTAAAAAAAGAATTTGAGAGACTGGTGTGGTTCTGAGACCTCAGGTTGTCCACCTTGTATTCTATATGTGTTTCAACAAAACTGTTTAATTGTACTTCAAATCCTTGCAATTTTACTATCCTTTAAGCAGAGTAGACCTACATTTTTGTCTGTGAGCTACAAAAACAAAACTATACCTCATACCAAACTAGCATCCAGAGTATCCTTTTAGTACCTCCATGCCTTAGAACAGAAGTTATATATTGGATAAATTTGTTTTGCTTGAGAAAGACTGCCTACTACTGTTAAGGAGGGAAGCTTTGTGACCATACAGTATCTAGAGCACGGGTGTCAAACTCGTGTCATGTTGCTGTCATATGATGTTTTTCAACATTTTTTTTCCTTTCGTGGAGCTGGGGTGGGCATGGCCGGTGCATCACGCACAGGCCATGCCCTGTGCGTGATGCATCCGGCCCATGGGCTGCCAGTTTGATGCCCCTCATCTAGAGGCACAGAAGGTAACATATCAAGTAGGATTTGGATATTTTGTTTACTTCTTTTTTTCCTTTTACTAATCATTCCTGATACCTTTTAAAGAAAATCTTTCTTTAAATTATTGAAGGAACGTTTAGTTTAGAACAGTGAGACTTAAACTGATTTCATCCATACAATGTCTATTTCTCCCACTTATTCTTAAGCTCTTTTCCAGTGTGTCTAATGATGTTTGAAATCTAACCACAAATTATGTAATTTCCCAATCTCTCCAAATTGATTACATTTCATCTCCCAGATTCCCACCTAGAATATTTAGAGATAATTCTTGTGGTGAACTGGAAAAGTAAAGATGCACTGCTGCAAATTCAACTGCATGTTTGCATAGTAGAAATTTACTTCCCAACAAAGTAATCTTGTCCTGAAATTGGTAAAGAGATTTATTGAAATATATTTGATAGTGCTAAGAAAGATGGTTTAAAAAACAGGGAGATTTAACTGTTAATGGCTACTTGTCTTGATGGATGTTCCCTGGTTTTGGAATTGCAGATAACATAATTTAAATACTTTGCTGGTGAGTAACACTAACTTTTTATTATCCACCTTTTTGAACATTTCAAATGGATCTTGTCAGCTACTGGAGGACACAAACTACAATACTGGAATAACTATTGGCCTGATTATAGTGGACTCTTACATTGTTAACTGCTCTTGTATAATCATGTTCTAATTTATGGTTTGGTTTATTTTTACAGAACTTACAGCAACAGGGTGTTTCGTGTAACTCTCATGAGTCTAGCTGTGTTATTAATTATTCCATTATTTGGAGCGCTCATTTTTCTGGATTGTCCAATAGATCCTCAGCTTATTAGGTGAGTACATAAGCATGTTTAATATTAGAGTTTTGCATGTGACTTCACTGAGGACGTTGTTATGAGGACTTTTTAGTTAGGGCTTTTTAGCTTTATGAATAGAACAGTGCTGTAGTCAACTATTTAGAAAAACTGTTGTGCCATTATTTATAGTTGTACAGAAATGAAAAACAACTGTTTTATATATTCCAAGTTAACAGGTGAACTTATGTGCCTTATACTACTTTTACTTGCTCCTTCAGATTCCCAAAACATACCATTTAATAGATACAATATATTTAATTTAAAACGTCATTTTTCTTAACCATGTTCTTTCAAGTCATTGTCTTAATGTGTGCTATGTGCACATGAATTTTCTTGGTTATAATATTTTACTACTTCTGTATTAAAATTAGTATGCAGTAACTGTACCTGCAGAAAGAATAGAAGGCTCATTTGTAAAAAATGAACAGTTAATTACAAATTAAATATGTGAAGAAAGAATGAATTGGTCCAGAGAAATAGGAAGACTAAGAAAGTTTAATTTTATCCAAATAAACTTTCTTAGTCTTCCTATTTCTCTAGACCAAGAAAAAAAGAGCTGAAAAAAGAGAAGTGAAAAATCTAAAAAACAAAAGGCAATGTACGAAGCACTGTACAGGTAGTCCTCAACTTACAACCACAATTGAGTCCAAAAATTCTGTTGCTAAATGAGACATGTGTTAAGTGAGCCCCATTTTATGACTTTTCTTGCCATAGTAGTTAAGTGAGTCACTTCAGTTGTTAAGTTAATAACAAGTTTCCCCATTGACTTTGCTTGTCAGAAGGTCGCAAAAGGTGATCACATGACTCCAGGATACTGCAACAGTCATAAATATGAATCAGTTGCCAACATTTGAATTTTTATCACTTAACCATGGGAATGCTGCAATGATCATGAAAAATGATCCTTTTTTCATTGTTGTAACTTCAAATATTCAGTAATGACCTATTATAAGTCAAGGACTACCTGTATAGGTACACTAGAAACAGATATAGTTTGCAAAGTTAAAAACATATATAATACCTGTGTAATAAATGAAAATTTAAATTAGACTTTACAATGGTATCTCAGTCTTCAACTGCTTTGAAACTCATCAAATTTGGCCCCACTCAGTAGGGGCTGTAGATGAGACCCCAATCATCACAGTTCGAATTGACCACAAAGAAAGGAGGTGAGCCAACACAATATCATGCCACCACCCTCAGTCCTCTGAAGCAATTCCTAAGAATACTATGGTCAGTGGTATACCAAAACCACCAAGAGATCAATTAACACAAAAATGGATTTGAATATAGATTTTAAAAAGCTAGATGATAAGAATGATTTGGAAAAGATTAAACTAGATATGTTGCTATTTCTAGTAACTCTTAATGGACTTTTGCTGACCAGATGAGGCTTTAAGAATTTGTTTATAGATGAGATATGGGATATGGAAAGAAGAAATAATTTGTTGTATTTTAACAGAAATTGATAAATTACTAAAATTGTTTATACTTGTGATGAAGGCAGAAGTCATTTCTTAACATACTGAACATATTTTTTTCTTTACTATATTTTTCCTTTTTTATTTTTCTTTCAATTCTATTCTTTTTTTTACTCCTTAATTTTTTATTTTGCATTACGTTGACCTTTTTAATTGTAATGTTTAATGTTGTTAAAATTGTTACCCACATAATTGGCTTGATCCTTAGGCTCATGGAAACTTTTGCCACATATGAAAATAATTGCATAACTTACTTTGGATGAATTGAACTACGCTGTTTTGAAAAATGTTTGATACATCTAAGTTATTTGGTATTTTGTTATTTTTGTATTAATCTCTTCCATATACTTATGAAAATCTTCCTTCTTGACAGCTTTAAAGAACCTCCTCCTCTCACTGGTGCTTTAGAGCAAAATGTTAAGCTTCGACAAGCAGAAAGATTATTTGAAAACCAGCTTGTTGGACCAGAGTCTATTGCAAATATTGGTGGTAAGCGCATATATTTGATAGAGATTTTTAATATCTGCTTAATAAGTTTATTTTTCCCCAGAAGTAATGTCTGGATTCTAAACTATACAAATTCTGAATTCTAAGTAACATGTAAGATAATTTGTATCCAATAAAGTTTTATGCTGATATAATATTACTGTATCACACAAATTAGCAAAAATCATACAGATATTTTGAATAAATGTGATATTACAGAAACAAAATCAAGTCCTTTCATTGTTCATATGCAAAGATTTACCAGTCTTCATAGATTCCAGATACTGAGGTACAATCAAGAACAATGACCTCTAGAACTGTGTTTCTATCAATCAAATATGGAAAACGCAATTAAATAATATTTCTGTATTTACATTTTTATATTAACTAGAGCAGTATGCTCCCTCCCATATTTGGGCATACCAGTACTTTGACATAATACTTACTTATTTCCTTGGCTCAACTGATAAGGGAGGAGAGTTTGTGGCTTAGTGGCTAATACAACTACCTAACATATAAAAACAGCCCAGGTCCAAATCCCAGTAAGGGTATGGCTAGCTGATGAGAGCTAAACAGCTTGAAATAGATCTATGCTAGTCTCCATTTATTTATTTATCAGCACAAATGCAACACACAAATGGTTTCCTGCCTGGAAGGCTCCTAGGGTGGAACTGAAAGGCAAAAAGGAAAGCAGTATGCTCCCTCCCATATTTGGGCATACCAGGTGCTTTGACAAATTACATACATATATACATATACACAGTGACGTGCGGTGAAGTTTACGGCTGGTGAGGCAAAAAGAAAGCGGCTTTTGCCTGCCCCGCAGCTATGTCCGAAATGGAGGCGTCCTGCTCCCCACAGCTATGTCCGACCCAGCTGCAGGGCGTGGGATGCCTCTATGTCAGACAGAAGCGGCGGAGCGCTTTCTTTCGACTTTTGCCTGCCCCGCAGGGCAAACACTTCCACCTTGCAGGCGCCAGAGCTGTAGGCTACTAGGAGTACATCCTGCCCACAGCAGAAGAGCGCCGGTTCCTGCTTCAGTTCCTGCCACCTGAAGGGTCCAGCTCTCCCAGGCTCTGCACCCAAAATCAACTCTCCTGCACGAACCTCGTCTCGTAGCCGCTGCAAAGGCTACCACTTCCGCAAAGGGCCCCGTCTCAGGCCGGTCAGTTGGAAGGAGGCGTCAGTTGCGCCCCCAATCCAGCCACCGCTTTCCGCGAAGGCAGCTTCTTTATCAGAGACTGCTTGAAGCCATTTATACCAGGCGACAGGGCTTAAGGCTGCAGCCTGCAATCATTTACCTTCTCCCCGAAGGTGATCTAGTTCTAAGCGTGTCTTTAAAGTCCCGGCGCTGCGCCTGCCATAGAGCGGGATGCGTCCCACTCTGTGGCCGGCGCAGCAGCATGGCTTTAAAGTCCCGGTGCGGTGACATGGCTTTAAAGTCCCGGTGCGGCGCCGGCCATAGAGCAGGACGCGTCCCGCTCTGTGGTGGGCGCAGCGGCAGGGCTTTAAAAAATAAAGTGCCCGCCTGCGCGCCAGCAGAGGCGGGTAAAATACACACACACACACAAATACACACACACACACACACACACACATTACTTATAATAATACAAATTACAATTACTTACAAATTACAATAATTTTGACTTCCTCCCCCCTCCCTCTGACCCACATACCTTTTCCAGCTGTTTCACAGAGGATTTCAACTCTTTTCTTGTCTGCCATGATGAAAATGTAAAAAAGATAAAAAGAAAAAGGTAAGAGCTGCTGAAGTAAGGCTGGATTAGCTGCTGCCAGAATCTCCAATGGATGACTCTGCTTGACTGTTTTAAAAAAGCCTCTAAAAAAGTGCCCTCTACATGAGGCGAAAGAACCACGTGCCTCATCTACATAAGGAATTTTTCGCCTTTTAACCCTTGCTTAACTCTGCTCAAGTGATCATAAAGATAGACTAAATGAGGCACGTGGTTCTCTCGCCTCCTCCTGCAGAGGGCACTTTTTTTAGAGGCTTTTTTAAACAGTTAAGCACTAAGCAGAGTCATCCACTGTGACTGGCAGCAACTACCTCAGCCTTTTTCCTATTTTTTTTTCTTTTCATGATGACAGTGGTGAGGCCCTGCCTCCCTGACTGCACGTCACTGCATATACATATACATACATACATACATACATACATACATACATACATCATACATACATATATATACACACACACACGGAACAAGTTTCTCTCATATCAACAAACTATTGATCAAAAGAGACTAATTTCATGTTTAAAGTACCTTACACTGATTTGTTGTAACAGAACCTTCAAGCTCTTTATTCCAAAGGGTTATAAAAATAATATTAATTCATTAGATTATAAAATGAGTGTTTATTTTTTTCACGTTACTTTTTCTTATGACATGGAATGTTAAGAGGCTTACATAGACAAATCTTACTTACTTTCAAAAGAGGAACTGAAATTGCTCTTTCACAAGAGACTAATATTCACCCATAATTTAAAACGTTCTTGCAGAATGCTTGGGTGAGAGGTATTTGGAAAAAGCTTTAAATAGATTACAGAACGTTTAGCATTACTGAATATGTATGATTTAACATTGACATCCCCCATATTTTACTTTGAGCATTTGTATGTAATGATTAGATATAATTATTAATATAATAATTGTGTAATTATATAATAATTAGAGAAATAAACAGACCCTTGGATCCCTTTCCAACTTGTAATATCTTCATAGGTAAATTATGCTTTCAAATATGCAATATTTTGCAGGAATATATGTACAGATTTAATCCAATGATTATTCAACATATTTTAAATTTTCTATCATAAATATCTCCTCTTTTCTTATTTGTGCACTGTAGGTTATATAACTTTACAAGGGAGTAATATAAATACATCTTCTAAAGAATTCCTGAATGTATTGCTTGTAAATTGTAATGAACAAATAGAAAAAATGTTATCATATTTATTCTAACAGGGACTAAATTCAAGTTTACTTGAGACTAGATTCTCAGTTTCTGTTTATATCATTGCCTGTACAGGCTACCCACTGTTTCTGGAGTACAGGATAGGCCATCCTCCATTCATTCTCAAATCATTGCAAAAGCACTCCTTGCTCTTGTTTTGAAATTTGATTCAAAAATAATATTTTCTATCTTAAGTTATCTTAAGTGCTTGTGAACAATTAGTCTACCTTGTTTCATTCCAGTCTAGGGAAATCTTGAGATCCAGTTGACCACAGTATCAGATATACCCCTTCCTTTCCAGTGGTTGGTCACTGGTTCTCATCTGGTCAGCAGCACTTTTTTTTCTTTCCATTTGATTTATCAGTGACCCTAAAAGCTCATGAAATCCAGTAAAGTGTTTTGGTCACCTTGTTTTCTTTACCTGTTTTGATAGCACACTTGCATCACATTCTTTTATCTTCCAATTTGGGTGTGTGTGTGTGCCCTTTTGGTCGTTTTTTCCCCAGGCTGGTTACTGTACTTTGTTTTTCATTCTCTGTATATTGTACTAAAATGTTAATTTGAAGCTATTTTCCTTTGTTTCTGTGAAGCTGAGCCATTAGTTTCTCATTGCCACAACGTTTTTGTAGAGCCACAGTAGAACACAGAAAGTGGGGGGGGGGGCTTATTCTCTCTGCTTTGATCATTGTGGCATCAATGTAATGACTATGCAGTAAAGGTAGGAGGAAGAATTTGCATTATTGTCAAAGGGGAGAATATGGGAAGGAAGTGTGAAGACATCAGTGCCTGCTAACTTGGGAAAGCATGAAAAAGGGGAAGGACTAGTTAAGAGGGAACTGTTTTTGTTTTTTTAAAGCAGGCAATTATAGACATGTCCCCTCTGTGCATGAATGAGGGGCAAGAAGCAGAACAAAGGTCCCTGGTGACCAAAGTCCAAATTGAGCAGTAACCTGCTAAACAATTGCAATCAAGATGCAGATCTTTTAAATCAGCCTTGGGAACAACCAAGTAGTTTAGATTGCTGTGCAGAATTGTTCTAATTTATATATTGTATATATAATTACTGAAGCTTGCCTTATTCCATAGTCTTTTTCTTTTTTAAAGAAGCAGCTGTTAAGTGTATATTTTGGGGAATTAAAGTAATCGTTAATTCTTTGTGGATCCTATCAGTTTCTGAGTATCAGTTTCTGATTTTTGCTAATTAAAAACCTAATAACCCAATAAGCTTAACGTCCCTAAAATTGAATTTTGATTACATTATGCCAGAAAAAGGTACTGAAAGGGGGTGGGTAAATTACCTAGTAATCCTTTGGCTTTTAGATTTAAATTAATCAAGCATTATAATATGATATATATAGAAAAGTACATAGATTCTAGATTTATTATCAACATTAAAAATAATATCTCAAATTGTATTCTGAATTCTCAAGAACATATTGTTTTTGGTTTTTGTTAGTGTACAAAATGTAAGATTCTCATAAAATATGAATATGCTCATTTCATCTATTTTCCTGGAAAAGTCCAGGAAAGCAAGCACAGAACTTTTGCTTCAGAAATCTGTTTATTTCTAAGAACAGGTTTGTAAAAGAAGGATTTGATTTCAGAATCAATTCAGATTCAGAATTCTCAGAAGAGGAAGTTTGAAACTTTCATCATGCCACCCTCTAGGCTCATCCATGTCATCATTGATGACTTGGTTATTTGAAAAAAGATTAAAAGAAGTTAGATAAGGCTGAATAAGAGAAAATAAAATTAAGAGAAAGTAATTGTATTATATTGTCTTTTATAACAACACTTTTAATGTGTTTTATGGGAACCTAGCAATTTCTGAATAGTCCTCTTTGTAATTTCAGTAGTGCTAAGAAAGCTATTTTTAGAAATCTAAGATAGGTAATAGCCATCATAATGACAAGGTATAATCATCTGATAAAATTAAAGATACTCACAATTTGGTCCAAACAACCATTTGAGGCTTTCTATTCCATATATGAAACTTGCTGTTCCATATATTAGAACTTTATATGATATGTGAACTCATTCTTTCATTATCGCCTACATGACATAGTCTTTAGTAACAACTCAGAAGTTGCAGCTGGTATAAAATGATGTGGATTTTATATAATGTGGATTTTTAAAGTTAATTGTTATTGTAAATAGCCATGACTGTAATAATTAAATAGAAGAACTACATCAATAAATTCCTTCAGTGTAGACTTCCATTGATTTGAAATAATTGTGGTAGGTTTCCAGCACAATTCATAATGCTTAAGGTCCTAAATCTCTTAATAGTGCAGTACCAAGTTATATTTTCCATTCATTGTAAACATTTAGGGAGGTTCTATTGAAGATTCACTCTTCTGGGAAGGTATATGGGATATGGACCAGGTGATAGGCCTTCTTAGTAGCAGCTCCCAGCGAGTTTTTGACCTTTGGTGTTCAGGCGACCATCATATATTATTTGTTACTTATATTACTGTTTTAATTATAATATACTTTGAATTGTTGCTTCTCCCCCCCCCCAGGTCTATAAACAGGGTGGTCTATAAATAATAAAGCTTATTGCTAATGGAAGCAAATGCTTTTCAGTGATAATCTTATATTATTCTATTTTTGTAAAAACATGCCAATATGGAAGGCAAACTTTAGTTTTGCTTTTTGAAGGTTTTGTGACCTCACTCTATAGAAAGCATTTGGGGTGTTTTGAAATCTTATATAAGCCTTGTGTGTTAAATAACATGCATAACATGCATGTCACTGCTTGTCTCTCATAGATGTGTTGTTTACTGGTACTGCTGATGGAAAAATTCTGAGGATTGAAAATGGGAAAATTTCCACTTTAGCACGTCTTGGCCATGGTCCTTGTGGTAAACAAACACTACTTATTTGTTATTCCTTTTATATTGTGATTTGACTTGTTTAGTAAACCATTTTCAGATTTGTTGCATACTTTCCACTGAATATTTTTAAATATGTGAAAATTTATTTCATCCTATGTAGTTGGTGCATTTTACAGTGGTACTTTTGGTTGTGTAGTTGTCCAACTCAGCATGGGCAGCATCGCACAGCCTCCCCCAACTGGCTATCCCGGTTGGGTCCTGGCTCAACCAATGACAGTGGTTGTGAAAAACCTATGGACATTTGATTAACAACCTCTTTTTAATGTGAAAGATAACACGATAGGAATGGTCCTCTGCAATAAAATCTTGATAATATTTCTGGTTAACATTCCTTAGGTACTGTGATACAATATTCATCATTATGTGCTTAGCTTTCTTTAGCAAGTGAAAAACTACTTAAAAACGACCAGGTTATAAATGCACATCAGAATTTAGGACAAAATGAAATCAGATGTATTGACTATAAAAGCCTATCTAGACTTATGTTTAGAGGAATTTATTTATATTTATTTACAAGAGCCAGTTGGTGTAGTGGTTAAAGCATCAGGATAAAAACCAGGAGACTGTGAAGTCTAGTCGTGCTTTGGCACCAAGTCAAGTTAGAGTAATCTTGGGCCAGTTGCACTCAGCTTCTGAAAATCCTTGCCAAGAAAACTTCAGGGACTTGATCAGGCAGTCTCTTGAGAATTGGACACAATTGAGCAGAAGAAAAAAAGAATATTTATTTTTTCAGAGATGGGCAGTGAATAATTCTCTAGGTGTTACTGAATTCAGTTTCCTTCAGACTTAATCAACTTGATCAAGAAAAAGAGGTAATAAGAGTTGGTTGTGGAAGGTATTTGGAAAGTCATGTACTGTCCATCCCTTCAAGTCTTGCAAGATGGCCTGGTTTAACTACATCAAAATAATATGGGTTTTGTCAATATTTAATTATATGAAGAAAAAGTATATAAAGCTATACAGATGTTTTTGAATATACAAAATGTCTATTTTTTATTATTCAGATTCAAGATTATTGATATTCTGTTTTAGAAGTACAATAGAAACTTTTGTTTAGAAGCTGCATACTTTATATCTATTTGTATTTTCTAAAAAGGTACAAGAGAAGATGAGCCTACATGTGGGAGACCACTAGGAATCCGTGTTGGACCAAACAATACTCTTTTTGTTATAGATGCCTATTATGGACTGTTTGAAATAAATCCTATCTCAGGCAAGTCTACCTCTCCTCCCCACATACCCATTGTGCCAAACCCTAACTGGTTTTAATTATACTTTGAATGGTAAGCTTTAAGCCACGATATGCAAGTGACACCTATTTTGAATTCTGCTTAAGAATCTGCTAATTTTTTTTGAATCTTTAATATTAAATAAATTCAGAAATGTCATAAATAGAAGTGATACACTCATGATTACAAAACATACACATAAGTACAAAAGAGCAAAGAGGTGTTTTTAAAAAAAATGTTTTTCTGTGACCAGGTGCAGTCAGGCCACTTGTGTCTTCAAAGATTCCTATTGAAGGGAAGAACATGTCCTTTTTGAACGATCTTACAATGACTCGGGATGGAAGGAAAATCTATTTTACAGATTCTAGTAGTAAATGGCAGAGAAAAGATTATTCCTTATTAATCATGGAGGCTTCAGATGATGGACGGTAAATATGTTAGCCTGAGTTGTAAATTATATAACAAAATTATGATCAAGCATCACGTGGAGAAAAATTTTTCTGGGGAGGGTGGGGGATGGTATTTCTAGAAACCAATATTCTTATTTGATGGTTATTATTAAAATATTTACTTAAAATAGTGAAGTAACATTTACACTTCATCTGTTGACATTCTTAATTCAGATATCTTTCCTTATCCTTTCTTCCTTAGCATAGGAAATCGGTATTCTTTTCTATTCTATACATAGTTACTTATCCCCAAGGATAGTGGCCCCCAACTTTTTGGGCCCCAGGGACCAGTTCCGTGGAGAGAGATGCTTCCATGGATTGGAGGGGGTGTGATTTTGTGTGCTGTCTGCATCCAACGGATGGGGCTTCGCTTGTTTGTGTGGCTTGGTTTCTGGCATGCCACAAACCGGTGCCAGTTAATGGACCTGGGGTTGGGGTCCCTTGCCCAAAGAGAATAATATGATGGATATGTGGAGGGGGTTAGTGGTATTTTGGTGCTACTGGCCCTGTTATAAACCTAAATACCACTTTGTTTCTTGGTACAATTCAAACATTGGAGATAAATGTAATTTTTAAGTTACCTCCGAGACCACTGTATTCCATATTAACCTGTGTGGGCCTTAAAAACTAATGATTGGTGAGGCATATTTGATTCAGGCAAGTTAAAAGGCCTTCTTAGTAGTATAACTAAGCTCTGAAATTTCCTAGCCTGAGAGGCCAGTTGTTCCATCTGGGCTGGTTTTTTTTAAAATAGACTCAGCTATAGCTGTTCTTATACATATGGGTAATTCATATATATTTTGACATACGGTTGTCAAAGATATTGAGATTGAGAGGGGATTAGTAATACAATTAGTAATGCCCTATAATTGTTCTGTCTTTAGTTTACTTGAATATGACACAGTCACAAAGGAAGTCAAAGTTTTAATGGAAGGACTCCGATTTCCAAATGGAGTTCAGCTGTCTCCTGCTGAAGACTTTGTGTTGGTGGCTGAAACAACTATGGCAAGAATACGAAGGTAGATGAGATACTTGTAAGGGTGCGGAATAGATCCAGCTATTTTGTTAAGAATTGATTAAATTCTAGTTTACTTTATATGATAGACTTTTCCTATTTATGTATTATCCTGCTAAGCAAGGAGGATTTTTACTAAGTCACTGTGTTCTGTAATTTCTAAAGAACGATACTACGATGCTATGTAGGTTTTGTGATCTTTATTTTTTAGTAAGCTATAAACTTTATCCTGTCCTTTGTATTTGTTCTGTAATGCTGTTGTTTTAATGTATTCTGTATTCTTTGTACATGTTCCAACTGTTCTGATCATTAGGGTAGTAGATTAGAAATTTAGCATAAAATATTAATACATTCTTTGTTTCACATAGCAAATTTGTAAAATGTTATGTGTTTTTAGGTATTATGTATCTGGTCTAATGAAAGGTGGAGAGGACCTGTTTGTCGAAAACATGCCTGGTTTTCCAGACAACATCCGTTTAAGTAGCTCTGGAGGTTATTGGGTAGCTATGTCAGCTATTCGAGCAAATCCTGGATTTTCTATGGTGGATTTCTTATCTGAAAAACCATGGATTAGAAGAATCATATTTAAGGTAAGAAACAACAGTAACAAATCTTATGTATTGACATACTAGATTGAGCTCAGCATCCTCTAAATGAAATTCTTTTGAATAGGTTCCCTTTGGAAATAATTTATTTCTTTTCCCTGTCCTAGCCATTGCAACTTTTTAAAAAGTATTTTATTTGTTTAATAACACAGAACAAGAGAAAAAGGTTAAAATAATTAAAAAGTGGAGAGGAAATAAAAGGAATGCAACAATCATTGTAATAGTTGTTAAAGTTGCAGTCAGTACAAACTTACTGAAAAATATGGATTAATACGCACCCAAAAAGGGGCTTGTATGAGTTTGTATTTTTAACTCTGAATTTCAGGATGAATAACAAATGAAAATTGTACTGCCAGTTTCTTTTGGTAGTAGCAATTATTGTTTTGGCTCCCTACTTGGCCATCCTTAAATATGGCAGTTAAAAAAAAGTTGGCAAATAAATGTTTTCAGTTGTAGTTCAGTAGGTGGTTCTGTTGCTTTTACTGACATTCTGCGTATATAATATCAACTTCTGGCTGTTAGAAAACATCATGCTGCCCTGCCCCTCCCCCCCTACACACACACACAAACAGTTACATGATCATGATCTGGGTACTTAGCAAGCTGTTTGCATTTGCAATCAATTGTTAAGTAAACACCTCACACACATGTGATTGCTATTTGCAATCCTCTCTACATGCTTCCCCAGAAAGTCAATAGAGAAGCTAGCAGAGAAGGTTGCAAACTGCTGCTGCAGCTGCTTGCCAAGAGGATTCCATCTCATCTCTGGGGGATGACTGAAAGAGCTGCCTGCTAAGGGGAGCTGAACTACTTCACTGTTCTGGAGATGATATGAGACTTCTGCACTCCGCGGAATGCATTCTCTTCTGCACTGAGAAATGACATCCTCAGAAACTGAACTCGGATCCTGATGATTTGAGCTTTGTTCGTGCACCTGCAGAAGGAGTTCTCTTCTGCATGCAGAGAAGAGATGACAGCTTCCCATTACCCTGTGGAAGGCATTCTCTTCTACATTCAGAAAGATGACATCATTTGGCAGGTTGCTTTTTCAGCCAGCCCCTGGAGACAAGAGGGAGCCAAACCCAAGCATAGAGCCAGCACAATAAGGTAAACAGTGTGAGGTTCCTCAAGTGGGTGGGGGAGGCCTGGGGCAGGCCACACAGAAGTGTCTGTCTCTCAGAGACTGAAAATCCTGCTTAGATTTCAGCCGGGATGATTTTCAGCTTCTGAAAAGCGTTCAGAAGCTGCAAAGCATTCCAGGGCTCTCCTACCTAGGCCCCAGGCATTTGTGCTCCCTACGTGGGTTTCTGTCCACTTAAAAACCACTGTGATCACTTAACCCACAGAATTGCTTAATGACCAGTGCTAGGATTGCAGTTGTTGAGCCAAAAGTCCACATGGGCAGTCATGTGACATCGCATTTAACAACCACATTCCTCGGTAATCGAGATTCCAGCTCAATTTTGATCATAAACAACTATATGAAGGATTACTGCAAAAACCATGTAGGCTGAAATGGAGCAAAAAATATCTTAACGTTGTGATATAACAAACATTCTTTTTGTGTATCATAATTATAGTCGTCAATTTGATGTGTGAGATGTTATAATTTGCTTTTTTTCATATTCCTACCATAATTATTTTAAAAAGTTACACAATTGCAGGTGATAGTTATATAAGTTGTAGTTAACGTGTAATATCTTAGGGCCATGATGGCACGTGGAGCCATTTGTTTGCGCACACCTGGCGTTTCCCTGTTGGCTCCAGCACGCATGCACGCGCTGGCCAGCTGATTTTGGCCTTCTTTTTCAGCCGTTTTTCACCCTCCCTGAAGCCTCTGGAGGGCAAAAAACCATCCAACTCACAAACTGGAAGTACGGGAACGGCACTACTGGCAGACTGGAAGTCAACCTTCCTAAACTTCTGGGTTGCTTGTACAGCTGTTTTTCGCCTTCTGGAGACTTCAGGGAAGCTCCTGAAGCCTCCGGGGGGTTTAGGGAGGCTGTTTTTGCCATCCCCAGATGCCTAGAAAGCCTCTAAAGTCTGGGGAGGGCAAAAAAAGCCGCGCCAAAAGTGAGGGAAAGAGCGCGCTGGTCGTGTGTACATGCACATGGGGGGATCGCACACATAGCACTATGGGTGTGGGCACACCCGCGCAAGACCCCCCTGTGCTCCCCCCACTTTTGGCACGCAATCCAAAAAAGGATCTCTTAATGGCATAAATCTAAACCTAATGAAAAAGAAATCCAACTAATATTGAAGTTTACTAATCAAATTTACTAATTTCAATACACGTCCATTGATTAACAGTAACTATTATTATCACTTATATTCCAGAGTGCTTAACTTTGTCTTGCATTATGCATATTCAGGTATTTAAAACATGTTATAATGTAACAGTTGATAGTAAATGATTCAATCATCTCAAATGTTGTAATGTTGATTAAAAGAAAACTGTCTTTAACGATTGTTTGTGTTTCAGCTGCTCAGTGCAGAAACTGTGATAAAATTTGTGCCCAAGTACAGCCTTGTGGTAGAATTAAGTAATACTGGATCTTACAGAAGAAGTTTCCATGATCCAAATGGAATGGTGGCAACATATGTAAGCGAAGCACATGAATATAATGGACATCTCTATGTGGGGTCTTTCCGATCCCCTTTTATTTGTAAGTTGGACCTTAAGGATATCTAATTCTGAGTTGAAAGCATTACTGCTGTCGCCTTGAATTAATCCAGAACGACAAAGAAGGATGAGACACATTTTGGACAAAAAAGAAGAATGGAAGCACAGTCAGTCATGAACATTGTAACACTGTTTAACTAGCAGGGTGCAGAATTAGTCCTTACTTAGGCATGCCATACCTTAAAACCTGTGAATTACCTTGTTTAAATTATCTTTCAAAATGGTGGGCTGTGTAGACGTTTTTGGTGCACTGTACCCTCTCTATAGCACCTTTATTACCTTTCCAGAAGGTAAATAAAATACAAATTACCTCATGAAACAATATTTGTTGCATTTAATATTTTAGAAATGCTATTCAAATCCATTATATGTAAGTGATCAGCTTTTCAAAATTCAAAATTTGGTCCTGTAAATACATCATTGCTCTGAAGTTCCTAATCTTAAATGATCTAATACAGTGAACTTATTTCCAACTTGGTTTCTCTTTATAAGCATGTTTTAATGCATGCACTATATAATAGCAGTGCAATTTATAGTTATATCAATAAATTGAAAGTACTACAGCTATAATTCCATTTCTAGTCAATGCTATTTTCTGCATGGAAACACATGGAATTACTTGTATGGGAGTCTCTAAAGCTAAAGCTAATGTAACTAATTTAAGAAAAGCTGGTTTAACTGTCTTATTGTTCCTCTAATCATTGACATAAGTCTTTCAGGCAGAATAATGTTTTAATATTGGGGGTGGGGTGTTAAAAAAAAGTCAGGATGGCAGCCATAAACATGCAATCAAAGCTCTACTGTTTTTTAAATGTTTGTCACTATGCATATTAAAAATTGATGGGGCTTTGGTCAGATGAATGTGGTGACATTTTTTTTACCTGTTCTATTGCACAAATCCATTTAATATCCTTAGCTTTTAAATGGGGGGTTGCCTCTAGTGCTGCTGAATATAATTCTTAATCTAGCAGACGTGGTGAATGTTATTTAAAATTGCACTCCAGTAAACGTGTAGAATACTATCATTTCTCCATCTTGCATTAAATTCTCATACTATTTCACTGGTATATGATGGTACTAATTTCCAAAGAAGCCTCTCTGCCTCTAATCAGTAGGTCAAAACTTTATTAATGTAATATTAAATATGAGATTTAATCAAAAGTCTGTTAATTATGACTGAAATTTCTTTTTCAGATGCATAAGAAACTAATCTTGGCTACCCAAAGCATATTTTATTAAATAGATTTGGCATTATAAAGTTAAGTGCTTTCATTATGTATGAACAGGGTTTTTTTCAAAAATGTTGACATAAAGAGTTTAAAAACCAGTATAAAAAAATCATGCATATATTGTGTTGTTTCATGTGACCAGTTCCATCTCACAAATCCCTCTCATCCTCCAAACAGCCCAGGTGGAACTCAAAATCCAAAAATAACAAAAATAAACTGCATGTCGAATTAAACTCCGTAGGCAGAA
Organism: Thamnophis sirtalis; assembly: GCF_051295495.1. Taxonomy (NCBI): domain Eukaryota; kingdom Metazoa; phylum Chordata; class Lepidosauria; order Squamata; family Natricidae; genus Thamnophis; species Thamnophis sirtalis. Next base: position 35,913,069 of record NW_028261386.1, on the reverse strand, counting down.
TGCATGTTTTTCTGGTGCTGCTTTTCAAAGAGGAAGTATCATCTGCAGAAAAGATCTACATATAATTGGCTTTACTTACATGAACAACCTTCACACACACATCAAAAACAAAAACTTTAAAAAAAAATCCAGAGGCAAAGAGGTTCTTCTAGGTTGCAGATGGTTCACAAGTCTTGCATTTGAGTTTAACACTCAAGGGAGAGGAAGGAAGGATTGTTTCAAAACATCCATTTCATTCCCTTGGTAGAAAGCTAGTAGAAACCTATGGAGTTTTTGTGGAGTGAGAATTCCAGAATTCTTCAGAGGACGGTGTTTTGCCTAGCAACCAAGTGGGGAAAAAGTGGGCATTATAACAAATGCAACGTCCAATAACTCAACAAACATGGAATTTGGAAGCAAGAGATACAAATTTTGAGCTCACTAGGGAAAATGCCAGTGCCTGACAAAATAATAATCTGTCTTCATCTGATACTAATCAAGTCGTTCTTGCTTAACTACAGTATTTTAAAATCAGCCACTTGCTACTACCCATTGGTCTACTTTTAAGTCCCATCTTTTGTAAATCAGTTTATAATAATGATGAGCAAGCAAAAAGCTCCTGAAATCTACCATGGTACAAAAGTGGGGAAAGACTATAATACCTAATAGCCCCAACTAATATAATTATTGAGTTTTAGTTCATCAGCCTTGAGAGAGCTTTAATTGTTTATTCCCCTGAAATGGTGGAATTTTTCGGAGTATAAGATGCACCAAGGTTTTGAAGAGGCAAATTAAAAAAAAGTTTTTGCACTCTGCAAATCTCCCCAAAATGGCCCATTTTTTGCAAAAACGGGCCCAGATTTTTCCCCCAAAAAGAGAGGCATGAATAGCATTTAGGAGGCTTGTAGAGTGCTTCGGGGGGGGGGGGGCAAAAACAAGCAAAAAGCAGCCCATTTTTCGCAAAAAACGAGCCAGTTTTTTTAAAATAAAAAAAGGGGCATCGATAGCCTTTAGGGGGCTTATAGAATGCTCCTGGGGGGGACAAAATTGAGCAAAAAATGCCCTGTTTTTTGCTCATTTCTTCCCTCCCCATTCCCCAGGAGCACTTTGAAGGCCTCCTAAAAGCTATGCACAGCCAGGGAGTAGGGTTTTGGGAGGTAAAAAGTGCTGTATTCAGTGTATAAGACGCACCCAGATTTTCAGCCTCTTTTTTGAGGGAAAAAGGTGCACCTTATACTCTGAAAAATATGGTAGGATCAGTTGACATGATACACTAAGCCATAATATAGTTTATTTGGGTTTGAGTTAGTGTGTTGTATGAATGCAGCCAACTGTTGCACATTCAGTAAACAAAACGTAAACCAGTTCATACTTTAACATATAAATTAACTCTCTGGGAACAGGCTACTCATGAGAACATAGCCCAACAGAATGTTTTCCAATTTCAGAACTTGCAACATTTTCATGCAAAAAAGAAAAAAACACACCAATTTCTAGTTCTTTTCCCTATCAAGGTTATTTTTTTGTTTTAACGCAGCATAATTCAGGGGAAAACCATTTTCTCGCAAATGTATCCTGCAGGCTTGAGAATCATGTTGACTAACATGCAGATTACCCAGAATTTACTCACCAAACTGCCTATTTAGAGTTTACATATCTGATTTGGTCTAGATAGGAATTTGTTATATTATTCTTTTCAAAATTTGCTATTAGGAAACAAATATGAAAAATGAGAAGTGTATTTTTTCTGCCCATTTTATTTTTAGTAAATTAAGTAAATATTAAAGATGTCAGGATTAAAAGAATGTTGGTCTTACCTGAACATGTCTTTTCAGTTGAATAGAGGGAGGGGTTACGTGTGGGTATTGTCACAGCCTGATTGGTCCATAGACTGAGGGAAAATTCTTTAATATTCCTCCTTTCCCATTGGCTCTCAGTTTCCTTGATGTCGACGGACCGCACCTGTAAAGATACAAGAAAGATCAGGCACCTCCCGGCCCTCCCCCTGACCTCTCTCTATACTAGCTAGGATGGGTCGTAACCCCTCCCTCTATTCTACTGAAAAGACGGTTCCACCACAAAACTGTGCTCGACTAAGCCGTGGTTTATCTTACCTGGTTATAACAGCAGTAACTCAGTGTGTGGCACTAAGGAGTTAGTTATTTCTTTCATGTCCCTGGAAAGTCCAGCTGGCCTTAGTGACTCACAGTAGATCTCCACCCCAAAAGCAAACATTACCATTTGAAAAGGTGGAGTTTTTGCACACAGCAATCTTGAACTATCAGGCACCAAAGTATAAATAAGCTCTACAAAAGAATATGCATTTTCTTAAAATGTAATCTATTTTAAGAAGTATTAACAATCCTCCCCAATGGAGAATTTAAAAGCAAAACATCAATTACTTGGGTTTAACTACTGCTTAAATTGATAAGACAAGATTCCCATTTCAGTACAGTTTTGAAAAACTGAAAAGCATGGGATGCAGTAATGAAAGGAAACGAACTCAGCTTTTAGTATCAACTTTTGAGAGCCCATGAAAGTTGTTTCAGGTATTCTTTGTTTATTTTATGTACTGCCATTTTCCCAATAAGATGACTCTGGATCTCTATGCATGTGTGTGTTGACTCAAGACCAAACATACAACAATGCTCCCATCTATTTTTCTCACAACCACCCCTCCTCTATGAATGATCTGCAGGAGAATGGTGGGACCCCCAAACCCCCAGGTGGCTTGTTCATATCTAAGAAAGGCCTAAAATGGAATCTCTTGGTTTTTAGACCATTACCTTAATCATTACATCAAACTGGGTCTCTAGTATTTTTCTTTAGATGTGTAGCATATGCGTCCTGTTATAGCAAAAACAAAAATGAAGCTGTTTAATGACATGTATATGCACAAAATATCCATAGACACCCTGTGTTATCAAAACTAATGCATTTAACTATTCAGTGCTACGTGAATAAAAGAAAAAGCAATGGATGCAAAAAGCATCTTAAGTGATTTGGCACACTGCTTTTTCTCTTTTGTGATGTTTAACACAGCCACTATCATAGTACTTTAACACAAACTCCAAAACAAAACAAATGTTGATGTATATTCATCAGACATTTTTTGTAGCAGTAAAAATCTGAAAAAATCTGTTTCTGTAAAGTCCGCATCCTGTAAATGTATTTCTCAGATGTATTTCTCTATTTCAACAATCCTCAACCTGATGCCTTCTAAATGCTAGTAGAAGATAATACAAATTACTACACTGAAAAATCATTGGTTTGAAAAAAGTCAGTATTGTACTACCAAAACAATCATGCAAGCTATCAAGCAATTTACAAAAATATACTTGGTGTGCAGATATCTGAATTGTCCATTAACTCAACTGGACATACTCCTGACTAGATAAAAAAATTGGAAGTAGTACAAGTAGTCCTCGACTTATGACAGTTCATTTAGTGACTGTTCAAAGTTACAACATCACTGAAAAAAGTGATTTATAACCATTTTTCATATGACCATTGCAGCCTCCCCATATTCACATGATCAAAATTCAGACATCTGGCAACTGATTCATATTTATGACAGTTGCATTGGCCCGGAATCATGTGATTACCTTTTGCAACCTTCTGACAAGCAAAGTCAATGGGGAAGCCAGATTCACTTAACAAAGCACTAACTTACCAACTTCAGTCATTTACTTAACTGCGTCAGGAAAGGCCGTAAAATGGACCAAAACCCACTAACAAATGTCTTGCTTAGCAACATAAATTTTGGGCTCAATTTTGGCTGTAAGTTGACTACCTGTATTATGTATGCTGCCTTAAAAGCTCCTTTATAAAAAATCTGACAAAACATAACTACGAATGCACTGTAAATGATGAATACAGGAGAGAAAAATGGTTGTGCAAGAATGAACCAGTCTACAAATAGTTTCTATGTGCTAGTCTGTGAGTCATTGCTGACTAGTCCCTATAGTTTTCTTTGCAAAATTTCAGAAGTGGTTTACCATTGCCTGCTTTCTAGGGATGAATGTATATGACTGGCTCAAGGTAATCCAGCTGGCTTAACCTCTAACTACTTCACCAGACTGACAGTTCTATATGATTTCAGTTTTCTGAAAGGAAGAAAAATCCTCAATGAACTAATTTCAAGCAGCAGCACATTTTCACCCTGGTTCTTAGCTGAGTTGGCTTTCTACATGTCAGTAAAAGTATTTCTTTTCTATCATTTTGGAAGAGGACAAAATGTGAAAAAAGCTGGTTTGGTCACAAAATAATTCGAATTAATGTCAATAGAAACAAAATGAGTTATTTGGTATATATATATCTCCAGTTAAAAACAGAACTTGTACTAACAGATGAGCATAATATATTTGTTGGGATCGAAGTTGATTTGCATTAAAACTTTCACATTGGAAATTTGTGCCTCAAGTTAGGATAAAGTATTATTTTACAAAAGACTTGTGGAAAGATGAATAGGTTTCTCCTATGAAAATTGATGTTTGATGGAGGATTGGAATGGAGTGATCCTAAAACTGGATAGAATTGCTGAGAAAAACATTAAAATGACTCAACTTAAATTACCAAAAGATAAAGAAATAAAAGGAGAAATCATCAAATTTACAGATGACACCAAGCTGTAGGAGAATAGCCAACACTTCAGAAGATTTAAATAAAATGCACTCAGTTGTGAGAAAAGTAGGGTTTTACACTTAGGCAAGAAAAACCAAATGCAAATGCACAGGTATTAAAGCAGGTGGTACATGGTTCAACAGCAGTTAACTGTGAGAGGGATCTTGGAGTCCTAGTTAACAACCACTTAAATTATAAGCCAGCATTGTGCTACAACTGACCATTTTGTATTGCTTTGGTAAGACCACATTTGGAATATTGTGTCCAGTTTTAGTCACCATAATACAATAAAAAATGTTGAAATTTTAGAAAGTGCAGAGAAGAGCAACAAAGATTATTAGGAAGCTGGAGGGTAAAACATGAACGGTTGTAGGAACTAGGCATGTCTAGTCTAGGACTAGGGGGTGACATGATACCAGTCTTCCAATATTTGAGGGACTGTCACAAAAAAGAGGGAGGTCAACTACTCTCCAAAGCACCCGAAGAAGACAAGAAGTGATAGATGAAAACTTGTCATAGAGAGATCCAACCTAGAACTAAGAAAAAAAATCCTGACAAAACAATTAACTAGTGAAACAACTTGCCTCCAGAAGTTGTGGGTACTCAATCACTGGAGGTTTTAAAGAAATTGGACAGCCATTTGTTCAGAATGTCATAGGATTTCCTGCTTGAGCAGGGAGTTGGATTGGAAAACTTTCAAGATCCCTTCCAACTGTTATTCTGTATTCTATTTGATTTGTTGGACAGTTTAGGATTGATTGATATATCAACACAGAAAATGCTTATTGAAGAGATTATACCTATTTTTCAAGAAGACTTGATCTTTTTGATTGATATTTGTTGATACTTTTGATACTTTTCAATTGATACATTGGTACTGTTCAAGAACAGACATGATCTGGATTTTAAAGAACAATAGCAATAGCAATAGCAGTAGACTTATATACCGCTTCATAGGCCTTTCAGGCCTCTCTAAGCGGTTTACAGAGAGTCAGCATATTGCCCCCAACAATCTGGGTCCTCATTTTACCCACCTCGGAAGGATGGAAGGCTGAGTCAACCCTGAGCCGGTGAGATTTGAACCGCTGACCTGCTGATCTAGCAGTAGCCTGCAGTGCTGCATTTTAACCACTGCGCCACCTTGGCTCTTAAGTAGAACATGACTACTAAGATTTCTAAAGTAGAGATGACCAAATACTTTTTCAGATCATAATCTGATGGAGTTTGATTTATAAAAGAAAATCTATTTCTTTTAAATGAAGATTGAAAGAAAGTTGTTACGGAAAGAAGCAATAGTGGAGGATTCTAAAAAGAAATTAAAATAATGTTTTGAGTATAATTTAGTAAAGGCAACAATTTAAAAATAGTTTGGGATGCAAGTAAAGCTTTTATCAGACGTTATTTAACATAATAGTGAACTTGAAAAGAAGAGTCAAAAGTTGTTTTGCTTATTTTGCACTTATTCTGGATGAGATAAAAAAGACAAAATTTCTGGAGAAGATAAAAGAAAATGGAGAAAATCTATGTAGTTGCTATGAGTTGACATCGACTTGATAGTGCATAACAATCAAAGGTCTATATTATTTTAAATATTAAACATTTTAAATACAAGTTTCTAAAGCAAACAGACTTGAAATGTCAGAGATGGCACTCCATCCACACAGAACAAAAATTATCTTGTTTTAGTAGACAATACCTGTACATATTATCAAAAAGAAATATTTCTTTAGAATTATTATATGAATCTTTCCTAATTATATATTAATACAGGTAAAAATTCTATATTATGTGCATTCCTCTAAACCACATTGCTCATTCTTTAGAATACATAAAATTATTCTGGAAATCAGAATTCTTTTGGTTAATTGATTTTTAATTTTACATCTGCTATTAGTCTATAGACAATGTATAATTCAGTACCATTGTTTCAACCTGAGCTGTGAATTGTATTCCCATTTTTTTTTTTTTGCTGTCTTTATCTTCTTGAGGGAATTCCTGTTGCTGTGGTTGTTAGCTTATCCATAAGGGAGATGGGAATTGATATTTGGCAACATCTGCTCTTGTTATTGTTGTCCTGGCCATGTCCCTCTTCTTTTACCTCAAATGCTGCTTAAATCTAAGCTTAAATGCTGCTGTCTAATAAGCCTAAGATTTTACGTAAAATTTATCAGTCGTATAGTATAAACAGACAAGTGCTTTTATTTGCCTTGCTATTTAGAAAACTAACATACTTATCTTACAGGCTATCACAAGTTTGAGCCACAGAAGGCGTGACTCAGTTCTTGGTAAACATACATCACAATCTACAGAGTTTGTTTCATACACTGCTTAAAAGAACCATTTCAACAGGCAAGTTCTATGATACTGGTGGTATCAGAAATTCCAAGGATTCATTTGTAGAAAAATAGTTCTATTGTATATAAATTTCTTAAAGGTCATAAGATATCCCTCAGTTGGGAGAATGACTAGGTCACAGTTGTGGGATTCAACCCACTTAACAACTGGTTTGCCGAAAATGTAAGCATGTGTGTGTGTACAGCTTCCACACGTGTGCTGCTTCTACCACGCGGTGAGGGTCAACCAAGCAGCCTTTCGGGGCTGCTCCTTTCCATCTCTGTTCTCTGGGGCAGCGTCTGCTTATCTGGCTGGGAGAGCGTGCGTCTCTTGTGCAATTTAGCAGCTGTGAGCTGCCGCTTTCCTCTAAGCCCCATCAAGAAAGCACACAACACAGAGAAGCAGCAACCATGTTGAATGCTGCTTCACATTTGAAGGACATTGTAGACAATGTAGAAGAAAGTGAACATAATTTAGAAAGTGTCAGGTTGAAAAGACTATTTTTGTAAAGTAATATTTTCTAACATTACTCTTGAACTTCCCTCTGCTAAGTTTAAGCTTTTGTCCTCATGTTCTTAATTTTTTTTTTCAAATGGCTTTTCATAGCCCTATGCCAGAAATGGAACTTGGGACTTTGGGCATGTAAAATGTAGATTGTTAGATATAGCGGTCTCTTCCACAATCACAAAGGGAAAAAGTTGTAACTTATTCACTCCAATCATTTATGAATGATATGGAGAAATTTTTGAATACAACCCACAATAAATAGCTCCATTTATTTTCATTTTAATTCATTCTGTTTTTCCATTGGGAGAAGGTCAGGGTGGGATTCATTTATATATTTTTCTTACAATATCAGTAGAGATACTGTCTGACTCAGTATCATTGAACCATAATCTGAATCTAAATATATCTGGCTGAAATACAACAGTACTCCCAACGTTTATGCATGTATGCACCCATATTTTCAAGATTCATGAATATTTTGCTTCAAGAAAAGTTGGGAAGCTACTTAATTATTACAAACTACATGGTGGATTGATTGGTCATAGAATAACATGTTTATTTATGATTTTGAGTTGTTCAGCAACCCACTCATACAACTATTCTATGTGAAAAAATAAGCCCCATTGCTCATTCTTTTAGTCTAGTTTTCTTGTTAGTAGAAGAGAAGCTAAAGATATGACACACACACAAACTGCTTTACAATAAACTGAGTCAGTACACTTTGAGGCGCCTATTGCAAATTAGACTTTGACTCTAATGAACTTTTGGTTTCAGGAAATACAGTTTATTATCTTCCGATAGAGATACGCTGTATTTCAGCTTTTCTTTGCTCCTTTTTTATGCCTTTATTTGTATGCCGCCCTTTTCCCTAAGGGGACTCAGGGCGGCTCACAATTCAAAAAGGGAGGGGGAAAAGACAAACAATAGACAATACAGCATGTTAAAAAAGAAAACACAACAATCGCACAATTCGAGTGGGGCTACAATCTTAACCCCAGGCCAGCCGGGACAGCCAGATCTTTACAGCGGCGCGGAAGGACTGGAGGGTGGTGAGGGTCCGAATCTCCACAGGGAGTTCGTTCCAAAGGGACGGAGCAGCCACCGAGAAGGCTCTCCTCCGGGTAGTTGCCAGTTTGCACTGGCTAGAAGATGGAATTCGGAGGAGGCCTAATCAATGCAATCGAATCGGTCTAGTGGAGGTAATTGGCAGTAGGCGGTCTCTCAAGTACCCAGGCCCACTACCATGAAGGGCTTTATAGGTGATAAGTAGCACCTTGAAGCGCACCCGGAGATCAACAGGTAGCCAGTGCAGCTCGCGGAGGATAGGTGTTACGTGGGTGAACCGAGGTGCACCCACAATCGCTCGCGCGGCCGCATTCTAGACTAGCTGGAGTCGCCGAATGCTCTTCAAGGGCAGCCCCATGTAGAGCACGTTGCAATATTCCAGCCTAGAGGTCACAAGGGCATGAGTGACTGTTGTGAGGGCCTCCTGGTTCAGGTAGGGACGCAACTGGTGTACCAGGCAAACCTGGGCAAATGCCCCCCTGGTCACAGCTGACAAATGATGTTCGAAGGTCAGCTGTGGGTCCAGGAGGACTCCCAAGTTGCGAACCCTGTCTGAGGGGCGTATAATTTGACCTCCCAGCCTGAGAGATGGAGTACTTGGCCAATTCTTGGGAGGTAAACACAACTTCGCAACTACTTTCCCTTTGAAACAGAAATTATTTACCAAGTCAAGACTTAACTTGCCTCATGTATTTGGCATGTTAGGGTGGTGTGGTAATGAAGGCTGCAAAGAACATTTTGTCCAACAGTTTTAATCAACAATTGTTTGATGTGGATAATTCAATTTTAAAATTCCTTTGTTTAAACATTTTGTGTTGCAAGTTTAAACTTTATATTTATATAGAATGGCCTAAAATGTTTAAGAGCAGAAAGAACCCCCTTTTTTGTATTCCTGCTATTCTCACAGTTCTCTAGAGTCTAGACCACAGTTTAAAGCTTATTTTTTGTTTACTTCTAATAATAATCTGATTGTGTCACAAATTAAAAAGTATCTCTAGAACAGTTGAAGCAATAAATTAAACATATTATTTTTTAAATACATAAATTTTAATCCAAATCTGTAAGGGCTATTAAAGAAAGGAGTCACAGAGCAGAATAAGGCCTACATTTGTAATTGGTTCTACATTTATTCTACATTACAGCTTATATATTCTTTTCATAGCTTATTTTAATGCCAATATTAATACAAGTTGTGAAAACTGAAAGATCAAGTTAAAGAATGAGACAAGCCAATTGGACCTGTATCTACTGCCTGTCAGACATATCACTACTTTTTCCCAGCCTAATGCCTCAACATAATATTGCAATTGCTGTTCCCTTTGATATTGGCTTTTATTCCCTGTGAATTGTCTTATGTATGGATAGAAAAGTCTCAACAAACAAAACAAAGTCTACAGAGAAGTAATACAAGCAACAAAATATTTGGAATTATCTTTCCCAAATGCTAAAAGACTGAAGTATTCTTACAGACAAATATTCACATCTCTTTATTTCATTATCTATTTTAGAACACAACACATAAAAAGAAAGGAATGAAAGCACACAGCCTATTATTGAGGATACCAATTTAAGATATGTCAAAAACATTGAATAACAGGGTTGTCAGGGACTTTAGAGGTCTTCTAGTTCAACCCCCTGCTCAAATAACAGACCTTATACCATTCCAGAAACTGATTGTCCAGTCTCTTGAAGATCTGGCAATAAAAATTATTATATTTGAAAAACATGTTAAGAGAATATTATTTTTTCATTATTTACAATTCATCTGAGATTGATAAGGTCTGCTCACTCATTTGCTATTAATTGAATGGTTTCTAAATTATTTTTTAAAATATGCAAGCGGTACAAACAATATTTAGTATTAAATTCAAAATAATGTTGTAAAGAGGTCAATACAAAAATGCCAGATATATTCCAGGTGAGCTCCAGCACATACTAGTTTACAACCTTCCACAAACTGGGATTTTCATTGCTGCTCCAACTCTTCATCGTTGATTTGTTTATTGATATCTTCCTCAATAGAATGTGCCCCCTCTGATATATAGATTTCCAGCTTGTGCTTGAAAGGTAAACATCTCTGAAGTTTGATCCTCAAACACCGTCCAAAGGATGAGCATGGTCAGCAAGCAAAAAAGAAAAAGGGAAAAGGCTTTCTCTAGGCAATGAACCTGCACACAGAATGGGGAGTTTGGAAGTAACAAAACTGAGCCCAATATATAGAAGCAGAGAATATAGTCCATATGGTCTTTAGATAAGATGCCCTCACAATTATTTTATTTATTTTCCACCTTTTTGAACTGCCCATCTCCTTCGGGAAGGGAATCTGGGCAGTGTTCAATAAAACATTAAAATATAAAAACAATATATAAAAGTCAAAAATTTAGAAAAAAGCAAGGATGATTAAACATTGATAAAATTGAAATGTGAAAGGAGGGATTTCAAGGCTCTGGCCAGACCCACAATTGTGTGATCCTCTGTGCTCCCCATACAAGGCTGTAGAATCATATTCTGATTCCTTTCAGGAAAACCAGGAGAATGAGGATCTCTCTCATCTCCAGGGGGAGAATATTCCATGGAACAGGGTAACGGCAGAGAAGGTTCTCTTCCTGTATCACACTAGTCAGACAATTTTAAATAGCAATAGCACTTAGATTTATATATCACTTCATATTGCTTTCAAAGTGGTTAATAGTTAGCATATTGCCCCCAACAATCTGGGTTCTCATTTTACTGACCTTGGAAGGATGGAAGGCTGAGTCAACCTTGAGTAGGTCAGGACTGAACTCCTAAGTCAGCCGAATTAGCCTGCGATATATATAAATATTAATATTAAATAAACAAGGGTGTCTGCACCTTTTCTGCTTAACTAGATGGGACAGGTCAATGGCATGAAGATGGTTCTGTAGGTAGACTGGGTCCATGCCATTTAGGGTTTTGAAAGTCACAACCAACACTTTGAATTGGATCTGGAAGCAAACTAGCACTCAATGCAGTTCATGGAGCAAAAGTGTGACATGCATCCTTTTTTATGCATCCAAAATTGCTCACATGATCACCTGAAGCTTTCGGATCAAGGGTAGGCTCATGTAGAACATATTGCAATACTCCAAACAAGAGATGACCGGGATATGAATGACTGAGCAGAAAATCTCCCTGTTCAGGAAATCAGGACATAGTAGGAGAATGTTATTACCTTTGTGGGAAAAGCTTGTAGAGTGTATGGAAGAAAAAACACACAAGAAAACTCATTATCAAGAAGGTTCTGTATTTAAAGAGATATTAACAATGTATTCATGTTCTTTGTGTTTATGATCAGCTAATAGTATAGTGCCATTCTGGTACGTTTACGGTAG